>NC_142521.1:557500-857500 GCF_964205215.1 Stylophora pistillata | reverse complement strand
GGCGTTGTCATGCGTTTCGTGGAAGTGGCAGGCGTGAGTACAAGGCTCACCGCCTTCTTTAGCACATGTGCCTCATAGTGCACAGACTCTCACTCGGAGGCGTGCCACCACGCCTCCCGTTACTTGCAGGAGGTGCGCGCCTATCCTTAAACTCCCCTGGGACTGTCGAGAGCACGCGGGAATCCATTTTAGCCGCGTGGCGATGTGTTTCGTGGAAGTGGCAGGCGTCAGTACAAGACTCACCGCCTTCTTTAGCACATGTGCCTCACAGTGCACAGCCTCTCACTGGCAGGCGTGCCACTACGGCTCCCGTGATCTGGCAGGAGGTGCGCGCCTACTCTCCAACTCCCCTGGGACTATCTAGTGCACCCGGGAATCCGTTTTGGCCGCGTGGTGATGTGTTTCGTGGAAGTAGCTGGCGTGAGTACAAGGCTCACCCCTTCCTCTTGCACAGCCTCCCACTCTCACGCATGCCACTCCGTCGCCCGTGATTTCCCGGAGCTGCGCGTCTATTGCCGAGGTTCCCCTGGGTCTATTGCACCTGGGATTTCATTTTGGAGGCGTTGTCATGCGTTTCGTGGAAGTGGCAGGCGTGAGTACAAGGCTCACCGCCTTCTTTAGGACATGTGCCTGACAGTGCACAGCCTCTCACTGGCAGCTCACTGGCAGGCGTGCCACTACGGCTCCCGTGATTTGGCAGGAGGTGCGCGCCTACTCTCCAACTCCCCTGGGACTATCTTGTGCACCCGGAAATCCCTTTTGGCCGCGTGGTGATGTGTTTCGTGGAAGTAGCAGGCGTGAGTACAAGCCTCACCCCTTCCTCTTCCACAGCCTCCCACTCTCACGCATGCCACTCCGTCGCCCGTGATTTCCCGGAGTTGTGCGTCCCTTGCCGAGGTTCCGCTGGGTCTAGTGCACCTGGGATTTTATTTTGGAGGCGTTGTCATGCGTTTCGTAAAAGTGGCAGGCGTGAGTACAAGGCTCACCGCCTTCTTTAGCACATGTGCCTCATAGTGCACAGCCTCTCACTCGGAGGCGTGCCACCACGACTCCCGTGACTTGCAGGAGGTGCGCGCCTACCCCCCAACTCCCCTGGGACTATCTAGTGCACGCGGGAATTCATTTTAACCGCGTGGTAATGTGTTTCGTGGAAGTGGCGGGCGTGAGTACAAGACTCACCGCCTTCTTTAGCCCATGTGCCTCACAGTGCACAGCCTCTTACTGGCAGGCGTGCCACTACTGCTCCCGTGATTTGGCAGGAGGTGCGCGCCTACTCTTCAACTCCCTTGGGACTATCTAGTGCACCCGGGAATCCGTTTTGGCCGCGTGGTCATGTGTTTCGTGGAAGTAGCAGGCGTGAGTACAAGACTCACCCCTTCCTCTTGCAGAGCCTCCCACTCTCACGCATGCCACTCCGTCGCCCGTGATTTCCCAGAGTTGCGCGTCTATTGCCGAGGCTCCCCTGGGTCTAGTGCACCTGGGATTTCATTTTGGAGGCGTTGTCATGCGTTTCGTGGAAGTGGCAGGCGTGAGTACAAGGCTCACCGCCTTCTTTAGCACATGTGCCTCATAGTGCACAGACTCTCACTCGGAGGCGTGCCACCACGCCTCCCGTGACTTGCAGGAGGTGCGCGCCTATCCCCCAACTCCCCTGGGACTGTCTAGAGCACGCGGGAATCCATTTTAGCCGCGTGGCGATGTGTTTCGTGGAAGTGGCAGGCGTCAGTACAAGACTGACCGCCTTCTTTAGCACATGTGCCTCACAGTGCACAGCCTCTCACTAGCAGGCAAGCCACTACGGCTCCCGTGATCTGGCAGGAGGTGCGCGCCTACTCTCCCGTTCCTCTGGGACTATCTAGTGCACCCGGGAATCCGTTTTGGCCGCGTGGTGATGTGTTTCGTGGAAGTAGCAGGCGTGAGTACAAGGCTCACCCCTTCCTCTTGCACAGCCTCCCACTCTCACGCATGCCACTCCGTCGCCCGTGATTTCCCGGAGTTGCGCGTCTATTGCCGAGGTTCCCCTGGGTCTCTTGCACCTGGGATTTCATTTTGGAGGCGTTGTCATGCGTTTCGTGGAAGTGGCAGGCGTGAGTACAAGGCTCACCGCCTTCTTTAGGACATGTGACTGACAGTTCACAGCCTCTCACTGGCAGCTTACTGGCAGGCGTGCCACTACGGCTCCCGTGATTTGGCAGGAGGTGCGCGCCTACTCTCCAACTCCCCTGGGACTATCTTGTGCACCCGTAAATCCGTTTTGGCCGCGTGGTGATGTGTTTCGTGGAAGTAGCAGGCGTGAGTACAAGCCTCACCCCTTCCTCTTGCACAGCCTCCCACTCTCACGCTTGCCACTCCGTCGCCCGTGATTTCCCGGAGTTGTGCGTCCCTTGCCGAGGTTCCCCTGGGTCTAGTGCACCTGGGATTTTATTTTGGAGGCGTTGTCATGCGTTTCGTAAAAGTGGCAGGCGTGAGTACAAGGCTCACCGCCTTCTTTAGCACATGTGCCTCATAGTGCACAGCCTCTCACTCGGAGGCGTGCCACCACGACTCCCGTGACTTGCAGGAGGTGCGCGCCTACCCCCCAACTCCCCTGGGACTATCTAGTGCACGCGGGAATCCATTTTAACCGCGTGGTGATGTGTTTCGTGGAAGTGGCAGGCGTCAGTACAAGACTGACCGCCTTCTTTAGCACATGTGCCTCACAGTGCACAGCCTCTCACTAGCAGGCGTGCCACTACGGCTCCCGTGATCTGGCAGGAGGTGCGCGCCTACTCTCCAACTCCCCTGGGACTATCTAGTGCACCCGGGAATCCGTTTTGGCCGCGTGGTGATGTGTTTCGTGGAAGTAGCAGGCGTGAGTACAAGACTCACCCCTTCCTCTTGCACAGCCTCCCACTCTCACGCATGCCACTCCGTCGCCCGTGATTTCCCAGAGTTGCGCGTCTATTGCCGAGTCTACCCTGGGTCTAGTGCACCTGGGATTTCATTTTGGAGGCGTTGTCATGCGTTTCGTGGAAGTGGCAGGTGTGAGTACAAGGCTCACCGCCTTCTTTAGGACAGGTGCCTCACAGTGCACAGCCTCTCACTGGCAGGCGTGCCAGTACGGCTCCCGTGATTTGGCAGGAGGTGCGCGCCCACTCTCCAACTCCCCTGGGACTATCTACTGCACCCGGGAATCCATTTTGGCCGCGTGGTCATGTGTTTCGTGGAAGTAGCAGGCGTGAGTACAAGACTCACCCCTTTCTCTTGCACAGCCTCCAACTCTCACGCATGCCACTCCGTCGCCCGTGATTTCCCGGAGTTGCGCGTCTATTGCGGAGGTTCCCCTGGGTCTAGTGCACCTGGGATTTCATTTTGGAGGCGTTGTCATGCGTTTCGTGGAAGTGGCAGGCGTGAGTACAAGGCTCACCGCCTTCTTTAGCACATGTGCCTCATAGTGCACAGACTCTCACTCGGAGACGTGCCACCACGCCTCCCGTTACTTGCAGGAGGTGCGCGCCTATCCTTAAACTCCCCTGGGACTGTCGAGAGCACGCGGGAATCCATTTTAGCCGCGTGGCGATGTGTTTCGTGGAAGTGGCAGGCGTCAGTACAAGACTCACCGCCTTCTTTAGCACATGTGCCTCACAGTGCACAGCCTCTCACTGGCAGGCGTGCCACTACGGCTCCCGTGATCTGGCAGGAGGTGCGCGCCTACTCTCCAACTCCCCTGGGACTATCTAGTGCACCCGGGAATCCGTTTTGGCCGCGTGGTGATGTGTTTCGTGGAAGTAGCAAGCGTGAGTACAAGGCTCACCCCTTCCTCTTGCACAGCCTCCCACTCTCACGCATGCCACTCCGTCGCCCGTGATTTCCCGGAGCTGCGCGTCTATTGCCGAGGTTTCCCTGGGTCTATTGCACCTGGGATTTCATTTTGGAGGCGTTGTCATGCGTTTCGTGGAAGTGGCAGGCGTGAGTACAAGGCTCACCGCCTTCTTTAGGACATGTGCCTGACAGTGCACAGCCTCTCACTGGCAGCTCACTGGCAGGCGTGCCACTACGGCTCCCGTGATTTGGCAGGAGGTGCGCGCCTACTCTCCAACTCCCCTGGGACTATCTTGTGCACCCGGAAATCCCTTTTGGCCGCGTGGTGATGTGTTTCGTGGAAGTAGCAGGCGTGAGTACAAGCCTCACCCCTTCCTCTTCCACAGCCTCCCACTCTCACGCATGCCACTCCGTCGCCCGTGATTTCCCGGAGTTGTGCGTCCCTTGCCGAGGTTCCGCTGGGTCTAGTGCACCTGGGATTTTATTTTGGAGGCGTTGTCATGCGTTTCGTAAAAGTGGCAGGCGTGAGTACAAGGCTCACCGCCTTCTTTAGCACATGTGCCTCATAGTGCACAGCCTCTCACTCGGAGGCGTGCCACCACGACTCCCGTGACTTGCAGGAGGTGCGCGCCTACCCCCCAACTCCCCTGGGACTATCTAGTGCACGCGGGAATTCATTTTAACCGCGTGGTGATGTGTTTCGTGGAAGTGGCGGGCGTGAGTACAAGACTCACCGCCTTCTTTAGCCCATGTGCCTCACAGTGCACAGCCTCTTACTGGCAGGCGTGCCACTACTGCTCCCGTGATTTGGCAGGAGGTGCGCGCCTACTCTTCAACTCCCTTGGGACTATCTAGTGCACCCGGAAATCCGTTTTGGCCGCGTGGTCATGTGTTTCGTGGAAGTAGCAGGCGTGAGTACAAGACTCACCCCTTCCTCTTGCAGAGCCTCCCACTCTCACGCATGCCACTCCGTCGCCCGTGATTTCCGAGAGTTGCGCGTCTATTGCCGAGGCTCCCCTGGGTCTAGTGCACCTGGGATTTCATTTTGGAGGCGTTGTCATGCGTTTCGTGGAAGTGGCAGGCGTGAGTACAAGGCTCACCGCCTTCTTTAGCACATGTGCCTCATAGTGCACAGACTCTCACTCGGAGGCGTGCCACCACGCCTCCCGTGACTTGCAGGAGGTGCGCGCCTATCCCCCAACTCCCCTGGGACTGTCTAGAGCACGCGGGAATCCATTTTAGCCGCGTGGCGATGTGTTTCGTGGAAGTGGCAGGCGTCAGTACAAGACTGACCGCCTTCTTTAGCACATGTGCCTCACAGTGCACAGCCTCTCACTAGCAGGCAAGCCACTACGGCTCCCGTGATCTGGCAGGAGGTGCGCGCCTACTCTCCCGTTCCTCTGGGACTATCTAGTGCACCCGGGAATCCGTTTTGGCCGCGTGGTGATGTGTTTCGTGGAAGTAGCAGGCGTGAGTACAAGGCTCACCCCTTCCTCTTGCACAGCCTCCCACTCTCACGCATGCCACTCCGTCGCCCGTGATTTCCCGGAGTTGCGCGTCTATTGCCGAGGTTCCCCTGGGTCTCTTGCACCTGGGATTTCATTTTGGAGGCGTTGTCATGCGTTTCGTGGAAGTGGCAGGCGTGAGTACAAGGCTCACCACCTTCTTTAGGACATGTGACTGACAGTTCACAGCCTCTCACTGGCAGCTTACTGGCAGGCGTGCCATTACGGCTCCCGTGATTTGGCAGGAGGTGCGCGCCTACTCTCCAACTCCCCTGGGACTATCTTGTGCACCCGTAAATCCGTTTTGGCCGCGTGGTGATGTGTTTCGTGGAAGTAGCAGGCGTGAGTACAAGCCTCACCCCTTCCTCTTGCACAGCCTCCCACTCTCACGCATGCCACTCCGTCGCCCGTGATTTCCCGGAGTTGTGCGTCCCTTGCCGAGGTTCCCCTGGGTCTAGTGCACCTGGGATTTTATTTTGGAGGCGTTGTCATGCGTTTCGTAAAAGTGGCAGGCGTGAGTACAAGGCTCACCGCCTTCTTTAGCACATGTGCCTCATAGTGCACAGCCTCTCACTCGGAGGCGTGCCACCACGACTCCCGTGACTTGCAGGAGGTGCGCGCCTACCCCCCAACTCCCCTGGGACTATCTAGTGCACGCGGGAATCCATTTGAACCGCGTGGTGATGTGTTTCGTGGAAGTGGCAGGCGTCAGTACAAGACTGACCGCCTTCTTTAGCACATGTGCCTCACAGTGCACAGCCTCTCACTAGCAGGCGTGCCACTACGGCTCCCGTGATCTGGCAGGAGGTGCGCGCCTACTCTCCAACTCCCCTGGGACTATCTAGTGCACCCGGGAATCCGTTTTGGCCGCGTGGTGATGTGTTTCGTGGAAGTAGCAGGCGTGAGTACAAGACTCACCCCTTCCTCTTGCACAGCCTCCCACTCTCACGCATGCCACTCCGTCGCCCGTGATTTCCCAGAGTTGCGCGTCTATTGCCGAGGCTACCCTGGGTCTAGTGCACCTGGGATTTCATTTTGGAGGCGTTGTCATGCGTTTCGTGGAAGTGCAGGCGTGAGTACAAGGCTCACCGCCTTCTTTAGGACAGGTGCCTCACAGTGCACAGCCTCTCACTGGCAGGCGTGCCAGTACGGCTCCCGTGATCTGGCAGGAGGTGCGCGCCCACTCTCCAACTCCCCTGGGACTATCTACTGCACCCGGGAATCCATTTTGGCCGCGTGGTCATGTGTTTTGTGGAAGTAGCAGGCGTGAGTACAAGACTCACCCCTTTCTCTTGCACAGCCTCCAACTCTCACGCATGCCACTCCGTCGCCCGTGATTTCCCGGAGTTGCGCGTCTATTGCGGAGGTTCCCCTGGGTCTAGTGCACCTGGGATTTCATTTTGGAGGCGTTGTCATGCGTTTCGTGGAAGTGGCAGGCGTGAGTACAAGGCTCACCGCCTTCTTTAGCACATGTGCCTCATAGTGCACAGACTCTCACTCGGAGGCGTGCCACCACGCCTCCCGTTACTTGCAGGAGGTGCGCGCCTATCCTTAAACTCCCCTGGGACTGTCGAGAGCACGCGGGAATCCATTTTAGCCGCGTGGCGATGTGTTTCGTGGAAGTGGCAGGCGTCAGTACAAGACTCACCGCCTTCTTTAGCACATGTGCCTCACAGTGCACAGCCTCTCACTGGCAGGCGTGCCACTACGGCTCCCGTGATCTGGCAGGAGGTGCGCGCCTACTCTCCAACTCCCCTGGGACTATCTAGTGCACCCGGGAATCCGTTTTGGCCGCGTGGTGATGTGTTTCGTGGAAGTAGCAGGCGTGAGTACAAGGCTCACCCCTTCCTCTTGCACAGCCTCCCACTCTCACGCATGCCACTCCGTCGCCCGTGATTTCCCGGAGCTGCGCGTCTTTTGCCGAGGTTCCCCTGGGTCTATTGCACCTGGGATTTCATTTTGGAGGCGTTGTCATGCGTTTCGTGGAAGTGGCAGGCGTGAGTACAAGGCTCACCGCCTTCTTTAGGACATGTGCCTGACAGTGCACAGCCTCTCACTGGCAGCTCACTGGCAGGCGTGCCACTACGGCTCCCGTGATTTGGCAGGAGGTGCGCGCCTACTCTCCAACTCCCCTGGGACTATCTTGTGCACCCGGAAATCCCTTTTGGCCGCGTGGTGATGTGTTTCGTGGAAGTAGCAGGCGTGAGTACAAGCCTCACCCCTTCCTCTTCCACAGCCTCCCACTCTCACGCATGCCACTCCGTCGCCCGTGATTTCCCGGAGTTGTGCGTCCCTTGCCGAGGTTCCGCTGGGTCTAGTGCACCTGGGATTTTATTTTGGAGGCGTTGTCATGCGTTTCGTAAAAGTGGCAGGCGTGAGTACAAGGCTCACCGCCTTCTTTAGCACATGTGCCTCATAGTGCACAGCCTCTCACTCGGAGGCGTGCCACCACGACTCCCGTGACTTGCAGGAGGTGCGCGCCTACCCCCCAACTCCCCTGGGACTATCTAGTGCACGCGGGAATTCATTTTAACCGCGTGGTGATGTGTTTCGTGGAAGTGGCGGGCGTGAGTACAAGACTCACCGCCTTCTTTAGCCCATGTGCCTCACAGTGCACAGCCTCTTACTGGCAGGCGTGCCACTACTGCTCCCGTGATTTGGCAGGAGGTGCGCGCCTACTCTTCAACTCCCTTGGGACTATCTAGTGCACCCGGGAATCCGTTTTGGCCGCGTGGTCATGTGTTTCGTGGAAGTAGCAGGCGTGAGTACAAGACTCACCCCTTCCTCTTGCAGAGCCTCCCACTCTCACGCATGCCACTCCGTCGCCCGTGATTTCCCAGAGTTGCGCGTCTATTGCCGAGGCTCCCCTGGGTCTAGTGCACCTGGGATTTCATTTTGGAGGCGTTGTCATGCGTTTCGTGGAAGTGGCAGGCGTGAGTACAAGGCTCACCGCCTTCTTTAGCGCATGTGCCTCATAGTGCACAGACTCTCACTCGGAGGCGTGCCACCACGCCTCCCGTGACTTGCAGGAGGTGCGCGCCTATCCCCCAACTCCCCTGGGACTGTCTAGAGCACGCGGGAATCCATTTTAGCCGCGTGGCGATGTGTTTCGTGGAAGTGGCAGGCGTCAGTACAAGACTGACCGCCTTCTTTAGCACATGTGCCTCACAGTGCACAGCCTCTCACTAGCAGGCAAGCCACTACGGCTCCCGTGATCTGGCAGGAGGTGCGCGCCTACTCTCCCGTTCCTCTGGGACTATCTAGTGCACCCGGGAATCCGTTTTGGCCGCGTGGTGATGTGTTTCGTGGAAGTAGCAGGCGTGAGTACAAGGCTCACCCCTTCCTCTTGCACAGCCTCCCACTCTCACGCATGCCACTCCGTCGCCCGTGATTTCCCGGAGTTGCGCGTCTATTGCCGAGGTTCCCCTGGGTCTCTTGCACCTGGGATTTCATTTTGGAGGCGTTGTCATGCGTTTTGTGGAAGTGGCAGGCGTGAGTACAAGGCTCACCGCCTTCTTTAGGACATGTGACTGACAGTTCACAGCCTCTCACTGGCAGCTTACTGGCAGGCGTGCCACTACGGCTCCCGTGATTTGGCAGGAGGTGCGCGCCTACTCTCCAACTCCCCTGGGACTATCTTGTGCACCCGTAAATCCGTTTTGGCCGCGTGGTGATGTGTTTCGTGGAAGTAGCAGGCGTGAGTACAAGCCTCACCCCTTCCTCTTGCACAGCCTCCCACTCTCACGCTTGCCACTCCGTCGCCCGTGATTTCCCGGAGTTGTGCGTCCCTTGCCGAGGTTGCCCTGGGTCTAGTGCACCTGGGATTTTATTTTGGAGGCGTTGTCATGCGTTTCGTAAAAGTGGCAGGCGTGAGTACAAGGCTCACCGCCTTCTTTAGCACATGTGCCTCATA
This sequence comes from Stylophora pistillata, assembly GCF_964205215.1. Classification (NCBI taxonomy): domain Eukaryota; kingdom Metazoa; phylum Cnidaria; class Anthozoa; order Scleractinia; family Pocilloporidae; genus Stylophora; species Stylophora pistillata. The sequence continues at coordinate 848,281 of NC_142521.1, read as the reverse complement.
GTGCACAGCCTCTCACTCGGAGGCGTGCCACCACGACTCCCGTGACTTGCAGGAGGTGCGCGCCTACCCCCCAACTCCCCTGGGACTATCTAGTGCACGCGGGAATCCATTTTAACCGCGTGGTGATGTGTTTCGTGGAAGTGGCAGGCGTCAGTACAAGACTGACCGCCTTCTTTAGCACATGTGCCTCACAGTGCACAGCCTCTCACTAGCAGGCGTGCCACTACGGCTCCCGTGATCTGGCAGGAGGTGCGCGCCTACTCTCCAACTCCCCTGGGACTATCTAGTGCACCCGGGAATCCGTTTTGGCCGCGTGGTGATGTGTTTCGTGGAAGTAGCAGGCGTGAGTACAAGACTCACCCCTTCCTCTTGCACAGCCTCCCACTCTCACGCATGCCACTCCGTCGCCCGTGATTTCCCAGAGTTGCGCGTCTATTGCCGAGGCTACCCTGGGTCTAGTGCACCTGGGATTTCATTTTGGAGGCGTTGTCATGCGTTTCGTGGAAGTGGCAGGCGTGAGTACAAGGCTCACCGCCTTCTTTAGGACAGGTGCCTCACAGTGCACAGCCTCTCACTGGCAGGCGTGCCAGTACGGCTCCCGTGATTTGGCAGGAGGTGCGCGCCCACTCTCCAACTCCCCTGGGACTATCTACTGCACCCGGGAATCCATTTTGGCCGCGTGGTCATGTGTTTCGTGGAAGTAGCAGGCGTGAGTACAAGACTCACCCCTTTCTCTTGCACAGCCTCCAACTCTCACGCATGCCACTCCGTCGCCCGTGATTTCCCGGAGTTGCGCGTCTATTGCGGAGGTTCCCCTGGGTCTAGTGCACCTGGGATTTCATTTTGGAGGCGTTGTCATGCGTTTCGTGGAAGTGGCAGGCGTGAGTACAAGGCTCACCGCCTTCTTTAGCACATGTGCCTCATAGTGCACAGACTCTCACTCGGAGGCGTGCCACCACGCCTCCCGTTACTTGCAGGAGGTGCGCGCCTATCCTTAAACTCCCCTGGGACTGTCGAGAGCACGCGGGAATCCATTTTAGCCGCGTGGCGATGTGTTTCGTGGAAGTGGCAGGCGTCAGTACAAGACTCACCGCCTTCTTTAGCACATGTGCCTAACAGTGCACAGCCTCTCACTGGCAGGCGTGCCACTACGGCTCCCGTGATCTGGCAGGAGGTGCGCGCCTACTCTCCAACTCCCCTGGGACTATCTAGTGCACCCGGGAATCCGTTTTGGCCGCGTGGTGATGTGTTTCGTGGAAGTAGCAGGCGTGAGTACAAGGCTCACCCCTTCCTCTTGCACAGCCTCCCACTCTCACGCATGCCACTCCGTCGCCCGTGATTTCCCGGAGCTGCGCGTCTATTGCCGAGGTTCCCCTGGGTCTATTGCACCTGGGATTTCATTTTGGAGGCGTTGTCATGCGTTTCGTGGAAGTGGCAGGCGTGAGTACAAGGCTCACCGCCTTCTTTAGGACATGTGCCTGACAGTGCACAGCCTCTCACTGGCAGCTCACTGGCAGGCGTGCCACTACGGCTCCCGTGATTTGGCAGGAGGTGCGCGCCTACTCTCCAACTCCCCTGGGACTATCTTGTGCACCCGGAAATCCCTTTTGGCCGCGTGGTGATGTGTTTCGTGGAAGTAGCAGGCGTGAGTACAAGCCTCACCCCTTCCTCTTCCACAGCCTCCCACTCTCACGCATGCCACTCCGTCGCCCGTGATTTCCCGGAGTTGTGCGTCCCTTGCCGAGGTTCCGCTGGGTCTAGTGCACCTGGGATTTTATTTTGGAGGCGTTGTCATGCGTTTCGTAAAAGTGGCAGGCGTGAGTACAAGGCTCACCGCCTTCTTTAGCACATGTGCCTCATAGTGCACAGCCTCTCACTCGGAGGCGTGCCACCACGACTCCCGTGACTTGCAGGAGGTGCGCGCCTACCCCCCAACTCCCCTGGGACTATCTAGTGCACGAGGGAATTCATTTTAACCGCGTGGTGATGTGTTTCGTGGAAGTGGCGGGCGTGAGTACAAGACTCACCGCCTTCTTTAGCCCATGTGCCTCACAGTGCACAGCCTCTTACTGGCAGGCGTGCCACTACTGCTCCCGTGATTTGGCAGGAGGTGCGCGCCTACTCTTCAACTCCCTTGGGACTATCTAGTGCACCCGGGAATCCGTTTTGGCCGCGTGGTGATGTGTTTCGTGGAAGTAGCAGGCGTGAGTACAAGACTCACCCCTTCCTCTTGCAGAGCCTCCCACTCTCACGCATGCCACTCCGTCGCCCGTGATTTCCCAGAGTTGCGCGTCTATTGCCGAGGCTCCCCTGGGTCTAGTGCACCTGGGATTTCATTTTGGAGGCGTTGTCATGCGTTTCGTGGAAGTGGCAGGCGTGAGTACAAGGCTCACCGCCTTCTTTAGCACATGTGCCTCATAGTGCACAGACTCTCACTCGGAGGCGTGCCACCACGCCTCCTGTGACTTGCAGGAGGTGCGCGCCTATCCCCCAACTCCCCTGGGACTGTCTAGAGCACACGGGAATCCATTTTAGCCGCGTGGCGATGTGTTTCGTGGAAGTGGCAGGCGTCAGTACAAGACTGACCGCCTTCTTTAGCACATGTGCCTCACAGTGCACAGCCTCTCACTAGCAGGCAAGCCACTACGGCTCCCGTGATCTGGCAGGAGGTGCGCGCCTACTCTCCCGTTCCTCTGGGACTATCTAGTGCACCCGGGAATCCGTTTTGGCCGCGTGGTGATGTGTTTCGTGGAAGTAGCAGGCGTGAGTACAAGGCTCACCCCTTCCTCTTGCACAGCCTCCCACTCTCACGCATGCCACTCCGTCGCCCGTGATTTCCCGGAGTTGCGCGTCTATTGCCGAGGTTCCCCTGGGTCTCTTGCACCTGGGATTTCATTTTGGAGGCGTTGTCATGCGTTTCGTGGAAGTGGCAGGCGTGAGTACAAGGCTCACCGCCTTCTTTAGGACATGTGACTGACAGTTCACAGCCTCTCACTGGCAGCTTACTGGCAGGCGTGCCACTACGGCTCCCGTGATTTGGCAGGAGGTGCGCGCCTACTCTCCAACTCCCCTGGGACTATCTTGTGCACCCGTAAATCCGTTTTGGCCGCGTGGTGATGTGTTTCGTGGAAGTAGCAGGCGTGAGTACAAGCCTCACCCCTTCCTCTTGCACAGCCTCCCACTCTCACGCTTGCCACTCCGTCGCCCGTGATTTCCCGGAGTTGTGCGTCCCTTGCCGAGGTTGCCCTGGGTCTAGTGCACCTGGGATTTTATTTTGGAGGCGTTGTCATGCGTTTCGTAAAAGTGGCAGGCGTGAGTACAAGGCTCACCGCCTTCTTTAGCACATGTGCCTCATAGTGCACAGCCTCTCACTCGGAGGCGTGCCACCACGACTCCCGTGACTTGCAGGAGGTGCGCGCCTACCCCCCAACTCCCCTGGGACTATCTAGTGCACGCGGGAATCCATTTTAACCGCGTGGTGATGTGTTTCGTGGAAGTGGCAGGCGTCAGTACAAGACTGACCGCCTTCTTTAGCACATGTGCCTCACAGTGCACAGCCTCTCACTAGCAGGCGTGCCACTACGGCTCCCGTGATCTGGCAGGAGGTGCGCGCCTACTCTCCAACTCCCCTGGGACTATCTAGTGCACCCGGGAATCCGTTTTGGCCGCGTGGTGATGTGTTTCGTGGAAGTAGCAGGCGTGAGTACAAGACTCACCCCTTCCTCTTGCACAGCCTCCCACTCTCACGCATGCCACTCCGTCGCCCGTGATTTCCCAGAGTTGCGCGTCTATTGCCGAGGCTACCCTGGGTCTAGTGCACCTGGGATTTCATTTTGGAGGCGTTGTCATGCGTTTCGTGGAAGTGGCAGGCGTGAGTACAAGGCTCACCGCCTTCTTTAGGACAGGTGCCTCACAGTGCACAGCCTCTCACTGGCAGGCGTGCCAGTACGGCTCCCGTGATTTGGCAGGAGGTGCGCGCCCACTCTCCAACTCCCCTGGGACTATCTACTGCACCCGGGAATCCATTTTGGCCGCGTGGTCATGTGTTTCGTGGAAGTAGCAGGCGTGAGTACAAGACTCACCCCTTTCTCTTGCACAGCCTCCAACTCTCACGCATGCCACTCCGTCGCCCGTGATTTCCCGGAGTTGCGCGTCTATTGCGGAGGTTCCCCTGGGTCTAGTGCACCTGGGATTTCATTTTGGAGGCGTTGTCATGCGTTTCGTGGAAGTGGCAGGCGTGAGTACAAGGCTCACCGCCTTCTTTAGCACATGTGCCTCATAGTGCACAGACTCTCACTCGGAGGCGTGCCACCACGCCTCCCGTTACTTGCAGGAGGTGCGCGCCTATCCTTAAACTCCCCTGGGACTGTCGAGAGCACGCGGGAATCCATTTTAGCCGCGTGGCGATGTGTTTCGTGGAAGTGGCAGGCGTCAGTACAAGACTCACCGCCTTCTTTAGCACATGTGCCTCACAGTGCACAGCCTCTCACTGGCAGGCGTGCCACTACGGCTCCCGTGATCTGGCAGGAGGTGCGCGCCTACTCTCCAACTCCCCTGGGACTATCTAGTGCACCCGGGAATCCGTTTTGGCCGCGTGGTGATGTGTTTCGTGGAAGTAGCAGGCGTGAGTACAAGGCTCACCCCTTCCTCTTGCACAGCCTCCCACTCTCACGCATGCCACTCCGTCGCCCGTGATTTCCCGGAGCTGCGCGTCTATTGCCGAGGTTCCCCTGGGTCTATTGCACCTGGGATTTCATTTTGGAGGCGTTGTCATGCGTTTCGTGGAAGTGGCAGGCGTGAGTACAAGGCTCACCGCCTTCTTTAGGACATGTGCCTGACAGTGCACAGCCTCTCACTGGCAGCTCACTGGCAGGCGTGCCACTACGGCTCCCGTGATTTGGCAGGAGGTGCGCGCCTACTCTCCAACTCCCCTGGGACTATCTTGTGCACCCGGAAATCCCTTTTGGCCGCGTGGTGATGTGTTTCGTGGAAGTAGCAGGCGTGAGTACAAGCCTCACCCCTTCCTCTTCCAAAGCCTCCCACTCTCACGCATGCCACTCCGTCGCCCGTGATTTCCCGGAGTTGTGCGTCCCTTGCCGAGGTTCCGCTGGGTCTAGTGCACCTGGGATTTTATTTTGGAGGCGTTGTCATGCGTTTCGTAAAAGTGGCAGGCGTGAGTACAAGGCTCACCGCCTTCTTTAGCACATGTGCCTCATAGTGCACAGCCTCTCACTCGGAGGCGTGCCACCACGACTCCCGTGACTTGCAGGAGGTGCGCGCCTACCCCCCAACTCCCCTGGGACTATCTAGTGCACGCGGGAATTCATTTTAACCGCGTGGTGATGTGTTTCGTGGAAGTGGCGGGCGTGAGTACAAGACTCACCGCCTTCTTTAGCCCATGTGCCTCACAGTGCACAGCCTCTTACTGGCAGGCGTGCCACTACTGCTCCCGTGATTTGGCAGGAGGTGCGCGCCTACTCTTCAACTCCCTTGGGACTATCTAGTGCACCCGGGAATCCGTTTTGGCCGCGTGGTCATGTGTTTCGTGGAAGTAGCAGGCGTGAGTACAAGACTCACCCCTTCCTCTTGCAGAGCCTCCCACTCTCACGCATGCCACTCCGTCGCCCGTGATTTCCCAGAGTTGCGCGTCTATTGCCGAGGCTCCCCTGGGTCTAGTGCACCTGGGATTTCATTTTGGAGGCGTTGTCATGCGTTTCGTGGAAGTGGCAGGCGTGAGTACAAGGCTCACCGCCTTCTTTAGCACATGTGCCTCATAGTGCACAGACTCTCACTCGGAGGCGTGCCACCACGCCTCCCGTGACTTGCAGGAGGTGCGCGCCTATCCCCCAACTCCCCTGGGACTGTCTAGAGCACGCGGGAATCCATTTTAGCCGCGTGGCGATGTGTTTCGTGGAAGTGGCAGGCGTCACTACAAGACTGACCGCCTTCTTTAGCACATGTGCCTCACAGTGCACAGCCTCTCACTAGCAGGCAAGCCACTACGGCTCCCGTGATCTGGCAGGAGGTGCGCGCCTACTCTCCCGTTCCTCTGGGACTATCTAGTGCACCCGGGAATCCGTTTTGGCCGCGTGGTGATGTGTTTCGTGGAAGTAGCAGGCGTGAGTACAAGGCTCACCCCTTCCTCTTGCACAGCCTCCCACTCTCACGCATGCCACTCCGTCGCCCGTGATTTCCCGGAGTTGCGCGTCTATTGCCGAGGTTCCCCTGGGTCTCTTGCACCTGGGATTTCATTTTGGAGGCGTTGTCATGCGTTTCGTGGAAGTGGCAGGCGTGAGTACAAGGCTCACCGCCTTCTTTAGGACATGTGACTGACAGTTCACAGCCTCTCACTGGCAGCTTACTGGCAGGCGTGCCACTACGGCTCCCGTGATTTGGCAGGAGGTGCGCGCCTACTCTCCAACTCCCCTGGGACTATCTTGTGCACCCGTAAATCCGTTTTGGCCGCGTGGTGATGTGTTTCGTGGAAGTAGCAGGCGTGAGTACAAGCCTCACCCCTTCCTCTTGCACAGCCTCCCACTCTCACGCTTGCCACTCCGTCGCCCGTGATTTCCCGGAGTTGTGCGTCCCTTGCCGAGGTTGCCCTGGGTCTAGTGCACCTGGGATTTCATTTTGGAGGCGTTGTCATGCGTTTCGTAAAAGTGGCAGGCGTGAGTACAAGGCTCACCGCCTTCTTTAGCACATGTGCCTCATAGTGCACAGCCTCTCACTCGGAGGCGTGCCACCACGACTCCCGTGACTTGCAGGAGGTGCGCGCCTACCCCCCAACTCCCCTGGGACTATCTAGTGCACGCGGGAATCCATTTTAACCGCGTGGTGATGTGTTTCGTGGAAGTGGCAGGCGTCAGTACAAGACTGACCGCCTTCTTTAGCACATGTGCCTCACAGTGCACAGCCTCTCACTAGTAGGCGTGCCACTACGGCTCCCGTGATCTGGCAGGAGGTGCGCGCCTACTCTCCAACTCCCCTGGGACTATCTAGTGCACCCGGGAATCCGTTTTGGCCGCGTGGTGATGTGTTTCGTGGAAGTAGCAGGCGTGAGTACAAGACTCACCCCTTCCTCTTGCACAGCCTCCCACTCTCACGCATGCCACTCCGTCGCCCGTGATTTCCCAGAGTTGCGCGTCTATTGCCGAGGCTACCCTGGGTCTAGTGCACCTGGGATTTCATTTTGGAGGCGTTGTCATGCGTTTCGTGGAAGTGGCAGGCGTGAGTACAAGGCTCACCGCCTTCTTTAGGACAGGTGCCTCACAGTGCACAGCCTCTCACTGGCAGGCGTGCCAGTACGGCTCCCGTGATTTGGCAGGAGGTGCGCGCCCACTCTCCAACTCCCCTGGGACTATCTACTGCACCCGGGAATCCATTTTGGCCGCGTGGTCATGTGTTTCGTGGAAGTAGCAGGCGTGAGTACAAGACTCACCCCTTTCTCTTGCACAGCCTCCAACTCTCACGCATGCCACTCCGTCGCCCGTGATTTCCCGGAGTTGCGCGTCTATTGCGGAGGTTCCCCTGGGTCTAGTGCACCTGGGATTTCATTTTGGAGGCGTTGTCATGCGTTTCGTGGAAGTGGCAGGCGTGAGTACAAGGCTCACCGCCTTCTTTAGCACATGTGCCTCATAGTGCACAGACTCTCACTCGGAGGCGTGCCACCACGCCTCCCGTTACTTGCAGGAGGTGCGCGCCTATCCTTAAACTCCCCTGGGACTGTCGAGAGCACGCAGGAATCCATTTTAGCCGCGTGGCGATGTGTTTCGTGGAAGTGGCAGGCGTCAGTACAAGACTCACCGCCTTCTTTAGCACATGTGCCTCACAGTGCACAGCCTCTCACTGGCAGGCGTGCCACTACGGCTCCCGTGATCTGGCAGGAGGTGCGCGCCTACTCTCCAACTCCCCTGGGACTATCTAGTGCACCCGGGAATCCGTTTTGGCCGCGTGGTGATGTGTTTCGTGGAAGTAGCAGGCGTGAGTACAAGGCTCACCCCTTCCTCTTGCACAGCCTCCCACTCTCACGCATGCCACTCCGTCGCCCGTGATTTCCCGGAGCTGCGCGTCTATTGCCGAGGTTCCCCTGGGTCTATTGCACCTGGGATTTCATTTTGGAGGCGTTGTCATGCGTTTCGTGGAAGTGGCAGGCGTGAGTACAAGGCTCACCGCCTTCTTTAGGACATGTGCCTGACAGTGCACAGCCTCTCACTGGCAGCTCACTGGCAGGCGTGCCACTACGGCTCCCGTGATTTGGCAGGAGGTGCGCGCCTACTCTCCAACTCCCCTGGGACTATCTTGTGCACCCGGAAATCCCTTTTGGCCGCGTGGTGATGTGTTTCGTGGAAGTAGCAGGCGTGAGTACAAGCCTCACCCCTTCCTCTTCCAAAGCCTCCCACTCTCACGCATGCCACTCCGTCGCCCGTGATTTCCCGGAGTTGTGCGTCCCTTGCCGAGGTTCCGCTGGGTCTAGTGCACCTGGGATTTTATTTTGGAGGCGTTGTCATGCGTTTCGTAAAAGTGGCAGGCGTGAGTACAAGGCTCACCGCCTTCTTTAGCACATGTGCCTCATAGTGCACAGCCTCTCACTCGGAGGCGTGCCACCACGACTCCCGTGACTTGCAGGAGGTGCGCGCCTACCCCCCAACTCCCCTGGGACTATCTAGTGCACGCGGGAATTCATTTTAACCGCGTGGTGATGTGTTTCGTGGAAGTGGCGGGCGTGAGTACAAGACTCACCGCCTTCTTTAGCCCATGTGCCTCACAGTGCACAGCCTCTTACTGGCAGGCGTGCCACTACTGCTCCCGTGATTTGGCAGGAGGTGCGCGCCTACTCTTCAACTCCCTTGGGACTATCTAGTGCACCCGGGAATCCGTTTTGGCCGCGTGGTCATGTGTTTCGTGGAAGTAGCAGGCGTGAGTACAAGACTCACCCCTTCCTCTTGCAGAGCCTCCCACTCTCACGCATGCCACTCCGTCGCCCGTGATTTCCCAGAGTTGCGCGTCTATTGCCGAGGCTCCCCTGGGTCTAGTGCACCTGGGATTTCATTTTGGAGGCGTTGTCATGCGTTTCGTGGAAGTGGCAGGCGTGAGTACAAGGCTCACCGCCTTCTTTAGCACATGTGCCTCATAGTGCACAGACTCTCACTCGGAGGCGTGCCACCACGCCTCCCGTGACTTGCAGGAGGTGCGCGCCTATCCCCCAACTCCCCTGGGACTGTCTAGAGCACGCGGGAATCCATTTTAGCCGCGTGGCGATGTGTTTCGTGGAAGTGGCAGGCGTCACTACAAGACTGACCGCCTTCTTTAGCACATGTGCCTCACAGTGCACAGCCTCTCACTAGCAGGCAAGCCACTACGGCTCCCGTGATCTGGCAGGAGGTGCGCGCCTACTCTCCCGTTCCTCTGGGACTATCTAGTGCACCCGGGAATCCGTTTTGGCCGCGTGGTGATGTGTTTCGTGGAAGTAGCAGGCGTGAGTACAAGGCTCACCCCTTCCTCTTGCACAGCCTCCCACTCTCACGCATGCCACTCCGTCGCCCGTGATTTCCCGGAGTTGCGCGTCTATTGCCGAGGTTCCCCTGGGTCTCTTGCACCTGGGATTTCATTTTGGAGGCGTTGTCATGCGTTTCGTGGAAGTGGCAGGCGTGAGTACAAGGCTCACCGCCTTCTTTAGGACATGTGACTGACAGTTCACAGCCTCTCACTGGCAGCTTACTGGCAGGCGTGCCACTACGGCTCCCGTGATTTGGCAGGAGGTGCGCGCCTACTCTCCAACTCCCCTGGGACTATCTTGTGCACCCGTAAATCCGTTTTGGCCGCGTGGTGATGTGTTTCGTGGAAGTAGCAGGCGTGAGTACAAGCCTCACCCCTTCCTCTTGCACAGCCTCCCACTCTCACGCTTGCCACTCCGTCGCCCGTGATTTCCCGGAGTTGTGCGTCCCTTGCCGAGGTTGCCCTGGGTCTAGTGCACCTGGGATTTCATTTTGGAGGCGTTGTCATGCGTTTCGTAAAAGTGGCAGGCGTGAGTACAAGGCTCACCGCCTTCTTTAGCACATGTGCCTCATAGTGCACAGCCTCTCACTCGGAGGCGTGCCACCACGACTCCCGTGACTTGCAGGAGGTGCGCGCCTACCCCCCAACTCCCCTGGGACTATCTAGTGCACGCGGGAATCCATTTTAACCGCGTGGTGATGTGTTTCGTGGAAGTGGCAGGCGTCAGTACAAGACTGACCGCCTTCTTTAGCACATGTGCCTCACAGTGCACAGCCTCTCACTAGTAGGCGTGCCACTACGGCTCCCGTGATCTGGCAGGAGGTGCGCGCCTACTCTCCAACTCCCCTGGGACTATCTAGTGCACCCGGGAATCCGTTTTGGCCGCGTGGTGATGTGTTTCGTGGAAGTAGCAGGCGTGAGTACAAGACTCACCCCTTCCTCTTGCACAGCCTCCCACTCTCACGCATGCCACTCCGTCGCCCGTGATTTCCCAGAGTTGCGCGTCTATTGCCGAGGCTACCCTGGGTCTAGTGCACCTGGGATTTCATTTTGGAGGCGTTGTCATGCGTTTCGTGGAAGTGGCAGGCGTGAGTACAAGGCTCACCGCCTTCTTTAGGACAGGTGCCTCACAGTGCTCAGCCTCTCACTGGCAGGCGTGCCAGTACGGCTCCCGTGATTTGGCAGGAGGTGCGCGCCCACTCTCCAACTCCCCTGGGACTATCTACTGCACCCGGGAATCCATTTTGGCCGCGTGGTCATGTGTTTCGTGGAAGTAGCAGGCGTGAGTACAAGACTCACCCCTTTCTCTTGCACAGCCTCCAACTCTCACGCATGCCACTCCGTCGCCCGTGATTTCCCGGAGTTGCACGTCTATTGCGGAGGTTCCCCTGGGTCTAGTGCACCTGGGATTTCATTTTGGAGGCGTTGTCATGCGTTTCGTGGAAGTGGCAGGCGTGAGTACAAGGCTCACCGCCTTCTTTAGCACATGTGCCTCATAGTGCACAGACTCTCACTCGGAGGCGTGCCACCACGCCTCCCGTTACTTGCAGGAGGTGCGCGCCTATCCTTAAACTCCCCTGGGACTGTCGAGAGCACGCAGGAATCCATTTTAGCCGCGTGGCGATGTGTTTCGTGGAAGTGGCAGGCGTCAGTACAAGACTCACCGCCTTCTTTAGCACATGTGCCTCACAGTGCACAGCCTCTCACTGGCAGGCGTGCCACTACGGCTCCCGTGATCTGGCAGGAGGTGCGCGCCTACTCTCCAACTCCCCTGGGACTATCTAGTGCACCCGGGAATCCGTTTTGGCCGCGTGGTGATGTGTTTCGTGGAAGTAGCAGGCGTGAGTACAAGGCTCACCCCTTCCTCTTGCACAGCCTCCCACTCTCACGCATGCCACTCCGTCGCCCGTGATTTCCCGGAGCTGCGCGTCTATTGCCGAGGTTCCCCTGGGTCTATTGCACCTGGGATTTCATTTTGGAGGCGTTGTCATGCGTTTCGTGGAAGTGGCAGGCGTGAGTACAAGGCTCACCGCCTTCTTTAGGACATGTGCCTGACAGTGCACAGCCTCTCACTGGCAGCTCACTGGCAGGCGTGCCACTACGGCTCCCGTGATTTGGCAGGAGGTGCGCGCCTACTCTCCAACTCCCCTGGGACTATCTTGTGCACCCGGAAATCCCTTTTGGCCGCGTGGTGATGTGTTTCGTGGAAGTAGCAGGCGTGAGTACAAGCCTCACCCCTTCCTCTTCCAAAGCCTCCCACTCTCACGCATGCCACTCCGTCGCCCGTGATTTCCCGGAGTTGTGCGTCCCTTGCCGAGGTTCCGCTGGGTCTAGTGCACCTGGGATTTTATTTTGGAGGCGTTGTCATGCGTTTCGTAAAAGTGGCAGGCGTGAGTACAAGGCTCACCGCCTTCTTTAGCACATGTGCCTCATAGTGCACAGCCTCTCACTCGGAGGCGTGCCACCACGACTCCCGTGACTTGCAGGAGGTGCGCGCCTACCCCCCAACTCCCCTGGGACTATCTAGTGCACGCGGGAATTCATTTTAACCGCGTGGTGATGTGTTTCGTGGAAGTGGCGGGCGTGAGTACAAGACTCACCGCCTTCTTTAGCCCATGTGCCTCACAGTGCACAGCCTCTTACTGGCAGGCGTGCCACTACTGCTCCCGTGATTTGGCAGGAGGTGCGCGCCTACTCTTCAACTCCCTTGGGACTATCTAGTGCACCCGGGAATCCGTTTTGGCCGCGTGGTCATGTGTTTCGTGGAAGTAGCAGGCGTGAGTACAAGACTCACCCCTTCCTCTTGCAGAGCCTCCCACTCTCACGCATGCCACTCCGTCGCCCGTGATTTCCCAGAGTTGCGCGTCTATTGCCGAGGCTCCCCTGGGTCTAGTGCACCTGGGATTTCATTTTGGAGGCGTTGTCATGCGTTTCGTGGAAGTGGCAGGCGTGAGTACAAGGCTCACCGCCTTCTTTAGCACATGTGCCTCATAGTGCACAGACTCTCACTCGGAGGCGTGCCACCACGCCTCCCGTGACTTGCAGGAGGTGCGCGCCTATCCCCCAACTCCCCTGGGACTGTCTAGAGCACGCGGGAATCCATTTTAGCCGCGTGGCGATGTGTTTCGTGGAAGTGGCAGGCGTCAGTACAAGACTGACCGCCTTCTTTAGCACATGTGCCTCACAGTGCACAGCCTCTCACTAGCAGGCAAGCCACTACGGCTCCCGTGATCTGGCAGGAGGTGCGCGCCTACTCTCCCGTTCCTCTGGGACTATCTAGTGCACCCGGGAATCCGTTTTGGCCGCGTGGTGATGTGTTTCGTGGAAGTAGCAGGCGTGAGTACAAGGCTCACCCCTTCCTCTTGCACAGCCTCCCACTCTCACGCATGCCACTCCGTCGCCCGTGATTTCCCGGAGTTGCGCGTCTATTGCCGAGGTTCCCCTGGGTCTCTTGCACCTGGGATTTCATTTTGGAGGCGTTGTCATGCGTTTCGTGGAAGTGGCAGGCGTGAGTACAAGGCTCACCGCCTTCTTTAGGACATGTGACTGACAGTTCACAGCCTCTCACTGGCAGCTTACTGGCAGGCGTGCCACTACGGCTCCCGTGATTTGGCAGGAGGTGCGCGCCTACTCTCCAACTCCCCTGGGACTATCTTGTGCACCCGTAAATCCGTTTTGGCCGCGTGGTGATGTGTTTCGTGGAAGTAGCAGGCGTGAGTACAAGCCTCACCCCTTCCTCTTGCACAGCCTCCCACTCTCACGCTTGCCACTCCGTCGCCCGTGATTTCCCGGAGTTGTGCGTCCCTTGCCGAGGTTGCCCTGGGTCTAGTGCACCTGGGATTTTATTTTGGAGGCGTTGTCATGCGTTTCGTAAAAGTGGCAGGCGTGAGTACAAGGCTCACCGCCTTCTTTAGCACATGTGCCTCATAGTGCACAGCCTCTCACTCGGAGGCGTGCCACCACGACTCCCGTGACTTGCAGGAGGTGCGCGCCTACCCCCCAACTCCCCTGGGACTATCTAGTGCACGCGGGAATCCATTTTAACCGCGTGGTGATGTGTTTCGTGGAAGTGGCAGGCGTCAGTACAAGACTGACCGCCTTCTTTAGCACATGTGCCTCACAGTGCACAGCCTCTCACTAGCAGGCGTGCCACTACGGCTCCCGTGATCTGGCAGGAGGTGCGCGCCTACTCTCCAACTCCCCTGGGACTATCTAGTGCACCCGGGAATCCGTTTTGGCCGCGTGGTGATGTGTTTCGTGGAAGTAGCAGGCGTGAGTACAAGACTCACCCCTTCCTCTTGCACAGCCTCCCACTCTCACGCATGCCACTCCGTCGCCCGTGATTTCCCAGAGTTGCGCGTCTATTGCCGAGGCTACCCTGGGTCTAGTGCACCTGGGATTTCATTTTGGAGGCGTTGTCATGCGTTTCGTGGAAGTGGCAGGCGTGAGTACAAGGCTCACCGCCTTCTTTAGGACAGGTGCCTCACAGTGCACAGCCTCTCACTGGCAGGCGTGCCAGTACGGCTCCCGTGATTTGGCAGGAGGTGCGCGCCCACTCTCCAACTCCCCTGGGACTATCTACTGCACCCGGGAATCCATTTTGGCCGCGTGGTCATGTGTTTCGTGGAAGTAGCAGGCGTGAGTACAAGACTCACCCCTTTCTCTTGCACAGCCTCCAACTCTCACGCATGCCACTCCGTCGCCCGTGATTTCCCGGAGTTGCGCGTCTATTGCGGAGGTTCCCCTGGGTCTAGTGCACCTGGGATTTCATTTTGGAGGCGTTGTCATGCGTTTCGTGGAAGTGGCAGGCGTGAGTACAAGGCTCACCGCCTTCTTTAGCACATGTGCCTCATAGTGCACAGACTCTCACTCGGAGGCGTGCCACCACGCCTCCCGTTACTTGCAGGAGGTGCGCGCCTATCCTTAAACTCCCCTGGGACTGTCGAGAGCACGCGGGAATCCATTTTAGCCGCGTGGCGATGTGTTTCGTGGAAGTGGCAGGCGTCAGTACAAGACTCACCGCCTTCTTTAGCACATGTGCCTCACAGTGCACAGCCTCTCACTGGCAGGCGTGCCACTACGGCTCCCGTGATCTGGCAGGAGGTGCGCGCCTACTCTCCAACTCCCCTGGGACTATCTAGTGCACCCGGGAATCCGTTTTGGCCGCGTGGTGATGTGTTTCGTGGAAGTAGCAGGCGTGAGTACAAGGCTCACCCCTTCCTCTTGCACAGCCTCCCACTCTCACGCATGCCACTCCGTCGCCCGTGATTTCCCGGAGCTGCGCGTCTATTGCCGAGGTTCCCCTGGGTCTATTGCACCTGGGATTTCATTTTGGAGGCGTTGTCATGCGTTTCGTGGAAGTGGCAGACGTGAGTACAAGGCTCACCGCCTTCTTTAGGACATGTGCCTGACAGTGCACAGCCTCTCACTGGCAGCTCACTGGCAGGCGTGCCACTACGGCTCCCGTGATTTGGCAGGAGGTGCGCGCCTACTCTCCAACTCCCCTGGGACTATCTTGTGCACCCGGAAATCCCTTTTGGCCGCGTGGTGATGTGTTTCGTGGAAGTAGCAGGCGTGAGTACAAGCCTCACCCCTTCCTCTTCCACAGCCTCCCACTCTCACGCATGCCACTCCGTCGCCCGTGATTTCCCGGAGTTGTGCGTCCCTTGCCGAGGTTCCGCTGGGTCTAGTGCACCTGGGATTTTATTTTGGAGGCGTTGTCATGCGTTTCGTAAAAGTGGCAGGCGTGAGTACAAGGCTCACCGCCTTCTTTAGCACATGTGCCTCATAGTGCACAGCCTCTCACTCGGAGGCGTGCCACCACGACTCCCGTGACTTGCAGGAGGTGCGCGCCTACCCCCCAACTCCCCTGGGACTATCTAGTGCACGCGGGAATTCATTTTAACCGCGTGGTGATGTGTTTCGTGGAAGTGGCGGGCGTGAGTACAAGACTCACCGCCTTCTTTAGCCCATGTGCCTCACAGTGCACAGCCTCTTACTGGCAGGCGTGCCACTACTGCTCCCGTGATTTGGCAGGAGGTGCGCGCCTACTCTTCAACTCCCTTGGGACTCTCTAGTGCACCCGGGAATCCGTTTTGGCCGCGTGGTCATGTGTTTCGTGGAAGTAGCAGGCGTGAGTACAAGACTCACCCCTTCCTCTTGCAGAGCCTCCCACTCTCACGCATGCCACTCCGTCGCCCGTGATTTCCCAGAGTTGCGCGTCTATTGCCGAGGCTCCCCTGGGTCTAGTGCACCTGGGATTTCATTTTGGAGGCGTTGTCATGCGTTTCGTGGAAGTGGCAGGCGTGAGTACAAGGCTCACCGCCTTCTTTAGCACATGTGCCTCATAGTGCACAGACTCTCACTCGGAGGCGTGCCACCACGCCTCCCGTGACTTGCAGGAGGTGCGCGCCTATCCCCCAACTCCCCTGGGACTGTCTAGAGCACGCGGGAATCCATTTTAGCCGCGTGGCGATGTGTTTCGTGGAAGTGGCAGGCGTCAGTACAAGACTGACCGCCTTCTTTAGCACATGTGCCTCACAGTGCACAGCCTCTCACTAGCAGGCAAGCCACTACGGCTCCCGTTATCTGGCAGGAGGTGCGCGCCTACTCTCCCGTTCCTCTGGGACTATCTAGTGCACCCGGGAATCCGTTTTGGCCGCGTGGTGATGTGTTTCGTGGAAGTAGCAGGCGTGAGTACAAGGCTCACCCCTTCCTCTTGCACAGCCTCCCACTCTCACGCATGCCACTCCGTCGCCCGTGATTTCCCGGAGTTGCGCGTCTATTGCCGAGGTTCCCCTGGGTCTCTTGCACCTGGGATTTCATTTTGGAGGCGTTGTCATGCGTTTCGTGGAAGTGGCAGGCGTGAGTACAAGGCTCACCGCCTTCTTTAGGACATGTGACTGACAGTTCACAGCCTCTCACTGGCAGCTTACTGGCAGGCGTGCCACTACGGCTCCCGTGATTTGGCAGGAGGTGCGCGCCTACTCTCCAACTCCCCTGGGACTATCTTGTGCACCCGTAAATCCGTTTTGGCCGCGTGGTGATGTGTTTCGTGGAAGTAGCAGGCGTGAGTACAAGCCTCACCCCTTCCTCTTGCACAGCCTCCCACTCTCACGCTTGCCACTCCGTCGCCCGTGATTTCCCGGAGTTGTGCGTCCCTTGCCGAGGTTGCCCTGGGTCTAGTGCACCTGGGATTTCATTTTGGAGGCGTTGTCATGCGTTTCGTAAAAGTGGCAGGCGTGAGTACAAGGCTCACCGCCTTCTTTAGCACATGTGCCTCATAGTGCACAGCCTCTCACTCGGAGGCGTGCCACCACGACTCCCGTGACTTGCAGGAGGTGCGCGCCTACCCCCCAACTCCCCTGGGACTATCTAGTGCACGCGGGAATCCATTTTAACCGCGTGGTGATGTGTTTCGTGGAAGTGGCAGGCGTCAGTACAAGACTGACCGCCTTCTTTAGCACATGTGCCTCACAGTGCACAGCCTCTCACTAGTAGGCGTGCCACTACGGCTCCCGTGATCTGGCAGGAGGTGCGCGCCTACTCTCCAACTCCCCTGGGACTATCTAGTGCACCCGGGAATCCGTTTTGGCCGCGTGGTGATGTGTTTCGTGGAAGTAGCAGGCGTGAGTACAAGACTCACCCCTTCCTCTTGCACAGCCTCCCACTCTCACGCATGCCACTCCGTCGCCCGTGATTTCCCAGAGTTGCGCGTCTATTGCCGAGGCTACCCTGGGTCTAGTGCACCTGGGATTTCATTTTGGAGGCGTTGTCATGCGTTTCGTGGAAGTGGCAGGCGTGAGTACAAGGCTCACCGCCTTCTTTAGGACAGGTGCCTCACAGTGCTCAGCCTCTCACTGGCAGGCGTGCCAGTACGGCTCCCGTGATTTGGCAGGAGGTGCGCGCCCACTCTCCAACTCCCCTGGGACTATCTACTGCACCCGGGAATCCATTTTGGCCGCGTGGTCATGTGTTTCGTGGAAGTAGCAGGCGTGAGTACAAGACTCACCCCTTTCTCTTGCACAGCCTCCAACTCTCACGCATGCCACTCCGTCGCCCGTGATTTCCCGGAGTTGCACGTCTATTGCGGAGGTTCCCCTGGGTCTAGTGCACCTGGGATTTCATTTTGGAGGCGTTGTCATGCGTTTCGTGGAAGTGGCAGGCGTGAGTACAAGGCTCACCGCCTTCTTTAGCACATGTGCCTCATAGTGCACAGACTCTCACTCGGAGGCGTGCCACCACGCCTCCCGTTACTTGCAGGAGGTGCGCGCCTATCCTTAAACTCCCCTGGGACTGTCGAGAGCACGCAGGAATCCATTTTAGCCGCGTGGCGATGTGTTTCGTGGAAGTGGCAGGCGTCAGTACAAGACTCACCGCCTTCTTTAGCACATGTGCCTCACAGTGCACAGCCTCTCACTGGCAGGCGTGCCACTACGGCTCCCGTGATCTGGCAGGAGGTGCGCGCCTACTCTCCAACTCCCCTGGGACTATCTAGTGCACCCGGGAATCCGTTTTGGCCGCGTGGTGATGTGTTTCGTGGAAGTAGCAGGCGTGAGTACAAGGCTCACCCCTTCCTCTTGCACAGCCTCCCACTCTCACGCATGCCACTCCGTCGCCCGTGATTTCCCGGAGCTGCGCGTCTATTGCCGAGGTTCCCCTGGGTCTATTGCACCTGGGATTTCATTTTGGAGGCGTTGTCATGCGTTTCGTGGAAGTGGCAGGCGTGAGTACAAGGCTCACCGCCTTCTTTAGGACATGTGCCTGACAGTGCACAGCCTCTCACTGGCAGCTCACTGGCAGGCGTGCCACTACGGCTCCCGTGATTTGGCAGGAGGTGCGCGCCTACTCTCCAACTCCCCTGGGACTATCTTGTGCACCCGGAAATCCCTTTTGGCCGCGTGGTGATGTGTTTCGTGGAAGTAGCAGGCGTGAGTACAAGCCTCACCCCTTCCTCTTCCACAGCCTCCCACTCTCACGCATGCCACTCCGTCGCCCGTGATTTCCCGGAGTTGTGCGTCCCTTGCCGAGGTTCCGCTGGGTCTAGTGCACCTGGGATTTTATTTTGGAGGCGTTGTCATGCGTTTCGTAAAAGTGGCAGGCGTGAGTACAAGGCTCACCGCCTTCTTTAGCACATGTGCCTCATAGTGCACAGCCTCTCACTCGGAGGCGTGCCACCACGACTCCCGTGACTTGCAGGAGGTGCGCGCCTACCCCCCAACTCCCCTGGGACTATCTAGTGCACGCGGGAATTCATTTTAACCGCGTGGTGATGTGTTTCGTGGAAGTGGCGGGCGTGAGTACAAGACTCACCGCCTTCTTTAGCCCATGTGCCTCACAGTGCACAGCCTCTTACTGGCAGGCGTGCCACTACTGCTCCCGTGATTTGGCAGGAGGTGCGCGCCTACTCTTCAACTCCCTTGGGACTATCTAGTGCACCCGGGAATCCGTTTTGGCCGCGTGGTCATGTGTTTCGTGGAAGTAGCAGGCGTGAGTACAAGACTCACCCCTTCCTCTTGCAGAGCCTCCCACTCTCACGCATGCCACTCCGTCGCCCGTGATTTCCCAGAGTTGCGCGTCTATTGCCGAGGCTCCCCTGGGTCTAGTGCACCTGGGATTTCATTTTGGAGGCGTTGTCATGCGTTTCGTGGAAGTGGCAGGCGTGAGTACAAGGCTCACCGCCTTCTTTAGCACATGTGCCTCATAGTGCACAGACTCTCACTCGGAGGCGTGCCACCACGCCTCCCGTGACTTGCAGGAGGTGCGCGCCTATCCCCCAACTCCCCTGGGACTGTCTAGAGCACGCGGGAATCCATTTTAGCCGCGTGGCGATGTGTTTCGTGGAAGTGGCAGGCGTCAGTACAAGACTGACCGCCTTCTTTAGCACATGTGCCTCACAGTGCACAGCCTCTCACTAGCAGGCAAGCCACTACGGCTCCCGTGATCTGGCAGGAGGTGCGCGCCTACTCTCCCGTTCCTCTGGGACTATCTAGTGCACCCGGGAATCCGTTTTGGCCGCGTGGTGATGTGTTTCGTGGAAGTAGCAGGCGTGAGTACAAGGCTCACCCCTTCCTCTTGCACAGCCTCCCACTCTCACGCATGCCACTCCGTCGCCCGTGATTTCCCGGAGTTGCGCGTCTATTGCCGAGGTTCCCCTGGGTCTCTTGCACCTGGGATTTCATTTTGGAGGCGTTGTCATGCGTTTCGTGGAAGTGGCAGGCGTGAGTACAAGGCTCACCGCCTTCTTTAGGACATGTGACTGACAGTTCACAGCCTCTCACTGGCAGCTTACTGGCAGGCGTGCCACTACGGCTCCCGTGATTTGGCAGGAGGTGCGCGCCTACTCTCCAACTCCCCTGGGACTATCTTGTGCACCCGTAAATCCGTTTTGGCCGCGTGGTGATGTGTTTCGTGGAAGTAGCAGGCGTGAGTACAAGCCTCACCCCTTCCTCTTGCACAGCCTCCCACTCTCACGCTTGCCACTCCGTCGCCCGTGATTTCCCGGAGTTGTGCGTCCCTTGCCGAGGTTGCCCTGGGTCTAGTGCACCTGGGATTTTATTTTGGAGGCGTTGTCATGCGTTTCGTAAAAGTGGCAGGCGTGAGTACAAGGCTCACCGCCTTCTTTAGCACATGTGCCTCATAGTGCACAGCCTCTCACTCGGAGGCGTGCCACCACGACTCCCGTGACTTGCAGGAGGTGCGCGCCTACCCCCCAACTCCCCTGGGACTATCTAGTGCACGCGGGAATCCATTTTAACCGCGTGGTGATGTGTTTCGTGGAAGTGGCAGGCGTCAGTACAAGACTGACCGCCTTCTTTAGCACATGTGCCTCACAGTGCACAGCCTCTCACTAGCAGGCGTGCCACTACGGCTCCCGTGATCTGGCAGGAGGTGCGCGCCTACTCTCCAACTCCCCTGGGACTATCTAGTGCACCCGGGAATCCGTTTTGGCCGCGTGGTGATGTGTTTCGTGGAAGTAGCAGGCGTGAGTACAAGACTCACCCCTTCCTCTTGCACAGCCTCCCACTCTCACGCATGCCACTCCGTCGCCCGTGATTTCCCAGAGTTGCGCGTCTATTGCCGAGGCTACCCTGGGTCTAGTGCACCTGGGATTTCATTTTGGAGGCGTTGTCATGCGTTTCGTGGAAGTGGCAGGCGTGAGTACAAGGCTCACCGCCTTCTTTAGGACAGGTGCCTCACAGTGCACAGCCTCTCACTGGCAGGCGTGCCAGTACGGCTCCCGTGATTTGGCAGGAGGTGCGCGCCCACTCTCCAACTCCCCTGGGACTATCTACTGCACCCGGGAATCCATTTTGGCCGCGTGGTCATGTGTTTCGTGGAAGTAGCAGGCGTGAGTACAAGACTCACCCCTTTCTCTTGCACAGCCTCCAACTCTCACGCATGCCACTCCGTCGCCCGTGATTTCCCGGAGTTGCGCGTCTATTGCGGAGGTTCCCCTGGGTCTAGTGCACCTGGGATTTCATTTTGGAGGCGTTGTCATGCGTTTCGTGGAAGTGGCAGGCGTGAGTACAAGGCTCACCGCCTTCTTTAGCACATGTGCCTCATAGTGCACAGACTCTCACTCGGAGGCGTGCCACCACGCCTCCCGTTACTTGCAGGAGGTGCGCGCCTATCCTTAAACTCCCCTGGGACTGTCGAGAGCACGCGGGAATCCATTTTAGCCGCGTGGCGATGTGTTTCGTGGAAGTGGCAGGCGTCAGTACAAGACTCACCGCCTTCTTTAGCACATGTGCCTCACAGTGCACAGCCTCTCACTGGCAGGCGTGCCACTACGGCTCCCGTGATCTGGCAGGAGGTGCGCGCCTACTCTCCAACTCCCCTGGGACTATCTAGTGCACCCGGGAATCCGTTTTGGCCGCGTGGTGATGTGTTTCGTGGAAGTAGCAGGCGTGAGTACAAGGCTCACCCCTTCCTCTTGCACAGCCTCCCACTCTCACGCATGCCACTCCGTCGCCCGTGATTTCCCGGAGCTGCGCGTCTATTGCCGAGGTTCCCCTGGGTCTATTGCACCTGGGATTTCATTTTGGAGGCGTTGTCATGCGTTTCGTGGAAGTGGCAGACGTGAGTACAAGGCTCACCGCCTTCTTTAGGACATGTGCCTGACAGTGCACAGCCTCTCACTGGCAGCTCACTGGCAGGCGTGCCACTACGGCTCCCGTGATTTGGCAGGAGGTGCGCGCCTACTCTCCAACTCCCCTGGGACTATCTTGTGCACCCGGAAATCCCTTTTGGCCGCGTGGTGATGTGTTTCGTGGAAGTAGCAGGCGTGAGTACAAGCCTCACCCCTTCCTCTTCCACAGCCTCCCACTCTCACGCATGCCACTCCGTCGCCCGTGATTTCCCGGAGTTGTGCGTCCCTTGCCGAGGTTCCGCTGGGTCTAGTGCACCTGGGATTTTATTTTGGAGGCGTTGTCATGCGTTTCGTAAAAGTGGCAGGCGTGAGTACAAGGCTCACCGCCTTCTTTAGCACATGTGCCTCATAGTGCACAGCCTCTCACTCGGAGGCGTGCCACCACGACTCCCGTGACTTGCAGGAGGTGCGCGCCTACCCCCCAACTCCCCTGGGACTATCTAGTGCACGCGGGAATTCATTTTAACCGCGTGGTGATGTGTTTCGTGGAAGTGGCGGGCGTGAGTACAAGACTCACCGCCTTCTTTAGCCCATGTGCCTCACAGTGCACAGCCTCTTACTGGCAGGCGTGCCACTACTGCTCCCGTGATTTGGCAGGAGGTGCGCGCCTACTCTTCAACTCCCTTGGGACTCTCTAGTGCACCCGGGAATCCGTTTTGGCCGCGTGGTCATGTGTTTCGTGGAAGTAGCAGGCGTGAGTACAAGACTCACCCCTTCCTCTTGCAGAGCCTCCCACTCTCACGCATGCCACTCCGTCGCCCGTGATTTCCCAGAGTTGCGCGTCTATTGCCGAGGCTCCCCTGGGTCTAGTGCACCTGGGATTTCATTTTGGAGGCGTTGTCATGCGTTTCGTGGAAGTGGCAGGCGTGAGTACAAGGCTCACCGCCTTCTTTAGCACATGTGCCTCATAGTGCACAGACTCTCACTCGGAGGCGTGCCACCACGCCTCCCGTGACTTGCAGGAGGTGCGCGCCTATCCCCCAACTCCCCTGGGACTGTCTAGAGCACGCGGGAATCCATTTTAGCCGCGTGGCGATGTGTTTCGTGGAAGTGGCAGGCGTCAGTACAAGACTGACCGCCTTCTTTAGCACATGTGCCTCACAGTGCACAGCCTCTCACTAGCAGGCAAGCCACTACGGCTCCCGTTATCTGGCAGGAGGTGCGCGCCTACTCTCCCGTTCCTCTGGGACTATCTAGTGCACCCGGGAATCCGTTTTGGCCGCGTGGTGATGTGTTTCGTGGAAGTAGCAGGCGTGAGTACAAGGCTCACCCCTTCCTCTTGCACAGCCTCCCACTCTCACGCATGCCACTCCGTCGCCCGTGATTTCCCGGAGTTGCGCGTCTATTGCCGAGGTTCCCCTGGGTCTCTTGCACCTGGGATTTCATTTTGGAGGCGTTGTCATGCGTTTCGTGGAAGTGGCAGGCGTGAGTACAAGGCTCACCGCCTTCTTTAGGACATGTGACTGACAGTTCACAGCCTCTCACTGGCAGCTTACTGGCAGGCGTGCCACTACGGCTCCCGTGATTTGGCAGGAGGTGCGCGCCTACTCTCCAACTCCCCTGGGACTATCTTGTGCACCCGTAAATCCGTTTTGGCCGCGTGGTGATGTGTTTCGTGGAAGTAGCAGGCGTGAGTACAAGCCTCACCCCTTCCTCTTGCACAGCCTCCCACTCTCACGCTTGCCACTCCGTCGCCCGTGATTTCCCGGAGTTGTGCGTCCCTTGCCGAGGTTGCCCTGGGTCTAGTGCACCTGGGATTTTATTTTGGAGGCGTTGTCATGCGTTTCGTAAAAGTGGCAGGCGTGAGTACAAGGCTCACCGCCTTCTTTAGCACATGTGCCTCATAGTGCACAGCCTCTCACTCGGAGGCGTGCCACCACGACTCCCGTGACTTGCAGGAGGTGCGCGCCTACCCCCCAACTCCCCTGGGACTATCTAGTGCACGCGGGAATCCATTTTAACCGCGTGGTGATGTGTTTCGTGGAAGTGGCAGGCGTCAGTACAAGACTGACCGCCTTCTTTAGCACATGTGCCTCACAGTGCACAGCCTCTCACTAGCAGGCGTGCCACTACGGCTCCCGTGATCTGGCAGGAGGTGCGCGCCTACTCTCCAACTCCCCTGGGACTATCTAGTGCACCCGGGAATCCGTTTTGGCCGCGTGGTGATGTGTTTCGTGGAAATAGCAGGCGTGAGTACAAGACTCACCCCTTCCTCTTGCACAGCCTCCCACTCTCACGCATGCCACTCCGTCGCCCGTGATTTCCCAGAGTTGCGCGTCTATTGCCGAGGCTACCCTGGGTCTAGTGCACCTGGGATTTCATTTTGGAGGCGTTGTCATGCGTTTCGTGGAAGTGGCAGGCGTGAGTACAAGGCTCACCGCCTTCTTTAGGACAGGTGCCTCACAGTGCACAGCCTCTCACTGGCAAGCGTGCCAGTACGGCTCCCGTGATTTGGCAGGAGGTGCGCGCCCACTCTCCAACTCCCCTGGGACTATCTACTGCACCCGGGAATCCATTTTGGCCGCGTGGTCATGTGTTTCGTGGAAGTAGCAGGCGTGAGTACAAGACTCACCCCTTTCTCTTGCACAGCCTCCAACTCTCACGCATGCCACTCCGTCGCCCGTGATTTCCCGGAGTTGCGCGTCTATTGCGGAGGTTCCCCTGGGTCTAGTGCACCTGGGATTTCATTTTGGAGGCGTTGTCATGCGTTTCGTGGAAGTGGCAGGCGTGAGTACAAGGCTCACCGCCTTCTTTAGCACATGTGCCTCATAGTGCACAGACTCTCACTCGGAGGCGTGCCACCACGCCTCCCGTTACTTGCAGGAGGTGCGCGCCTATCCTTAAACTCCCCTGGGACTGTCGAGAGCACGCGGGAATCCATTTTAGCCGCGTGGCGATGTGTTTCGTGGAAGTGGCAGGCGTCAGTACAAGACTCACCGCCTTCTTTAGCACATGTGCCTCACAGTGCACAGCCTCTCACTGGCAGGCGTGCCACTACGGCTCCCGTGATCTGGCAGGAGGTGCGCGCCTACTCTCCAACTCCCCTGGGACTATCTAGTGCACCCGGGAATCCGTTTTGGCCGCGTGGTGATGTGTTTCGTGGAAGTAGCAGGCGTGAGTACAAGGCTCACCCCTTCCTCTTGCACAGCCTCCCACTCTCACGCATGCCACTCCGTCGCCCGTGATTTCCCGGAGCTGCGCGTCTATTGCCGAGGTTCCCCTGGGTCTATTGCACCTGGGATTTCATTTTGGAGGCGTTGTCATGCGTTTCGTGGAAGTGGCAGGCGTGAGTACAAGGCTCACCGCCTTCTTTAGGACATGTGCCTGACAGTGCACAGCCTCTCACTGGCAGCTCACTGGCAGGCGTGCCACTACGGCTCCCGTGATTTGGCAGGAGGTGCGCGCCTACTCTCCAACTCCCCTGGGACTATCTAGTGCACCCGGGAATCCGTTTTGGCCGCGTGGTGATGTGTTTCGTGGAAGTAGCAGGCGTGAGTACAAGCCTCACCCCTTCCTCTTCCACAGCCTCCCACTCTCACGCATGCCACTCCGTCGCCCGTGATTTCCCGGAGTTGTGCGTCCCTTGCCGAGGTTCCGCTGGGTCTAGTGCACCTGGGATTTTATTTTGGAGGCGTTGTCATGCGTTTCGTAAAAGTGGCAGGCGTGAGTACAAGGCTCACCGCCTTCTTTAGCACATGTGCCTCATAGTGCACAGCCTCTCACTCGGAGGCGTGCCACCACGACTCCCGTGACTTGCAGGAGGTGCGCGCCTACCCCCCAACTCCCCTGGGACTATCTAGTGCACGCGGGAATTCATTTTAACCGCGTGGTGATGTGTTTCGTGGAAGTGGCGGGCGTGAGTACAAGACTCACCGCCTTCTTTAGCCCATGTGCCTCACAGTGCACAGCCTCTTACTGGCAGGCGTGCCACTACTGCTCCCGTGATTTGGCAGGAGGTGCGCGCCTACTCTTCAACTCCCCTGGGACTATCTAGTGCACCCGGGAATCCGTTTTGGCCGCGTTGTCATGTGTTTCGTGGAAGTAGCAGGCGTGAGTACAAGACTCACCCCTTCCTCTTGCAGAGCCTCCCACTCTCACGCATGCCACTCCGTCGCCCGTGATTTCCCAGAGTTGCGCGTCTATTGCCGAGGCTCCCCTGGGTCTAGTGCACCTGGGATTTCATTTTGGAGGCGTTGTCATGCGTTTCGTGGAAGTGGCAGGCGTGAGTACAAGGCTCACCGCCTTCTTTAGCACATGTGCCTCATAGTGCACAGACTCTCACTCGGAGGCGTGCCACCACGCCTCCCGTGACTTGCAGGAGGTGCGCGCCTATCCCCCAACTCCCCTGGGACTGTCTAGAGCACGCGGGAATCCATTTTAGCCGCGTGGCGATGTGTTTCGTGGAAGTGGCAGGCGTCAGTACAAGACTGACCGCCTTCTTTAGCACATGTGCCTCACAGTGCACAGCCTCTCACTAGCAGGCAAGCCACTACGGCTCCCGTGATCTGGCAGGAGGTGCGCGCCTACTCTCCCGTTCCTCTGGGACTATCTAGTGCACCCGGGAATCCGTTTTGGCCGCGTGGTGATGTGTTTCGTGGAAGTAGCAGGCGTGAGTACAAGGCTCACCCCTTCCTCTTGCACAGCCTCCCACTCTCACGCATGCCACTCCGTCGCCCGTGATTTCCCGGAGTTGCGCGTCTATTGCCGAGGTTCCCCTGGGTCTCTTGCACCTGGGATTTCATTTTGGAGGCGTTGTCATGCGTTTCGTGGAAGTGGCAGGCGTGAGTACAAGGCTCACCGCCTTCTTTAGGACATGTGACTGACAGTTCACAGCCTCTCACTGGCAGCTTACTGGCAGGCGTGCCACTACGGCTCCCGTGATTTGGCAGGAGGTGCGCGCCTACTCTCCAACTCCCCTGGGACTATCTTGTGCACCCGTAAATCCGTTTTGGCCGCGTGGTGATGTGTTTCGTGGAAGTAGCAGGCGTGAGTACAAGCCTCACCCCTTCCTCTTGCACAGCCTCCCACTCTCACGCTTGCCACTCCGTTGCCCGTGATTTCCCGGAGTTGTGCGTCCCTTGCCGAGGTTGCCCTGGGTCTAGTGCACCTGGGATTTTATTTTGGAGGCGTTGTCATGCGTTTCGTAAAAGTGGCAGGCGTGAGTACAAGGCTCACCGCCTTCTTTAGCACATGTGCCTCATAGTGCACAGCCTCTCACTCGGAGGCGTGCCACCACGACTCCCGTGACTTGCAGGAGGTGCGCGCCTACCCCCCAACTCCCCTGGGACTATCTAGTGCACGCGGGAATCCATTTTAACCGCGTGGTGATGTGTTTCGTGGAAGTGGCAGGCGTCAGTACAAGACTGACCGCCTTCTTTAGCACATGTGCCTCACAGTGCACAGCCTCTCACTAGCAGGCGTGCCACTACGGCTCCCGTGATCTGGCAGGAGGTGCGCGCCTACTCTCCAACTCCCCTGGGACTATCTAGTGCACCCGGGAATCCGTTTTGGCCGCGTGGTGATGTGTTTCGTGGAAGTAGCAGGCGTGAGTACAAGACTCACCCCTTCCTCTTGCACAGCCTCCCACTCTCACGCATGCCACTCCGTCGCCCGTGATTTCCCAGAGTTGCGCGTCTATTGCCGAGGCTACCCTGGGTCTAGTGCACCTGGGATTTCATTTTGGAGGCGTTGTCATGCGTTTCGTGGAAGTGGCAGGCGTGAGTACAAGGCTCACCGCCTTCTTTAGGACAGGTGCCTCACAGTGCACAGCCTCTCACTGGCAGGCGTGCCAGTACGGCTCCCGTGATTTGGCAGGAGGTGCGCGCCCACTCTCCAACTCCCCTGGGACTATCTACTGCACCCGGGAATCCATTTTGGCCGCGTGGTCATGTGTTTCGTGGAAGTAGCAGGCGTGAGTACAAGACTCACCCCTTTCTCTTGCACAGCCTCCAACTCTCACGCATGCCACTCCGTCGCCCGTGATTTCCCGGAGTTGCGCGTCTATTGCGGAGGTTCCCCTGGGTCTAGTGCACCTGGGATTTCATTTTGGAGGCGTTGTCATGCGTTTCGTGGAAGTGGCAGGCGTGAGTACAAGGCTCACCGCCTTCTTTAGCACATGTGCCTCATAGTGCACAGACTCTCACTCGGAGGCGTGCCACCACGCCTCCCGTTACTTGCAGGAGGTGCGCGCCTATCCTTAAACTCCCCTGGGACTGTCGAGAGCACGCGGGAATCCATTTTAGCCGCGTGGCGATGTGTTTCGTGGAAGTGGCAGGCGTCAGTACAAGACTCACCGCCTTCTTTAGCACATGTGCCTAACAGTGCACAGCCTCTCACTGGCAGGCGTGCCACTACGGCTCCCGTGATCTGGCAGGAGGTGCGCGCCTACTCTCCAACTCCCCTGGGACTATCTAGTGCACCCGGGAATCCGTTTTGGCCGCGTGGTGATGTGTTTCGTGGAAGTAGCAGGCGTGAGTACAAGGCTCACCCCTTCCTCTTGCACAGCCTCCCACTCTCACGCATGCCACTCCGTCGCCCGTGATTTCCCGGAGCTGCGCGTCTATTGCCGAGGTTCCCCTGGGTCTATTGCACCTGGGATTTCATTTTGGAGGCGTTGTCATGCGTTTCGTGGAAGTGGCAGGCGTGAGTACAAGGCTCACCGCCTTCTTTAGGACATGTGCCTGACAGTGCACAGCCTCTCACTGGCAGCTCACTGGCAGGCGTGCCACTACGGCTCCCGTGATTTGGCAGGAGGTGCGCGCCTACTCTCCAACTCCCCTGGGACTATCTTGTGCACCCGGAAATCCCTTTTGGCCGCGTGGTGATGTGTTTCGTGGAAGTAGCAGGCGTGAGTACAAGCCTCACCCCTTCCTCTTCCACAGCCTCCCACTCTCACGCATGCCACTCCGTCGCCCGTGATTTCCCGGAGTTGTGCGTCCCTTGCCGAGGTTCCGCTGGGTCTAGTGCACCTGGGATTTTATTTTGGAGGCGTTGTCATGCGTTTCGTAAAAGTGGCAGGCGTGAGTACAAGGCTCACCGCCTTCTTTAGCACATGTGCCTCATAGTGCACAGCCTCTCACTCGGAGGCGTGCCACCACGAC
This sequence comes from Stylophora pistillata, assembly GCF_964205215.1. Classification (NCBI taxonomy): domain Eukaryota; kingdom Metazoa; phylum Cnidaria; class Anthozoa; order Scleractinia; family Pocilloporidae; genus Stylophora; species Stylophora pistillata. The sequence continues at coordinate 819,535 of NC_142521.1, read as the reverse complement.
TCCCGTGACTTGCAGGAGGTGCGCGCCTACCCCCCAACTCCCCTGGGACTATCTAGTGCACGCGGGAATTCATTTTAACCGCGTGGTGATGTGTTTCGTGGAAGTGGCGGGCGTGAGTACAAGACTCACCGCCTTCTTTAGCCCATGTGCCTCACAGTGCACAGCCTCTTACTGGCAGGCGTGCCACTACTGCTCCCGTGATTTGGCAGGAGGTGCGCGCCTACTCTTCAACTCCCTTGGGACTATCTAGTGCACCCGGGAATCCGTTTTGGCCGCGTGGTCATGTGTTTCGTGGAAGTAGCAGGCGTGAGTACAAGACTCACCCCTTCCTCTTGCAGAGCCTCCCACTCTCACGCATGCCACTCCGTCGCCCGTGATTTCCCAGAGTTGCGCGTCTATTGCCGAGGCTCCCCTGGGTCTAGTGCACCTGGGATTTCATTTTGGAGGCGTTGTCATGCGTTTCGTGGAAGTGGCAGGCGTGAGTACAAGGCTCACCGCCTTCTTTAGCACATGTGCCTCATAGTGCACAGACTCTCACTCGGAGGCGTGCCACCACGCCTCCCGTGACTTGCAGGAGGTGCGCGCCTATCCCCCAACTCCCCTGGGACTGTCTAGAGCACGCGGGAATCCATTTTAGCCGCGTGGCGATGTGTTTCGTGGAAGTGGCAGGCGTCAGTACAAGACTGACCGCCTTCTTTAGCACATGTGCCTCACAGTGCACAGCCTCTCACTAGCAGGCAAGCCACTACGGCTCCCGTGATCTGGCAGGAGGTGCGCGCCTACTCTCCCGTTCCTCTGGGACTATCTAGTGCACCCGGGAATCCGTTTTGGCCGCGTGGTGATGTGTTTCGTGGAAGTAGCAGGCGTGAGTACAAGGCTCACCCCTTCCTCTTGCACAGCCTCCCACTCTCACGCATGCCACTCCGTCGCCCGTGATTTCCCGGAGTTGCGCGTCTATTGCCGAGGTTCCCCTGGGTCTCTTGCACCTGGGATTTCATTTTGGAGGCGTTGTCATGCGTTTCGTGGAAGTGGCAGGCGTGAGTACAAGGCTCACCGCCTTCTTTAGGACATGTGACTGACAGTTCACAGCCTCTCACTGGCAGCTTACTGGCAGGCGTGCCACTACGGCTCCCGTGATTTGGCAGGAGGTGCGCGCCTACTCTCCAACTCCCCTGGGACTATCTTGTGCACCCGTAAATCCGTTTTGGCCGCGTGGTGATGTGTTTCGTGGAAGTAGCAGGCGTGAGTACAAGCCTCACCCCTTCCTCTTGCACAGCCTCCCACTCTCACGCTTGCCACTCCGTCGCCCGTGATTTCCCGGAGTTGTGCGTCCCTTGCCGAGGTTGCCCTGGGTCTAGTGCACCTGGGATTTTATTTTGGAGGCGTTGTCATGCGTTTCGTAAAAGTGGCAGGCGTGAGTACAAGACTCACCGCCTTCTTTAGCCCATGTGCCTCACAGTGCACAGCCTCTTACTGGCAGGCGTGCCACTACTGCTCCCGTGATTTGGCAGGAGGTGCGCGCCTACTCTTCAACTCCCTTGGGACTATCTAGTGCACCCGGGAATCCGTTTTGGCCGCGTGGTCATGTGTTTCGTGGAAGTAGCAGGCGTGAGTACAAGACTCACCCCTTCCTCTTGCAGAGCCTCCCACTCTCACGCATGCCACTCCGTCGCCCGTGATTTCCCAGAGTTGCGCGTCTATTGCCGAGGCTCCCCTGGGTCTAGTGCACCTGGGATTTCATTTTGGAGGCGTTGTCATGCGTTTCGTGGAAGTGGCAGGCGTGAGTACAAGGCTCACCGCCTTCTTTAGCACATGTGCCTCATAGTGCACAGACTCTCACTCGGAGGCGTGCCACCACGCCTCCCGTGACTTGCAGGAGGTGCGCGCCTATTCCCCAACTCCCCTGGGACTGTCTAGAGCACGCGGGAATCCATTTTAGCCGCGTGGCGATGTGTTTCGTGGAAGTGGCAGGCGTCAGTACAAGACTGACCGCCTTCTTTAGCACATGTGCCTCACAGTGCACAGCCTCTCACTAGCAGGCAAGCCACTACGGCTCCCGTGATCTGGCAGGAGGTGCGCGCCTACTCTCCCGTTCCTCTGGGACTATCTAGTGCACCCGGGAATCCGTTTTGGCCGCGTGGTGATGTGTTTCGTGGAAGTAGCAGGCGTGAGTACAAGGCTCACCCCTTCCTCTTGCACAGCCTCCCACTCTCACGCATGCCACTCCGTCGCCCGTGATTTCCCGGAGTTGCGCGTCTATTGCCGAGGTTTCCCTGGGTCTCTTGCACCTGGGATTTCATTTTGGAGGCGTTGTCATGCGTTTCGTGGAAGTGGCAGGCGTGAGTACAAGGCTCACCGCCTTCTTTAGGACATGTGACTGACAGTTCACAGCCTCTCACTGGCAGCTTACTGGCAGGCGTGCCACTACGGCTCCCGTGATTTGGCAGGAGGTGCGCGCCTACTCTCCAACTCCCCTGGGACTATCTTGTGCACCCGTAAATCCGTTTTGGCCGCGTGGTGATGTGTTTCGTGGAAGTAGCAGGCGTGAGTACAAGCCTCACCCCTTCCTCTTGCACAGCCTCCCACTCTCACGCTTGCCACTCCGTCGCCCGTGATTTCCCGGAGTTGTGCGTCCCTTGCCGAGGTTGCCCTGGGTCTAGTGCACCTGGGATTTTATTTTGGAGGCGTTGTCATGCGTTTCGTAAAAGTGGCAGGCGTGAGTACAAGGCTCACCGCCTTCTTTAGCACATGTGCCTCATAGTGCACAGCCTCTCACTCGGAGGCGTGCCACCACGACTCCCGTGACTTGCAGGAGGTGCGCGCCTACCCCCCAACTCCCCTGGGACTATCTAGTGCACGCGGGAATCCATTTTAACCGCGTGGTGATGTGTTTCGTGGAAGTGGCAGGCGTCAGTACAAGACTGACCGCCTTCTTTAGCACATGTGCCTCACAGTGCACAGCCTCTCACTAGCAGGCGTGCCACTACGGCTCCCGTGATCTGGCAGGAGGTGCGCGCCTACTCTCCAACTCCCCTGGGACTATCTAGTGCACCCGGGAATCCGTTTTGGCCGCGTGGTGATGTGTTTCGTGGAAGTAGCAGGCGTGAGTACAAGACTCACCCCTTCCTCTTGCACAGCCTCCCACTCTCACGCATGCCACTCCGTCGCCCGTGATTTCCCAGAGTTGCGCGTCTATTGCCGAGGCTACCCTGGGTCTAGTGCACCTGGGATTTCATTTTGGAGGCGTTGTCATGCGTTTCGTGGAAGTGGCAGGCGTGAGTACAAGGCTCACCGCCTTCTTTAGGACAGGTGCCTCACAGTGCACAGCCTCTCACTGGCAGGCGTGCCAGTACGGCTCCCGTGATTTGGCAGGAGGTGCGCGCCCACTCTCCAACTCCCCTGGGACTATCTACTGCACCCGGGAATCCATTTTGGCCGCGTGGTCATGTGTTTCGTGGAAGTAGCAGGCGTGAGTACAAGACTCACCCCTTTCTCTTGCACAGCCTCCAACTCTCACGCATGCCACTCCGTCGCCCGTGATTTCCCGGAGTTGCGCGTCTATTGCGGAGGTTCCCCTGGGTCTAGTGCACCTGGGATTTCATTTTGGAGGCGTTGTCATGCGTTTCGTGGAAGTGGCAGGCGTGACTACAAGGCTCACCGCCTTCTTTAGCACATGTGCCTCATAGTGCACAGACTCTCACTCGGAGGCGTGCCACCACGCCTCCCGTTACTTGCAGGAGGTGCGCGCCTATCCTTAAACTCCCCTGGGACTGTCGAGAGCACGCGGGAATCCATTTTAGCCGCGTGGCGATGTGTTTCGTGGAAGTGGCAGGCGTCAGTACAAGACTCACCGCCTTCTTTAGCACATGTGCCTCACAGTGCACAGCCTCTCACTGGCAGGCGTGCCACTACGGCTCCCGTGATCTGGCAGGAGGTGCGCGCCTACTCTCCAACTCCCCTGGGACTATCTAGTGCACCCGGGAATCCGTTTTGGCCGCGTGGTGATGTGTTTCGTGGAAGTAGCAGGCGTGAGTACAAGGCTCACCCCTTCCTCTTGCACAGCCTCCCACTCTCACGCATGCCACTCCGTCGCCCGTGATTTCCCGGAGCTGCGCGTCTATTGCCGAGGTTCCCCTGGGTCTATTGCACCTGGGATTTCATTTTGGAGGCGTTGTCATGCGTTTCGTGGAAGTGGCAGGCGTGAGTACAAGGCTCACCGCCTTCTTTAGGACATGTGCCTGACAGTGCACAGCCTCTCACTGGCAGCTCACTGGCAGGCGTGCCACTACGGCTCCCGTGATTTGGCAGGAGGTGCGCGCCTACTCTCCAACTCCCCTGGGACTATCTTGTGCACCCGGAAATCCCTTTTGGCCGCGTGGTGATGTGTTTCGTGGAAGTAGCAGGCGTGAGTACAAGCCTCACCCCTTCCTCTTCCACAGCCTCCCACTCTCACGCATGCCACTCCGTCGCCCGTGATTTCCCGGAGTTGTGCGTCCCTTGCCGAGGTTCCGCTGGGTCTAGTGCACCTGGGATTTTATTTTGGAGGCGTTGTCATGCGTTTCGTAAAAGTGGCAGGCGTGAGTACAAGGCTCACCGCCTTCTTTAGCACATGTGCCTCATAGTGCACAGCCTCTCACTCGGAGGCGTGCCACCACGACTCCCGTGACTTGCAGGAGGTGCGCGCCTACCCCCCAACTCCCCTGGGACTATCTAGTGCACGCGGGAATTCATTTTAACCGCGTGGTGATGTGTTTCGTGGAAGTGGCGGGCGTGAGTACAAGACTCACCGCCTTCTTTAGCCCATGTGCCTCACAGTGCACAGCCTCTTACTGGCAGGCGTGCCACTACTGCTCCCGTGATTTGGCAGGAGGTGCGCGCCTACTCTTCAACTCCCTTGGGACTATCTAGTGCACCCGGGAATCCGTTTTGGCCGCGTGGTCATGTGTTTCGTGGAAGTAGCAGGCGTGAGTACAAGACTCACCCCTTCCTCTTGCAGAGCCTCCCACTCTCACGCATGCCACTCCGTCGCCCGTGATTTCCCAGAGTTGCGCGTCTATTGCCGAGGCTCCCCTGGGTCTAGTGCACCTGGGATTTCATTTTGGAGGCGTTGTCATGCGTTTCGTGGAAGTGGCAGGCGTGAGTACAAGGCTCACCGCCTTCTTTAGCACATGTGCCTCATAGTGCACAGACTCTCACTCGGAGGCGTGCCACCACGCCTCCCGTGACTTGCAGGAGGTGCGCGCCTATCCCCCAACTCCCCTGGGACTGTCTAGAGCACGCGGGAATCCATTTTAGCCGCGTGGCGATGTGTTTCGTGGAAGTGGCAGGCGTCAGTACAAGACTGACCGCCTTCTTTAGCACATGTGCCTCACAGTGCACAGCCTCTCACTAGCAGGCAAGCCACTACGGCTCCCGTGATCTGGCAGGAGGTGCGCGCCTACTCTCCCGTTCCTCTGGGACTATCTAGTGCACCCGGGAATCCGTTTTGGCCGCGTGGTGATGTGTTTCGTGGAAGTAGCAGGCGTGAGTACAAGGCTCACCCCTTCCTCTTGCACAGCCTCCCACTCTCACGCATGCCACTCCGTCGCCCGTGATTTCCCGGAGTTGCGCGTCTATTGCCGAGGTTCCCCTGGGTCTCTTGCACCTGGGATTTCATTTTGGAGGCGTTGTCATGCGTTTCGTGGAAGTGGCAGGCGTGAGTACAAGGCTCACCGCCTTCTTTGGGACATGTGACTGACAGTTCACAGCCTCTCACTGGCAGCTTACTGGCAGGCGTGCCACTACGGCTCCCGTGATTTGGCAGGAGGTGCGCGCCTACTCTCCAACTCCCCTGGGACTATCTTGTGCACCCGTAAATCCGTTTTGGCCGCGTGGTGATGTGTTTCGTGGAAGTAGCAGGCGTGAGTACAAGCCTCACCCCTTCCTCTTGCACAGCCTCCCACTCTCACGCTTGCCACTCCGTCGCCCGTGATTTCCCGGAGTTGTGCGTCCCTTGCCGAGGTTGCCCTGGGTCTAGTGCACCTGGGATTTTATTTTGGAGGCGTTGTCATGCGTTTCGTAAAAGTGGCAGGCGTGAGTACAAGGCTCACCGCCTTCTTTAGCACATGTGCCTCATAGTGCACAGCCTCTCACTCGGAGGCGTGCCACCACGACTCCCGTGACTTGCAGGAGGTGCGCGCCTACCCCCCAACTCCCCTGGGACTATCTAGTGCACGCGGGAATCCATTTTAACCGCGTGGTGATGTGTTTCGTGGAAGTGGCAGGCGTCAGTACAAGACTGACCGCCTTCTTTAGCACATGTGCCTCACAGTGCACAGCCTCTCACTAGCAGGCGTGCCACTACGGCTCCCGTGATCTGGCAGGAGGTGCGCGCCTACTCTCCAACTCCCCTGGGACTATCTAGTGCACCCGGGAATCCGTTTTGGCCGCGTGGTGATGTGTTTCGTGGAAGTAGCAGGCGTGAGTACAAGACTCACCCCTTCCTCTTGCACAGCCTCCCACTCTCACGCATGCCACTCCGTCGCCCGTGATTTCCCAGAGTTGCGCGTCTATTGCCGAGGCTACCCTGGGTCTAGTGCACCTGGGATTTCATTTTGGAGGCGTTGTCATGCGTTTCGTGGAAGTGGCAGGCGTGAGTACAAGGCTCACCGCCTTCTTTAGGACAGGTGCCTCACAGTGCACAGCCTCTCACTGGCAGGCGTGCCAGTACGGCTCCCGTGATTTGGCAGGAGGTGCGCGCCCACTCTCCAACTCCCCTGGGACTATCTACTGCACCCGGGAATCCATTTTGGCCGCGTGGTCATGTGTTTCGTGGAAGTAGCAGGCGTGAGTACAAGACTCACCCCTTTCTCTTGCACAGCCTCCAACTCTCACGCATGCCACTCCGTCGCCCGTGATTTCCCGGAGTTGCGCGTCTATTGCGGAGGTTCCCCTGGGTCTAGTGCACCTGGGATTTCATTTTGGAGGCGTTGTCATGCGTTTCGTGGAAGTGGCAGGCGTGAGTACAAGGCTCACCGCCTTCTTTAGCACATGTGCCTCATAGTGCACAGACTCTCACTCGGAGGCGTGCCACCACGCCTCCCGTTACTTGCAGGAGGTGCGCGCCTATCCTTAAACTCCCCTGGGACTGTCGAGAGCACGCGGGAATCCATTTTAGCCGCGTGGCGATGTGTTTCGTGGAAGTGGCAGGCGTCAGTACAAGACTCACCGCCTTCTTTAGCACATGTGCCTCACAGTGCACAGCCTCTCACTGGCAGGCGTGCCACTACGGCTCCCGTGATCTGGCAGGAGGTGCGCGCCTACTCTCCAACTCCCCTGGGACTATCTAGTGCACCCGGGAATCCGTTTTGGCCGCGTGGTGATGTGTTTCGTGGAAGTAGCAGGCGTGAGTACAAGGCTCACCCCTTCCTCTTGCACAGCCTCCCACTCTCACGCATGCCACTCCGTCGCCCGTGATTTCCCGGAGCTGCGCGTCTATTGCCGAGGTTCCCCTGGGTCTATTGCACCTGGGATTTCATTTTGGAGGCGTTGTCATGCGTTTCGTGGAAGTGGCAGGCGTGAGTACAAGGCTCACCGCCTTCTTTAGGACATGTGCCTGACAGTGCACAGCCTCTCACTGGCAGCTCACTGGCAGGCGTGCCACTACGGCTCCCGTGATTTGGCAGGAGGTGCGCGCCTACTCTCCAACTCCCCTGGGACTATCTTGTGCACCCGGAAATCCCTTTTGGCCGCGTGGTGATGTGTTTCGTGGAAGTAGCAGGCGTGAGTACAAGCCTCACCCCTTCCTCTTCCACAGCCTCCCACTCTCACGCATGCCACTCCGTCGCCCGTGATTTCCCGGAGTTGTGCGTCCCTTGCCGAGGTTCCGCTGGGTCTAGTGCACCTGGGATTTTATTTTGGAGGCGTTGTCATGCGTTTCGTAAAAGTGGCAGGCGTGAGTACAAGGCTCACCGCCTTCTTTAGCACATGTGCCTCATAGTGCACAGCCTCTCACTCGGAGGCGTGCCACCACGACTCCCGTGACTTGCAGGAGGTGCGCGCCTACCCCCCAACTCCCCTGGGACTATCTAGTGCACGCGGGAATTCATTTTAACCGCGTGGTGATGTGTTTCGTGGAAGTGGCGGGCGTGAGTACAAGACTCACCGCCTTCTTTAGCCCATGTGCCTCACAGTGCACAGCCTCTTACTGGCAGGCGTGCCACTACTGCTCCCGTGATTTGGCAGGAGGTGCGCGCCTACTCTTCAACTCCCTTGGGACTATCTAGTGCACCCGGGAATCCGTTTTGGCCGCGTGGTCATGTGTTTCGTGGAAGTAGCAGGCGTGAGTACAAGACTCACCCCTTCCTCTTGCAGAGCCTCCCACTCTCACGCATGCCACTCCGTCGCCCGTGATTTCCCAGAGTTGCGCGTCTATTGCCGAGGCTCCCCTGGGTCTAGTGCACCTGGGATTTCATTTTGGAGGCGTTGTCATGCGTTTCGTGGAAGTGGCAGGCGTGAGTACAAGGCTCACCGCCTTCTTTAGCACATGTGCCTCATAGTGCACAGACTCTCACTCGGAGGCGTGCCACCACGCCTCCCGTGACTTGCAGGAGGTGCGCGCCTATCCCCCAACTCCCCTGGGACTGTCTAGAGCACGCGGGAATCCATTTTAGCCGCGTGGCGATGTGTTTCGTGGAAGTGGCAGGCGTCAGTACAAGACTGACCGCCTTCTTTAGCACATGTGCCTCACAGTGCACAGCCTCTCACTAGCAGGCAAGCCACTACGGCTCCCGTGATCTGGCAGGAGGTGCGCGCCTACTCTCCCGTTCCTCTGGGACTATCTAGTGCACCCGGGAATCCGTTTTGGCCGCGTGGTGATGTGTTTCGTGGAAGTAGCAGGCGTGAGTACAAGGCTCACCCCTTCCTCTTGCACAGCCTCCCACTCTCACGCATGCCACTCCGTCGCCCGTGATTTCCCGGAGTTGCGCGTCTATTGCCGAGGTTCCCCTGGGTCTCTTGCACCTGGGATTTTATTTTGGAGGCGTTGTCATGCGTTTCGTGGAAGTGGCAGGCGTGAGTACAAGGCTCACCGCCTTCTTTGGGACATGTGACTGACAGTTCACAGCCTCTCACTGGCAGCTTACTGGCAGGCGTGCCACTACGGCTCCCGTGATTTGGCAGGAGGTGCGCGCCTACTCTCCAACTCCCCTGGGACTATCTTGTGCACCCGTAAATCCGTTTTGGCCGCGTGGTGATGTGTTTCGTGGAAGTAGCAGGCGTGAGTACAAGCCTCACCCCTTCCTCTTGCACAGCCTCCCACTCTCACGCTTGCCACTCCGTCGCCCGTGATTTCCCGGAGTTGTGCGTCCCTTGCCGAGGTTGCCCTGGGTCTAGTGCACCTGGGATTTTATTTTGGAGGCGTTGTCATGCGTTTCGTAAAAGTGGCAGGCGTGAGTACAAGGCTCACCGCCTTCTTTAGCACATGTGCCTCATAGTGCACAGCCTCTCACTCGGAGGCGTGCCACCACGACTCCCGTGACTTGCAGGAGGTGCGCGCCTACCCCCCAACTCCCCTGGGACTATCTAGTGCACGCGGGAATCCATTTTAACCGCGTGGTGATGTGTTTCGTGGAAGTGGCAGGCGTCAGTACAAGACTGACCGCCTTCTTTAGCACATGTGCCTCACAGTGCACAGCCTCTCACTAGCAGGCGTGCCACTAAGGCTCCCGTGATCTGGCAGGAGGTGCGCGCCTACTCTCCAACTCCCCTGGGACTATCTAGTGCACCCGGGAATCCGTTTTGGCCGCGTGGTGATGTGTTTCGTGGAAGTAGCAGGCGTGAGTACAAGACTCACCCCTTCCTCTTGCACAGCCTCCCACTCTCACGCATGCCACTCCGTCGCCCGTGATTTCCCAGAGTTGCGCGTCTATTGCCGAGGCTACCCTGGGTCTAGTGCACCTGGGATTTCATTTTGGAGGCGTTGTTATGCGTTTCGTGGAAGTGGCAGGCGTGAGTACAAGGCTCACCGCCTTCTTTAGGACAGGTGCCTCACAGTGCACAGCCTCTCACTGGCAGGCGTGCCAGTACGGCTCCCGTGATTTGGCAGGAGGTGCGCGCCCACTCTCCAACTCCCCTGGGACTATCTACTGCACCCGGGAATCCATTTTGGCCGCGTGGTCATGTGTTTCGTGGAAGTAGCAGGCGTGAGTACAAGACTCACCCCTTTCTCTTGCACAGCCTCCAACTCTCACGCATGCCACTCCGTCGCCCGTGATTTCCCGGAGTTGCGCGTCTATTGCGGAGGTTCCCCTGGGTCTAGTGCACCTGGGATTTCATTTTGGAGGCGTTGTCATGCGTTTCGTGGAAGTGGCAGGCGTGAGTACAAGGCTCACCGCCTTCTTTAGCACATGTGCCTCATAGTGCACAGACTCTCACTCGGAGGCGTGCCACCACGCCTCCCGTTACTTGCAGGAGGTGCGCGCCTATCCTTAAACTCCCCTGGGACTGTCGAGAGCACGCGGGAATCCATTTTAGCCGCGTGGCGATGTGTTTCGTGGAAGTGGCAGGCGTCAGTACAAGACTCACCGCCTTCTTTAGCACATGTGCCTCACAGTGCACAGCCTCTCACTGGCAGGCGTGCCACTACGGCTCCCGTGATCTGGCAGGAGGTGCGCGCCTACTCTCCAACTCCCCTGGGACTATCTAGTGCACCCGGGAATCCGTTTTGGCCGCGTGGTGATGTGTTTCGTGGAAGTAGCAGGCGTGAGTACAAGGCTCACCCCTTCCTCTTGCACAGCCTCCCACTCTCACGCATGCCACTCCGTCGCCCGTGATTTCCCGGAGCTGCGCGTCTATTGCCGAGGTTCCCCTGGGTCTATTGCACCTGGGATTTCATTTTGGAGGCGTTGTCATGCGTTTCGTGGAAGTGGCAGGCGTGAGTACAAGGCTCACCGCCTTCTTTAGGACATGTGCCTGACAGTGCACAGCCTCTCACTGGCAGCTCACTGGCAGGCGTGCCACTACGGCTCCCGTGATTTGGCAGGAGGTGCGCGCCTACTCTCCAACTCCCCTGGGACTATCTTGTGCACCCGGAAATCCCTTTTGGCCGCGTGGTGATGTGTTTCGTGGAAGTAGCAGGCGTGAGTACAAGCCTCACCCCTTCCTCTTCCACAGCCTCCCACTCTCACGCATGCCACTCCGTCGCCCGTGATTTCCCGGAGTTGTGCGTCCCTTGCCGAGGTTCCGCTGGGTCTAGTGCACCTGGGATTTTATTTTGGAGGCGTTGTCATGCGTTTCGTAAAAGTGGCAGGCGTGAGTACAAGGCTCACCGCCTTCTTTAGCACATGTGCCTCATAGTGCACAGCCTCTCACTCGGAGGCGTGCCACCACGACTCCCGTGACTTGCAGGAGGTGCGCGCCTACCCCCCAACTCCCCTGGGACTATCTAGTGCACGCGGGAATTCATTTTAACCGCGTGGTGATGTGTTTCGTGGAAGTGGCGGGCGTGAGTACAAGACTCACCGCCTTCTTTAGCCCATGTGCCTCACAGTGCACAGCCTCTTACTGGCAGGCGTGCCACTACTGCTCCCGTGATTTGGCAGGAGGTGCGCGCCTACTCTTCAACTCCCTTGGGACTATCTAGTGCACCCGGGAATCCGTTTTGGCCGCGTGGTCATGTGTTTCGTGGAAGTAGCAGGCGTGAGTACAAGACTCACCCCTTCCTCTTGCAGAGCCTCCCACTCTCACGCATGCCACTCCGTCGCCCGTGATTTCCCAGAGTTGCGCGTCTATTGCCGAGGCTCCCCTGGGTCTAGTGCACCTGGGATTTCATTTTGGAGGCGTTGTCATGCGTTTCGTGGAAGTGGCAGGCGTGAGTACAAGGCTCACCGCCTTCTTTAGCACATGTGCCTCATAGTGCACAGACTCTCACTCGGAGGCGTGCCACCACGCCTCCCGTGACTTGCAGGAGGTGCGCGCCTATCCCCCAACTCCCCTGGGACTGTCTAGAGCACGCGGGAATCCATTTTAGCCGCGTGGCGATGTGTTTCGTGGAAGTGGCAGGCGTCAGTACAAGACTGACCGCCTTCTTTAGCACATGTGCCTCACAGTGCACAGCCTCTCACTAGCAGGCAAGCCACTACGGCTCCCGTGATCTGGCAGGAGGTGCGCGCCTACTCTCCCGTTCCTCTGGGACTATCTAGTGCACCCGGGAATCCGTTTTGGCCGCGTGGTGATGTGTTTCGTGGAAGTAGCAGGCGTGAGTACAAGGCTCACCCCTTCCTCTTGCACAGCCTCCCACTCTCACGCATGCCACTCCGTCGCCCGTGATTTCCCGGAGTTGCGCGTCTATTGCCGAGGTTCCCCTGGGTCTCTTGCACCTGGGATTTCATTTTGGAGGCGTTGTCATGCGTTTCGTGGAAGTGGCAGGCGTGAGTACAAGGCTCACCGCCTTCTTTGGGACATGTGACTGACAGTTCACAGCCTCTCACTGGCAGCTTACTGGCAGGCGTGCCACTACGGCTCCCGTGATTTGGCAGGAGGTGCGCGCCTACTCTCCAACTCCCCTGGGACTATCTTGTGCACCCGTAAATCCGTTTTGGCCGCGTGGTGATGTGTTTCGTGGAAGTAGCAGGCGTGAGTACAAGCCTCACCCCTTCCTCTTGCACAGCCTCCCACTCTCACGCTTGCCACTCCGTCGCCCGTGATTTCCCGGAGTTGTGCGTCCCTTGCCGAGGTTGCCCTGGGTCTAGTGCACCTGGGATTTTATTTTGGAGGCGTTGTCATGCGTTTCGTAAAAGTGGCAGGCGTGAGTACAAGGCTCACCGCCTTCTTTAGCACATGTGCCTCATAGTGCACAGCCTCTCACTCGGAGGCGTGCCACCACGACTCCCGTGACTTGCAGGAGGTGCGCGCCTACCCCCCAACTCCCCTGGGACTATCTAGTGCACGCGGGAATCCATTTTAACCGCGTGGTGATGTGTTTCGTGGAAGTGGCAGGGGTCAGTACAAGACTGACCGCCTTCTTTAGCACATGTGCCTCACAGTGCACAGCCTCTCACTAGCAGGCGTGCCACTACGGCTCCCGTGATCTGGCAGGAGGTGCGCGCCTACTCTCCAACTCCCCTGGGACTATCTAGTGCACCCGGGAATCCGTTTTGGCCGCGTGGTGATGTGTTTCGTGGAAGTAGCAGGCGTGAGTACAAGACTCACCCCTTCCTCTTGCACAGCCTCCCACTCTCACGCATGCCACTCCGTCGCCCGTGATTTCCCAGAGTTGCGCGTCTATTGCCGAGGCTACCCTGGGTCTAGTGCACCTGGGATTTCATTTTGGAGGCGTTGTCATGCGTTTCGTGGAAGTGGCAGGCGTGAGTACAAGGCTCACCGCCTTCTTTAGGACAGGTGCCTCACAGTGCACAGCCTCTCACTGGCAGGCGTGCCAGTACGGCTCCCGTGATTTGGCAGGAGGTGCGCGCCCACTCTCCAACTCCCCTGGGACTATCTACTGCACCCGGGAATCCATTTTGGCCGCGTGGTCATGTGTTTCGTGGAAGTAGCAGGCGTGAGTACAAGACTCACCCCTTTCTCTTGCACAGCCTCCAACTCTCACGCATGCCACTCCGTCGCCCGTGATTTCCCGGAGTTGCGCGTCTATTGCGGAGGTTCCCCTGGGTCTAGTGCACCTGGGATTTCATTTTGGAGGCGTTGTCATGCGTTTCGTGGAAGTGGCAGGCGTGAGTACAAGGCTCACCGCCTTCTTTAGCACATGTGCCTCATAGTGCACAGACTCTCACTCGGAGGCGTGCCACCACGCCTCCCGTTACTTGCAGGAGGTGCGCGCCTATCCTTAAACTCCCCTGGGACTGTCGAGAGCACGCGGGAATCCATTTTAGCCGCGTGGCGATGTGTTTCGTGGAAGTGGCAGGCGTCAGTACAAGACTCACCGCCTTCTTTAGCACATGTGCCTAACAGTGCACAGCCTCTCACTGGCAGGCGTGCCACTACGGCTCCCGTGATCTGGCAGGAGGTGCGCGCCTACTCTCCAACTCCCCTGGGACTATCTAGTGCACCCGGGAATCCGTTTTGGCCGCGTGGTGATGTGTTTCGTGGAAGTAGCAGGCGTGAGTACAAGGCTCACCCCTTCCTCTTGCACAGCCTCCCACTCTCACGCATGCCACTCCGTCGCCCGTGATTTCCCGGAGCTGCGCGTCTATTGCCGAGGTTCCCCTGGGTCTATTGCACCTGGGATTTCATTTTGGAGGCGTTGTCATGCGTTTCGTGGAAGTGGCAGGCGTGAGTACAAGGCTCACCGCCTTCTTTAGGACATGTGCCTGACAGTGCACAGCCTCTCACTGGCAGCTCACTGGCAGGCGTGCCACTACGGCTCCCGTGATTTGGCAGGAGGTGCGCGCCTACTCTCCAACTCCCCTGGGACTATCTTGTTCACCCGGAAATCCCTTTTGGCCGCGTGGTGATGTGTTTCGTGGAAGTAGCAGGCGTGAGTACAAGCCTCACCCCTTCCTCTTCCACAGCCTCCCACTCTCACGCATGCCACTCCTTCGCCCGTGATTTCCCGGAGTTGTGCGTCCCTTGCCGAGGTTCCGCTGGGTCTAGTGCACCTGGGATTTTATTTTGGAGGCGTTGTCATGCGTTTCGTAAAAGTGGCAGGCGTGAGTACAAGGCTCACCGCCTTCTTTAGCACATGTGCCTCATAGTGCACAGCCTCTCACTCGGAGGCGTGCCACCACGACTCCCGTGACTTGCAGGAGGTGCGCGCCTACCCCCCAACTCCCCTGGGACTATCTAGTGCACGCGGGAATTCATTTTAACCGCGTGGTGATGTGTTTCGTGGAAGTGGCGGGCGTGAGTACAAGACTCACCGCCTTCTTTAGCCCATGTGCCTCACAGTGCACAGCCTCTTACTGGCAGGCGTGCCACTACTGCTCCCGTGATTTGGCAGGAGGTGCGCGCCTACTCTTCAACTCCCTTGGGACTATCTAGTGCACCCGGGAATCCGTTTTGGCCGCGTGGTCATGTGTTTCGTGGAAGTAGCAGGCGTGAGTACAAGACTCACCCCTTCCTCTTGCAGAGCCTCCCACTCTCACGCATGCCACTCCGTCGCCCGTGATTTCCCAGAGTTGCGCGTCTATTGCCGAGGCTCCCCTGGGTCTAGTGCACCTGGGATTTCATTTTGGAGGCGTTGTCATGCGTTTCGTGGAAGTGGCAGGCGTGAGTACAAGGCTCACCGCCTTCTTTAGCACATGTGCCTCATAGTGCACAGACTCTCACTCGGAGGCGTGCCACCACGCCTCCCGTGACTTGCAGGAGGTGCGCGCCTATCCCCCAACTCCCCTGGGACTGTCTAGAGCACGCGGGAATCCATTTTAGCCGCGTGGCGATGTGTTTCGTGGAAGTGGCAGGCGTCAGTACAAGACTGACCGCCTTCTTTAGCACATGTGCCTCACAGTGCACAGCCTCTCACTAGCAGGCAAGCCACTACGGCTCCCGGGATCTGGCAGGAGGTGCGCGCCTACTCTCCCGTTCCTCTGGGACTATCTAGTGCACCCGGGAATCCGTTTTGGCCGCGTGGTGATGTGTTTCGTGGAAGTAGCAGGCGTGAGTACAAGGCTCACCCCTTCCTCTTGCACAGCCTCCCACTCTCACGCATGCCACTCCGTCGCCCGTGATTTCCCGGAGTTGCGCGTCTATTGCCGAGGTTCCCCTGGGTCTCTTGCACCTGGGATTTCATTTTGGAGGCGTTGTCATGCGTTTCGTGGAAGTGGCAGGCGTGAGTACAAGGCTCACCGCCTTCTTTAGGACATGTGACTGACAGTTCACAGCCTCTCACTGGCAGCTTACTGGCAGGCGTGCCACTAAGGCTCCCGTGATTTGGCAGGAGGTGCGCGCCTACTCTCCAACTCCCCTGGGACTATCTTGTGCACCCGTAAATCCGTTTTGGCCGCGTGGTGATGTGTTTCGTGGAAGTAGCAGGCGTGAGTACAAGCCTCACCCCTTCCTCTTGCACAGCCTCCCACTCTCACGCTTGCCACTCCGTCGCCCGTGATTTCCCGGAGTTGTGCGTCCCTTGCCGAGGTTGCCCTGGGTCTAGTGCACCTGGGATTTTATTTTGGAGGCGTTGTCATGCGTTTCGTAAAAGTGGCAGGCGTGAGTACAAGACTCACCGCCTTCTTTAGCCCATGTGCCTCACAGTGCACAGCCTCTTACTGGCAGGCGTGCCACTACTGCTCCCGTGATTTGGCAGGAGGTGCGCGCCTACTCTTCAACTCCCTTGGGACTATCTAGTGCACCCGGGAATCCGTTTTGGCCGCGTGGTCATGTGTTTCGTGGAAGTAGCAGGCGTGAGTACAAGACTCACCCCTTCCTCTTGCAGAGCCTCCCACTCTCACGCATGCCACTCCGTCGCCCGTGATTTCCCAGAGTTGCGCGTCTATTGCCGAGGCTCCCCTGGGTCTAGTGCACCTGGGATTTCATTTTGGAGGCGTTGTCATGCGTTTCGTGGAAGTGGCAGGCGTGAGTACAAGGCTCACCGCCTTCTTTAGCACATGTGCCTCATAGTGCACAGACTCTCACTCGGAGGCGTGCCACCACGCCTCCCGTGACTTGCAGGAGGTGCGCGCCTATTCCCCAACTCCCCTGGGACTGTCTAGAGCACGCGGGAATCCATTTTAGCCGCGTGGCGATGTGTTTCGTGGAAGTGGCAGGCGTCAGTACAAGACTGACCGCCTTCTTTAGCACATGTGCCTCACAGTGCACAGCCTCTCACTAGCAGGCAAGCCACTACGGCTCCCGTGATCTGGCAGGAGGTGCGCGCCTACTCTCCCGTTCCTCTGGGACTATCTAGTGCACCCGGGAATCCGTTTTGGCCGCGTGGTGATGTGTTTCGTGGAAGTAGCAGGCGTGAGTACAAGGCTCACCCCTTCCTCTTGCACAGCCTCCCACTCTCACGCATGCCACTCCGTCGCCCGTGATTTCCCGGAGTTGCGCGTCTATTGCCGAGGTTTCCCTGGGTCTCTTGCACCTGGGATTTCATTTTGGAGGCGTTGTCATGCGTTTCGTGGAAGTGGCAGGCGTGAGTACAAGGCTCACCGCCTTCTTTAGGACATGTGACTGACAGTTCACAGCCTCTCACTGGCAGCTTACTGGCAGGCGTGCCACTACGGCTCCCGTGATTTGGCAGGAGGTGCGCGCCTACTCTCCAACTCCCCTGGGACTATCTTGTGCACCCGTAAATCCGTTTTGGCCGCGTGGTGATGTGTTTCGTGGAAGTAGCAGGCGTGAGTACAAGCCTCACCCCTTCCTCTTGCACAGCCTCCCACTCTCACGCTTGCCACTCCGTCGCCCGTGATTTCCCGGAGTTGTGCGTCCCTTGCCGAGGTTGCCCTGGGTCTAGTGCACCTGGGATTTTATTTTGGAGGCGTTGTCATGCGTTTCGTAAAAGTGGCAGGCGTGAGTACAAGGCTCACCGCCTTCTTTAGCACATGTGCCTCATAGTGCACAGCCTCTCACTCGGAGGCGTGCCACCACGACTCCCGTGACTTGCAGGAGGTGCGCGCCTACCCCCCAACTCCCCTGGGACTATCTAGTGCACGCGGGAATCCATTTTAACCGCGTGGTGATGTGTTTCGTGGAAGTGGCAGGCGTCAGTACAAGACTGACCGCCTTCTTTAGCACATGTGCCTCACAGTGCACAGCCTCTCACTAGCAGGCGTGCCACTACGGCTCCCGTGATCTGGCAGGAGGTGCGCGCCTACTCTCCAACTCCCCTGGGACTATCTAGTGCACGCGGGAATCCGTTTTGGCCGCGTGGTGATGTGTTTCGTGGAAGTAGCAGGCGTGAGTACAAGACTCACCCCTTCCTCTTGCACAGCCTCCCACTCTCACGCATGCCACTCCGTCGCCCGTGATTTCCCAGAGTTGCGCGTCTATTGCCGAGGCTACCCTGGGTCTAGTGCACCTGGGATTTCATTTTGGAGGCGTTGTCATGCGTTTCGTGGAAGTGGCAGGCGTGAGTACAAGGCTCACCGCCTTCTTTAGGACAGGTGCCTCACAGTGCACAGCCTCTCACTGGCAGGCGTGCCAGTACGGCTCCCGTGATTTGGGAGGAGGTGCGCGCCCACTCTCCAACTCCCCTGGGACTATCTACTGCACCCGGGAATCCATTTTGGCCGCGTGGTCATGTGTTTCGTGGAAGTAGCAGGCGTGAGTACAAGACTCACCCCTTTCTCTTGCACAGCCTCCAACTCTCACGCATGCCACTCCGTCGCCCGTGATTTCCCGGAGTTGCGCGTCTATTGCGGAGGTTCCCCTGGGTCTAGTGCACCTGGGATTTCATTTTGGAGGCGTTGTCATGCGTTTCGTGGAAGTGGCAGGCGTGAGTACAAGGCTCACCGCCTTCTTTAGCACATGTGCCTCATAGTGCACAGACTCTCACTCGGAGGCGTGCCACCACGCCTCCCGTTACTTGCAGGAGGTGCGCGCCTATCCTTAAACTCCCCTGGGACTGTCGAGAGCACGCGGGAATCCATTTTAGCCGCGTGGCGATGTGTTTCGTGGAAGTGGCAGGCGTCAGTACAAGACTCACCGCCTTCTTTAGCACATGTGCCTCACAGTGCACAGCCTCTCACTGGCAGGCGTGCCACTACGGCTCCCGTGATCTGGCAGGAGGTGCGCGCCTACTCTCCAACTCCCCTGGGACTATCTAGTGCACCCGGGAATCCGTTTTGGCCGCGTGGTGATGTGTTTCGTGGAAGTAGCAGGCGTGAGTACAAGGCTCACCCCTTCCTCTTGCACAGCCTCCCACTCTCACGCATGCCACTCCGTCGCCCGTGATTTCCCGGAGCTGCGCGTCTATTGCCGAGGCTCCCCTGGGTCTATTGCACCTGGGATTCCATTTTGGAGGCGTTGTCATGCGTTTCGTGGAAGTGGCAGGCGTGAGTACAAGGCTCACCGCCTTCTTTAGGACATGTGCCTGACAGTGCACAGCCTCTCACTGGCAGCTCACTGGCAGGCGTGCCACTACGGCTCCCGTGATTTGGCAGGAGGTGCGCGCCTACTCTCCAACTCCCCTGGGACTATCTTGTGCACCCGGAAATCCCTTTTGGCCGCGTGGTGATGTGTTTCGTGGAAGTAGCAGGCGTGAGTACAAGCCTCACCCCTTCCTCTTCCACAGCCTCCCACTCTCACGCATGCCACTCCGTCGCCCGTGATTTCCCGGAGTTGTGCGTCCCTTGCCGAGGTTCCGCTGGGTCTAGTGCACCTGGGATTTTATTTTGGAGGCGTTGTCATGCGTTTCGTAAAAGTGGCAGGCGTGAGTACAAGGCTCACCGCCTTCTTTAGCACATGTGCCTCATAGTGCACAGCCTCTCACTCGGAGGCGTGCCACCACGACTCCCGTGACTTGCAGGAGGTGCGCGCCTACCCCCCAACTCCCCTGGGACTATCTAGTGCACGCGGGAATTCATTTTAACCGCGTGGTGATGTGTTTCGTGGAAGTGGCGGGCGTGAGTACAAGACTCACCGCCTTCTTTAGCCCATGTGCCTCACAGTGCACAGCCTCTTACTGGCAGGCGTGCCACTACTGCTCCCGTGATTTGGCAGGAGGTGCGCGCCTACTCTTCAACTCCCTTGGGACTATCTAGTGCACCCGGGAATCCGTTTTGGCCGCGTGGTCATGTGTTTCGTGGAAGTAGCAGGCGTGAGTACAAGACTCACCCCTTCCTCTTGCAGAGCCTCCCACTCTCACGCATGCCACTCCGTCGCCCGTGATTTCCCAGAGTTGCGCGTCTATTGCCGAGGCTCCCCTGGGTCTAGTGCACCTGGGATTTCATTTTGGAGGCGTTGTCATGCGTTTCGTGGAAGTGGCAGGCGTGAGTACAAGGCTCACCGCCTTCTTTAGCACATGTGCCTCATAGTGCACAGACTCTCACTCGGAGGCGTGCCACCACGCCTCCCGTGACTTGCAGGAGGTGCGCGCCTATCCCCCAACTCCCCTGGGACTGTCTAGAGCACGCGGGAATCCATTTTAGCCGCGTGGCGATGTGTTTCGTGGAAGTGGCAGGCGTCAGTACAAGACTGACCGCCTTCTTTAGCACATGTGCCTCACAGTGCACAGCCTCTCACTAGCAGGCAAGCCACTACGGCTCCCGTGATCTGGCAGGAGGTGCGCGCCTACTCTCCCGTTCCTCTGGGACTATCTAGTGCACCCGGGAATCCGTTTTGGCCGCGTGGTGATGTGTTTCGTGGAAGTAGCAGGCGTGAGTACAAGGCTCACCCCTTCCTCTTGCACAGCCTCCCACTCTCACGCATGCCACTCCGTCGCCCGTGATTTCCCGGAGTTGCGCGTCTATTGCCGAGGTTCCCCTGGGTCTCTTGCACCTGGGATTTCATTTTGGAGGCGTTGTCATGCGTTTCGTGGAAGTGGCAGGCGTGAGTACAAGGCTCACCGCCTTCTTTAGGACATGTGACTGACAGTTCACAGCCTCTCACTGGCAGCTTACTGGCAGGCGTGCCACTACGGCTCCCGTGATTTGGCAGGAGGTGCGCGCCTACTCTCCAACTCCCCTGGGACTATCTTGTGCACCTGTAAATCCGTTTTGGCCGCGTGGTGATGTGTTTCGTGGAAGTAGCAGGCGTGAGTACAAGCCTCACCCCTTCCTCTTGCACAGCCTCCCACTCTCACGCTTGCCACTCCGTCGCCCGTGATTTCCCGGAGTTGTGCGTCCCTTGCCGAGGTTGCCCTGGGTCTAGTGCACCTGGGATTTTATTTTGGAGGCGTTGTCATGCGTTTCGTAAAAGTGGCAGGCGTGAGTACAAGGCTCACCGCCTTCTTTAGCACATGTGCCTCATAGTGCACAGCCTCTCACTCGGAGGCGTGCCACCACGACTCCCGTGACTTGCAGGAGGTGCGCGCCTACCCCCCAACTCCCCTGGGACTATCTAGTGCACGCGGGAATCCATTTTAACCGCGTGGTGATGTGTTTCGTGGAAGTGGCAGGCGTCAGTACAAGACTGACCGCCTTCTTTAGCACATGTGCCTCACAGTGCACAGCCTCTCACTAGCAGGCGTGCCACTACGGCTCCCGTGATCTGGCAGGAGGTGCGCGCCTACTCTCCAACTCCCCTGGGACTATCTAGTGCACCCGGGAATCCGTTTTGGCCGCGTGGTGATGTGTTTCGTGGAAGTAGCAGGCGTGAGTACAAGACTCATCCCTTCCTCTTGCACAGCCTCCCACTCTCACGCATGCCACTCCGTCGCCTGTGATTTCCCAGAGTTGCGCGTCTATTGCCGAGGCTACCCTGGGTCTAGTGCACCTGGGATTTCATTTTGGAGGCGTTGTCATGCGTTTCGTGGAAGTGGCAGGCGTGAGTACAAGGCTCACCGCCTTCTTTAGGACAGGTGCCTCACAGTGCACAGCCTCTCACTGGCAGGCGTGCCAGTACGGCTCCCGTGATTTGGCAGGAGGTGCGCGCCCACTCTCCAACTCCCCTGGGACTATCTACTGCACCCGGGAATCCATTTTGGCCGCGTGGTCATGTGTTTCGTGGAAGTAGCAGGCGTGAGTACAAGACTCACCCCTTTCTCTTGCACAGCCTCCAACTCTCACGCATGCCACTCCGTCGCCCGTGATTTCCCGGAGTTGCGCGTCTATTGCGGAGGTTCCCCTGGGTCTAGTGCACCTGGGATTTCATTTTGGAGGCGTTGTCATGCGTTTCGTGGAAGTGGCAGGCGTGAGTACAAGGCTCACCGCCTTCTTTAGCACATGTGCCTCATAGTGCACAGACTCTCACTCGGAGGCGTGCCACCACGCCTCCCGTTACTTGCAGGAGGTGCGCGCCTATCCTTAAACTCCCCTGGGACTGTCGAGAGCACGCGGGAATCCATTTTAGCCGCGTGGCGATGTGTTTCGTGGAAGTGGCAGGCGTCAGTACAAGACTCACCGCCTTCTTTAGCACATGTGCCTCACAGTGCACAGCCTCTCACTGGCAGGCGTGCCACTACGGCTCCCGTGATCTGGCAGGAGGTGCGCGCCTACTCTCCAACTCCCCTGGGACTATCTAGTGCACCCGGGAATCCGTTTTGGCCGCGTGGTGATGTGTTTCGTGGAAGTAGCAGGCGTGAGTACAAGGCTCACCCCTTCCTCTTGCACAGCCTCCCACTCTCACGCATGCCACTCCGTCGCCCGTGATTTCCCGGAGCTGCGCGTCTATTGCCGAGGTTCCCCTGGGTCTATTGCACCTGGGATTTCATTTTGGAGGCGTTGTCATGCGTTTCGTGGAAGTGGCAGGCGTGAGTACAAGGCTCACCGCCTTCTTTAGGACATGTGCCTGACAGTGCACAGCCTCTCACTGGCAGCTCACTGGCAGGCGTGCCACTACGGCTCCCGTGATTTGGCAGGAGGTGCGCGCCTACTCTCCAACTCCCCTGGGACTATCTTGTGCACCCGGAAATCCCTTTTGGCCGCGTGGTGATGTGTTTCGTGGAAGTAGCAGGCGTGAGTACAAGCCTCACCCCTTCCTCTTCCAGAGCCTCCCACTCTCACGCATGCCACTCCGTCGCCCGTGATTTCCCGGAGTTGTGCGTCCCTTGCCGAGGTTCCGCTGGGTCTAGTGCACCTGGGATTTTATTTTGGAGGCGTTGTCATGCGTTTCGTAAAAGTGGCAGGCGTGAGTACAAGGCTCACCGCCTTCTTTAGCACATGTGCCTCATAGTGCACAGCCTCTCACTCGGAGGCGTGCCACCACGACTCCCGTGACTTGCAGGAGGTGCGCGCCTACCCCCCAACTCCCCTGGGACTATCTAGTGCACGCGGGAATTCATTTTAACCGCGTGGTGATGTGTTTCGTGGAAGTGGCGGGCGTGAGTACAAGACTCACCGCCTTCTTTAGCCCATGTGCCTCACAGTGCACAGCCTCTTACTGGCAGGCGTGCCACTACTGCTCCCGTGATTTGGCAGGAGGTGCGCGCCTACTCTTCAACTCCCTTGGGACTATCTAGTGCACCCGGGAATCCGTTTTGGCCGCGTGGTCATGTGTTTCGTGGAAGTAGCAGGCGTGAGTACAAGACTCACCCCTTCCTCTTGCAGAGCCTCCCACTCTCACGCATGCCACTCCGTCGCCCGTGATTTCCCAGAGTTGCGCGTCTATTGCCGAGGCTCCCCTGGGTCTAGTGCACCTGGGATTTCATTTTGGAGGCGTTGTCATGCGTTTCGTGGAAGTGGCAGGCGTGAGTACAAGGCTCACCGCCTTCTTTAGCACATGTGCCTCATAGTGCACAGACTCTCACTCGGAGGCGTGCCACCACGCCTCCCGTGACTTGCAGGAGGTGCGCGCCTATCCCCCAACTCCCCTGGGACTGTCTAGAGCACGCGGGAATCCATTTTAGCCGCGTGGCGATGTGTTTCGTGGAAGTGGCAGGCGTCAGTACAAGACTGACCGCCTTCTTTAGCACATGTGCCTCACAGTGCACAGCCTCTCACTAGCAGGCAAGCCACTACGGCTCCCATGATCTGGCAGGAGGTGCGCGCCTACTCTCCCGTTCCTCTGGGACTATCTAGTGCACCCGGGAATCCGTTTTGGCCGCGTGGTAATGTGTTTCGTGGAAGTAGCAGGCGTGAGTACAAGGCTCACCCCTTCCTCTTGCACAGCCTCCCACTCTCACGCATGCCACTCCGTCGCCCGTGATTTCCCGGAGTTGCGCGTCTATTGCCGAGGTTCCCCTGGGTCTCTTGCACCTGGGATTTCATTTTGGAGGCGTTGTCATGCGTTTCGTGGAAGTGGCAGGCGTGAGTACAAGGCTCACCGCCTTCTTTAGGACATGTGACTGACAGTTCACAGCCTCTCACTGGCAGCTTACTGGCAGGCGTGCCACTACGGCTCCCGTGATTTGGCAGGAGGTGCGCGCCTACTCTCCAACTCCCCTGGGACTATCTTGTGCACCCGTAAATCCGTTTTGGCCGCGTGGTGATGTGTTTCGTGGAAGTAGCAGGCGTGAGTACAAGCCTCACCCCTTCCTCTTGCACAGCCTCCCACTCTCACGCTTGCCACTCCGTCGCCCGTGATTTCCCGGAGTTGTGCGTCCCTTGCCGAGGTTGCCCTGGGTCTAGTGCACCTGGGATTTTATTTTGGAGGCGTTGTCATGCGTTTCGTAAAAGTGGCAGGCGTGAGTACAAGGCTCACCGCCTTCTTTAGCACATGTGCCTCATAGTGCACAGCCTCTCACTCGGAGGCGTGCCACCACGACTCCCGTGACTTGCAGGAGGTGCGCGCCTACCCCCCAACTCCCCTGGGACTATCTAGTGCACGCGGGAATCCATTTTAACCGCGTGGTGATGTGTTTCGTGGAAGTGGCAGGCGTCAGTACAAGACTGACCGCCTTCTTTAGCACATGTGCCTCACAGTGCACAGCCTCTCACTAGCAGGCGTGCCACTACGGCTCCCGTGATCTGGCAGGAGGTGCGCGCCTACTCTCCAACTCCCCTGGGACTATCTAGTGCACCCGGGAATCCGTTTTGGCCGCGTGGTGATGTGTTTCGTGGAAGTAGCAGGCGTGAGTACAAGACTCACCCCTTCCTCTTGCACAGCCTCCCACTCTCACGCATGCCACTCCGTCGCCCGTGATTTCCCAGAGTTGCGCGTCTATTGCCGAGGCTACCCTGGGTCTAGTGCACCTGGGATTTCATTTTGGAGGCGTTGTCATGCGTTTCGTGGAAGTGGCAGGCGTGAGTACAAGGCTCACCGCCTTCTTTAGGACAGGTGCCTCACAGTGCACAGCCTCTCACTGGCAGGCGTGCCAGTACGGCTCCCGTGATTTGGCAGGAGGTGCGCGCCCACTCTCCAACTCCCCTGGGACTATCTACTGCACCCGAGAATCCATTTTGGCCGCGTGGTCATGTGTTTCGTGGAAGTAGCAGGCGTGAGTACAAGACTCACCCCTTTCTCTTGCACAGCCTCCAACTCTCACGCATGCCACTCCGTCGCCCGTGATTTCCCGGAGTTGCGCGTCTATTGCGGAGGTTCCCCTGGGTCTAGTGCACCTGGGATTTCATTTTGGAGGCGTTGTCATGCGTTTCGTGGAAGTGGCAGGCGTGAGTACAAGGCTCACCGCCTTCTTTAGCACATGTGCCTCATAGTGCACAGACTCTCACTCGGAGGCGTGCCACCACGCCTCCCGTTACTTGCAGGAGGTGCGCGCCTATCCTTAAACTCCCCTGGGACTGTCGAGAGCACGCGGGAATCCATTTTAGCCGCGTGGCGATGTGTTTCGTGGAAGTGGCAGGCGTCAGTACAAGACTCACCGCCTTCTTTAGCACATGTGCCTAACAGTGCACAGCCTCTCACTGGCAGGCGTGCCACTACGGCTCCCGTGATCTGGCAGGAGGTGCGCGCCTACTCTCCAACTCCCCTGGGACTATCTAGTGCACCCGGGAATCCGTTTTGGCCGCGTGGTGATGTGTTTCGTGGAAGTAGCAGGCGTGAGTACAAGGCTCACCCCTTCCTCTTGCACAGCCTCCCACTCTCACGCATGCCACTCCGTCGCCCGTGATTTCCCGGAGCTGCGCGTCTATTGCCGAGGTTCCCCTGGGTCTATTGCACCTGGGATTTCATTTTGGAGGCGTTGTCATGCGTTTCGTGGAAGTGGCAGGCGTGAGTACAAGGCTCACCGCCTTCTTTAGGACATGTGCCTGACAGTGCACAGCCTCTCACTGGCAGCTCACTGGCAGGCGTGCCACTACGGCTCCCGTGATTTGGCAGGAGGTGCGCGCCTACTCTCCAACTCCCCTGGGACTATCTTGTGCACCCGGAAATCCCTTTTGGCCGCGTGGTGATGTGTTTCGTGGAAGTAGCAGGCGTGAGTACAAGCCTCACCCCTTCCTCTTCCACAGCCTCCCACTCTCACGCATGCCACTCCGTCGCCCGTGATTTCCCGGAGTTGTGCGTCCCTTGCCGAGGTTCCGCTGGGTCTAGTGCACCTGGGATTTTATTTTGGAGGCGTTGTCATGCGTTTCGTAAAAGTGGCAGGCGTGAGTACAAGGCTCACCGCCTTCTTTAGCACATGTGCCTCATAGTGCACAGCCTCTCACTCGGAGGCGTGCCACCACGACTCCCGTGACTTGCAGGAGGTGCGCGCCTACCCCCCAACTCCCCTGGGACTATCTAGTGCACGCGGGAATTCATTTTAACCGCGTGGTGATGTGTTTCTTGGAAGTGGCGGGCGTGAGTACAAGACTCACCGCCTTCTTTAGCCCATGTGCCTCACAGTGCACAGCCTCTTACTGGCAGGCGTGCCACTACTGCTCCCGTGATTTGGCAGGAGGTGCGCGCCTACTCTTCAACTCCCTTGGGACTATCTAGTGCACCCGGGAATCCGTTTTGGCCGCGTGGTCATGTGTTTCGTGGAAGTAGCAGGCGTGAGTACAAGACTCACCCCTTCCTCTTGCAGAGCCTCCCACTCTCACGCATGCCACTCCGTCGCCCGTGATTTCCCAGAGTTGCGCGTCTATTGCCGAGGCTCCCCTGGGTCTAGTGCACCTGGGATTTCATTTTGGAGGCGTTGTCATGCGTTTCGTGGAAGTGGCAGGCGTGAGTACAAGGCTCACCGCCTTCTTTAGCACATGTGCCTCATAGTGCACAGACTCTCACTCGGAGGCGTGCCACCACGCCTCCCGTGACTTGCAGGAGGTGCGCGCCTATCCCCCAACTCCCCTGGGACTGTCTAGAGCACGAGGGAATCCATTTTAGCCGCGTGGCGATGTGTTTCGTGGAAGTGGCAGGCGTCAGTACAAGACTGACCGCCTTCTTTAGCACATGTGCCTCACAGTGCACAGCCTCTCACTAGCAGGCAAGCCACTACGGCTCCCGTGATCTGGCAGGAGGTGCGCGCCTACTCTCCCGTTCCTCTGGGACTATCTAGTGCACCCGGGAATTTGTTTTGGCCGCGTGGTGATGTGTTTCGTGGAAGTAGCAGGCGTGAGTACAAGGCTCACCCCTTCCTCTTGCACAGCCTCCCACTCTCACGCATGCCACTCCGTCGCCCGTGATTTCCCGGAGTTGCGCGTCTATTGCCGAGGTTCCCCTGGGTCTCTTGCACCTGGGATTTCATTTTGGAGGCGTTGTCATGCGTTTCGTGGAAGTGGCAGGCGTGAGTACAAGGCTCACCGCCTTCTTTAGGACATGTGACTGACAGTTCACAGCCTCTCACTGGCAGCTTACTGGCAGGCGTGCCAGTACGGCTCCCGTGATTTGGCAGGAGGTGCGCGCCCACTCTCCAACTCCCCTGGGACTATCTACTGCACCCGGGAATCCATTTTGGCCGCGTGGTCATGTGTTTCGTGGAAGTAGCAGGCGTGAGTACAAGACTCACCCCTTTCTCTTGCACAGCCTCCAACTCTCACGCATGCCACTCCGTCGCCCGTGATTTCCCGGAGTTGCGCGTCTATTGCGGAGGTTCCCCTGGGTCTAGTGCACCTGGGATTTCATTTTGGAGGCGTTGTCATGCGTTTCGTGGAAGTGGCAGGCGTGAGTACAAGGCTCACCGCCTTCTTTAGCACATGTGCCTCATAGTGCACAGACTCTCACTCGGAGGCGTGCCACCACGCCTCCCGTTACTTGCAGGAGGTGCGCGCCTATCCTTAAACTCCCCTGGGACTGTCGAGAGCACGCGGGAATCCATTTTAGCCGCGTGGCGATGTGTTTCGTGGAAGTGGCAGGCGTCAGTACAAGACTCACCGCCTTCTTTAGCACATGTGCCTAACAGTGCACAGCCTCTCACTGGCAGGCGTGCCACTACGGCTCCCGTGATCTGGCAGGAGGTGCGCGCCTACTCTCCAACTCCCCTGGGACTATCTAGTGCACCCGGGAATCCGTTTTGGCCGCGTGGTGATGTGTTTCGTGGAAGTAGCAGGCGTGAGTACAAGGCTCACCCCTTCCTCTTGCACAGCCTCCCACTCTCACGCATGCCACTCCGTCGCCCGTGATTTCCCGGAGCTGCGCGTCTATTGCCGAGGTTCCCCTGGGTCTATTGCACCTGGGATTTCATTTTGGAGGCGTTGTCATGCGTTTCGTGGAAGTGGCAGGCGTGAGTACAAGGCTCACCGCCTTCTTTAGGACATGTGCCTGACAGTGCACAGCCTCTCACTGGCAGCTCACTGGCAGGCGTGCCACTACGGCTCCCGTGATTTGGCAGGAGGTGCGCGCCTACTCTCCAACTCCCCTGGGACTATCTTGTGCACCCGGAAATCCCTTTTGGCCGCGTGGTGATGTGTTTCGTGGAAGTAGCAGGCGTGAGTACAAGCCTCACCCCTTCCTCTTCCACAGCCTCCCACTCTCACGCATGCCACTCCGTCGCCCGTGATTTCCCGGAGTTGTGCGTCCCTTGCCGAGGTTCCGCTGGGTCTAGTGCACCTGGGATTTTATTTTGGAGGCGTTGTCATGCGTTTCGTAAAAGTGGCAGGCGTGAGTACAAGGCTCACCGCCTTCTTTAGCACATGTGCCTCATAGTGCACAGCCTCTCACTCGGAGGCGTGCCACCACGACTCCCGTGACTTGCAGGAGGTGCGCGCCTACCCCCCAACTCCCCTGGAACTATCTAGTGCACGCGGGAATTCATTTTAACCGCGTGGTGATGTGATTCGTGGAAGTGGCGGGCGTGAGTACAAGACTCACCGCCTTCTTTAGCCCATGTGCCTCACAGTGCACAGCCTCTTACTGGCAGGCGTGCCACTACTGCTCCCGTGATTTGGCAGGAGGTGCGCGCCTACTCTTCAACTCCCTTGGGACTATCTAGTGCACCCGGGAATCCGTTTTGGCCGCGTGGTCATGTGTTTCGTGGAAGTAGCAGGCGTGAGTACAAGACTCACCCCTTCCTCTTGCAGAGCCTCCCACTCTCACGCATGCCACTCCGTCGCCCGTGATTTCCCAGAGTTGCGCGTCTATTGCCGAGGCTCCCCTGGGTCTAGTGCACCTGGGATTTCATTTTGGAGGCGTTGTCATGCGTTTCGTGGAAGTGGCAGGCGTGAGTACAAGGCTCACCGCCTTCTTTAGCACATGTGCCTCATAGTGCACAGACTCTCACTCGGAGGCGTGCCACCACGCCTCCCGTGACTTGCAGGAGGTGCGCGCCTATCCCCCAACTCCCCTGGGACTGTCTAGAGCACGCGGGAATCCATTTTAGCCGCGTGGCGATGTCTTTCGTGGAAGTGGCAGGCGTCAGTACAAGACTGACCGCCTTCTTTAGCACATGTGCCTCACAGTGCACAGCCTCTCACTAGCAGGCAAGCCACTACGGCTCCCGTGATCTGGCAGGAGGTGCGCGCCTACTCTCCCGTTCCTCTGGGACTATCTAGTGCACCCGGGAATCCGTTTTGGCCGCGTGGTGATGTGTTTCGTGGAAGTAGCAGGCGTGAGTACAAGGCTCACCCCTTCCTCTTGCACAGCCTCCCACTCTCACGCATGCCACTCCGTCGCCCGTGATTTCCCGGAGTTGCGCGTCTATTGCCGAGGTTCCCCTGGGTCTCTTGCACCTGGGATTTCATTTTGGAGGCGTTGTCATGCGTTTCGTGGAAGTGGCAGGCGTGAGTACAAGGCTCACCGCCTTCTTTAGGACATGTGACTGACAGTTCCCAGCCTCTCACTGGCAGCTTACTGGCAGGCGTGCCACTACGGCTCCCGTGATTTGGCAGGAGGTGCGCGCCTACTCTCCAACTCCCCTGGGACTATCTTGTGCACCCGTAAATCCGTTTTGGCCGCGTGGTGATGTGTTTCGTGGAAGTAGCAGGCGTGAGTACAAGCCTCACCCCTTCCTCTTCCACAGCCTCCCACTCTCACGCTTGCCACTCCGTCGCCCGTGATTTCCCGGAGTTGTGCGTCCCTTGCCGAGGTTGCCCTGGGTCTAGTGCACCTGGGATTTTATTTTGGAGGCGTTGTCATGCGTTTCGTAAAAGTGGCAGGCGTGAGTACAAGACTCACCGCCTTCTTTAGCCCATGTGCCTTACAGTGCACAGCCTCTTACTGGCAGGCGTGCCACTACTGCTCCCGTGATTTGGCAGGAGGTGCGCGCCTACTCTTCAACTCCCTTGGGACTATCTAGTGCACCCGGGAATCCGTTTTGGCCGCGTGGTCATGTGTTTCGTGGAAGTAGCAGGCGTGAGTACAAGACTCACCCCTTCCTCTTGCAGAGCCTCCCACTCTCACGCATGCCACTCCGTCGCCCGTGATTTCCCAGAGTTGCGCGTCTATTGCCGAGGCTCCCCTGGGTCTAGTGCACCTGGGATTTCATTTTGAAGGCGTTGTCATGCGTTTCGTGGAAGTGGCAGGCGTGAGTACAAGGCTCACCGCCTTCTTTAGCACATGTGCCTCATAGTGCACAGACTCTCACTCGGAGGCGTGCCACCACGCCTCCCGTGACTTGCAGGAGGTGCGCGCCTATCCCCCAACTCCCCTGGGACTGTCTAGAGCACGCGGGAATCCATTTTAGCCGCGTGGCGATGTGTTTCGTGGAAGTGGCAGGCGTCAGTACAAGACTGACCGCCTTCTTTAGCACATGTGCCTCACAGTGCACAGCCTCTCACTAGCAGGCAAGCCACTACGGCTCCCGTGATCTGGCAGGAGGTGCGCGCCTACTCTCCCGTTCCTCTGGGACTATCTAGTGCACCCGGGAATCCGTTTTGGCCGCGTGGTGATGTGTTTCGTGGAAGTAGCAGGCGTGAGTACAAGGCTCACCCCTTCCTCTTGCACAGCCTCCCACTCTCACGCATGCCACTCCGTCGCCCGTGATTTCCCGGAGTTGCGCGTCTATTGCCGAGGTTCCCCTGGGTCTCTTGCACCTGGGATTTCATTTTGGAGGCGTTGTCATGCGTTTCGTGGAAGTGGCAGGCGTGAGTACAAGGCTCACCGCCTTCTTTAGGACATGTGACTGACAGTTCACAGCCTCTCACTGGCAGCTTACTGGCAGGCGTGCCACTACGGCTCCCGTGATTTGGCAGGAGGTGCGCGCCTACTCTCCAACTCCCCTGGGACTATCTTGTGCACCCGTAAATCCGTTTTGGCCGCGTGGTGATGTGTTTCGTGGAAGTAGCAGGCGTGAGTACAAGCCTCACCCCTTCCTCTTGCACAGCCTCCCACTCTCACGCTTGCCACTCCGTCGCCCGTGATTTCCCGGAGTTGTGCGTCCCTTGCCGAGGTTGCCCTGGGTCTAGTGCACCTGGGATTTTATTTTGGAGGCGTTGTCATGCGTTTCGTAAAAGTGGCAGGCGTGAGTACAAGGCTTACCGCCTTCTTTAGCACATGTGCCTCATAGTGCACAGCCTCTCACTCGGAGGCGTGCCACCACGACTCCCGTGACTTGCAGGAGGTGCGCGCCTACCCCCCAACTCCCCTGGGACTATCTAGTGCACGCGGGAATCCATTTTAACCCCGTGGTGATGTGTTTCGTGGAAGTGGCAGGCGTCAGTACAAGACTGACCGCCTTCTTTAGCACATGTGCCTCACAGTGCACAGCCTCTCACTAGCAGGCGTGCCACTACGGCTCCCGTGATCTGGCAGGAGGTGCGCGCCTACTCTCCAACTCCCCTGGGACTATCTAGTGCACCCGGGAATCCGTTTTGGCCGCGTGGTGATGTGTTTCGTGGAAGTAGCAGGCGTGAGTACAAGACTCACCCCTTCCTCTTGCACAGCCTCCCACTCTCACGCATGCCACTCCGTCGCCCGTGATTTCCCAGAGTTGCGCGTCTATTGCCGAGGCTACCCTGGGTCTAGTGCACCTGGGATTTCATTTTGGAGGCGTTGTCATGCGTTTCGTGGAAGTGGCAGGCGTGAGTACAAGGCTCACCGCCTTCTTTAGGACAGGTGCCTCACAGTGCACAGCCTCTCACTGGCAGGCGTGCCAGTACGGCTCCCGTGATTTGGCAGGAGGTGCGCGCCCACTCTCCAACTCTCCTGGGACTATCTACTGCACCCGGGAATCCATTTTGGCCGCGTGGTCATGTGTTTCGTGGAAGTAGCAGGCGTGAGTACAAGACTCACCCCTTTCTCTTGCACAGCCTCCAACTCTCACGCATGCCACTCCGTCGCCCGTGATTTCCCGGAGTTGCGCGTCTATTGCGGAGGTTCCCCTGGGTCTAGTGCACCTGGGATTTCATTTTGGAGGCGTTGTCATGCGTTTCGTGGAAGTGGCAGGCGTGAGTACAAGGCTCACCGCCTTCTTTAGCACATGTGCCTCATAGTGCACAGACTCTCACTCGGAGGCGTGCCACCACGCCTCCCGTTACTTGCAGGAGGTGCGCGCCTATCCTTAAACTCCCCTGGGACTGTCGAGAGCACGCGGGAATCCATTTTAGCCGCGTGGCGATGTGTTTCGTGGAAGTGGCAGGCGTCAGTACAAGACTCACCGCCTTCTTTAGCACATGTGCCTAACAGTGCACAGCCTCTCACTGGCAGGCGTGCCACTACGGCTCCCGTGATCTGGCAGGAGGTGCGCGCCTACTCTCCAACTCCCCTGGGACTATCTAGTGCACCCGGGAATCCGTTTTGGCCGCGTGGTGATGTGTTTCGTGGAAGTAGCAGGCGTGAGTACAAGGCTCACCCCTTCCTCTTGCACAGCCTCCCACTCTCACGCATGCCACTCCGTCGCCCGTGATTTCCCGGAGCTGCGCGTCTATTGCCGAGGTTCCCCTGGGTCTATTGCACCTGGGATTTCATTTTGGAGGCGTTGTCATGCGTTTCGTGGAAGTGGCAGGCGTGAGTACAAGGCTCACCGCCTTCTTTAGGACATGTGCCTGACAGTGCACAGCCTCTCACTGGCAGCTCACTGGCAGGCGTGCCACTACGGCTCCCGTGATTTGGCAGGAGGTGCGCGCCTACTCTCCAACTCCCCTGGGACTATCTTGTGCACCCGGAAATCCCTTTTGGCCGCGTGGTGATGTGTTTCGTGGAAGTAGCAGGCGTGAGTACAAGCCTCACCCCTTCCTCTTCCACAGCCTCCCACTCTCACGCATGCCACTCCGTCGCCCGTGATTTCCCGGAGTTGTGCGTCCCTTGCCGAGGTTCCGCTGGGTCTAGTGCACCTGGGATTTTATTTTGGAGGCGTTGTCATGCGTTTCGTAAAAGTGGCAGGCGTGAGTACAAGGCTCACCGCCTTCTTTAGCACATGTGCCTCATAGTGCACAGCCTCTCACTCGGAGGCGTGCCACCACGACTCCCGTGACTTGCAGGAGGTGCGCGCCTACCCCCCAACTCCCCTGGGACTATCTAGTGCACGCGGGAATTCATTTTAACCGCGTGGTGATGTGTTTCGTCGAAGTGGCGGGCGTGAGTACAAGACTCACCGCCTTCTTTAGCCCATGTGCCTCACAGTGCACAGCCTCTTACTGGCAGGCGTGCCACTACTGCTCCCGTGATTTGGCAGGAGGTGCGCGCCTACTCTTCAACTCCCTTGGGACTATCTAGTGCACCCGGGAATCCGTTTTGGCCGCGTGGTCATGTGTTTCGTGGAAGTAGCAGGCGTGAGTACAAGACTCACCCCTTCCTCTTGCAGAGCCTCCCACTCTCACGCATGCCACTCCGTCGCCCGTGATTTCCCAGAGTTGTGCGTCTATTGCCGAGGCTCCCCTGGGTCTAGTGCACCTGGGATTTCATTTTGGAGGCGTTGTCATGCGTTTCGTGGAAGTGGCAGGCGTGAGTACAAGGCTCACCGCCTTCTTTAGCACATGTGCCTCATAGTGCACAGACTCTCACTCGGAGGCGTGCCACCACGCCTCCCGTGACTTGCAGGAGGTGCGCGCCTATCCCCCAACTCCCCTGGGACTGTCTAGAGCACGCGGGAATCCATTTTAGCCGCGTGGCGATGTGTTTCGTGGAAGTGGCAGGCGTCAGTACAAGACTGACCGCCTTCTTTAGCACATGTGCCTCACAGTGCACAGCCTCTCACTAGCAGGCAAGCCATTACGGCTCCCGTGATCTGGCAGGAGGTGCGCGCCTACTCTCCCGTTCCTCTGGGACTATCTAGTGCACCCGGGAATCCGTTTTGGCCGCGTGGTGATGTGTTTCGTGGAAGTAGCAGGCGTGAGTACAAGGCTCACCCCTTCCTCTTGCACAGCCTCCCACTCTCACGCATGCCACTCCGTCGCCCGTGATTTCCCGGAGTTGCGCGTCTATTGCCGAGGTTCCCCTGGGTCTCTTGCACCTGGGATTTCATTTTGGAGGCGTTGTCATGCGTTTCGTGGAAGTGGCAGGCGTGAGTACAAGGCTCACCGCCTTCTTTAGGACATGTGACTGACAGTTCACAGCCTCTCACTGGCAGCTTACTGGCAGGCGTGCCACTACGGCTCCTGTGATTTGGCAGGAGGTGCGCGCCTACTCTCCAACTCCCCTGGGACTATCTTGTGCACCCGTAAATCCGTTTTGGCCGCGTGGTGATGTGTTTCGTGGAAGTAGCAGGCGTGAGTACAAGCCTCACCCCTTCCTCTTCCACAGCCTCCCACTCTCACGCTTGCCACTCCGTCGCCCGTGATTTCCCGGAGTTGTGCGTCCCTTGCCGAGGTTGCCCTGGGTCTAGTGCACCTGGGATTTTATTTTGGAGGCGTTGTCATGCGTTTCGTAAAAGTGGCAGGCGTGAGTACAAGACTCACCGCCTTCTTTAGCCCATGTGCCTCACAGTGCACAGCCTCTTACTGGCAGGCGTGCCACTACTGCTCCCGTGATTTGGCAGGAGGTGCGCGCCTACTCTTCAACTCCCTTGGGACTATCTAGTGCACCCGGGAATCCGTTTTGGCCGCGTGGTCATGTGTTTCGTGGAAGTAGCAGGCGTGAGTACAAGACTCACCCCTTCCTCTTGCAGAGCCTCCCACTCTCACGCATGCCACTCCGTCGCCCGTGATTTCCCAGAGTTGCGCGTCTATTGCCGAGGCTCCCCTGGGTCTAGTGCACCTGGGATTTCATTTTGAAGGCGTTGTCGTGCGTTTCGTGGAAGTGGCAGGCGTGAGTACAAGGCTCACCGCCTTCTTTAGCACATGTGCCTCATAGTGCACAGACTCTCACTCGGAGGCGTGCCACCACGCCTCCCGTGACTTGCAGGAGGTGCGCGCCTATCCCCCAACTCCCCTGGGACTGTCTAGAGCACGCGGGAATCCATTTTAGCCGCGTGGCGATGTGTTTCGTGGAAGTGGCAGGCGTCAGTACAAGACTGACCGCCTTCTTTAGCACATGTGCCTCACAGTGCACAGCCTCTCACTAGCAGGCAAGCCACTACGGCTCCCGTGATCTGGCAGGAGGTGCGCGCCTACTCTCCCGTTCCTCTGGGACTATCTAGTGCACCCGGGAATCCGTTTTGGCCGCGTGGTGATGTGTTTCGTGGAAGTAGCAGGCGTGAGTACAAGGCTCACCCCTTCCTCTTGCACAGCCTCCCACTCTCACGCATGCCACTCCGTCGCCCGTGATTTCCCGGAGTTGCGCGTCTATTGCCGAGGTTCCCCTGGGTCTCTTGCACCTGGGATTTCATTTTGGAGGCGTTGTCATGCGTTTCGTGGAAGTGGCAGGCGTGAGTACAAGGCTCACCGCCTTCTTTAGGACATGTGACTGACAGTTCACAGCCTCTCACTGGCAGCTTACTGGCAGGCGTGCCACTACGGCTCCCGTGATTTGGCAGGAGGTGCGCGCCTACTCTCCAACTCCCCTGGGACTATCTTGTGCACCCGTAAATCCGTTTTGGCCGCGTGGTGATGTGTTTCGTGGAAGTAGCAGGCGTGAGTACAAGCCTCACCCCTTCCTCTTGCACAGCCTCCCACTCTCACGCTTGCCACTCCGTCGCCCGTGATTTCCCGGAGTTGTGCGTCCCTTGCCGAGGTTGCCCTGGGTCTAGTGCACCTGGGATTTTATTTTGGAGGCGTTGTCATGCGTTTCGTAAAAGTGGCAGGCGTGAGTACAAGGCTCACCGCCTTCTTTAGCACATGTGCCTCATAGTGCACAGCCTCTCACTCGGAGGCGTGCCACCACGACTCCCGTGACTTGCAGGAGGTGCGCGCCTACCCCCCAACTCCCCTGGGACTATCTAGTGCACGCGGGAATCCATTTTAACCGCGTGGTGATGTGTTTCGTGGAAGTGGCAGGCGTCAGTACAAGACTGACCGCCTTCTTTAGCACATGTGCCTCACAGTGCACAGCCTCTCACTAGCAGGCGTGCCACTACGGCTCCCGTGATCTGGCAGGAGGTGCGCGCCTACTCTCCAACTCCCCTGGGACTATCTAGTGCACCCGGGAATCCGTTTTGGCCGCGTGGTGATGTGTTTCGTGGAAGTAGCAGGCGTGAGTACAAGACTCACCCCTTCCTCTTGCACAGCCTCCCACTCTCACGCATGCCACTCCGTCGCCCGTGATTTCCCAGAGTTGCGCGTCTATTGCCGAGGCTACCCTGGGTCTAGTGCACCTGGGATTTCATTTTGGAGGCGTTGTCATGCGTTTCGTGGAAGTGGCAGGCGTGAGTACAAGGCTCACCGCCTTCTTTAGGACAGGTGCCTCACAGTGCACAGCCTCTCACTGGCAGGCGTGCCAGTACGGCTCCCGTGATTTGGCAGGAGGTGCGCGCCCACTCTCCAACTCCCCTGGGACTATCTACTGCACCCGGGAATCCATTTTGGCCGCGTGGTCATGTGTTTCGTGGAAGTAGCAGGCGTGAGTACAAGACTCACCCCTTTCTCTTGCACAGCCTCCAACTCTCACGCATGCCACTCCGTCGCCCGTGATTTCCCGGAGTTGCGCGTCTATTGCGGAGGTTCCCCTGGGTCTAGTGCACCTGGGATTTCATTTTGGAGGCGTTGTCATGCGTTTCGTGGAAGTGGCAGGCGTGAGTACAAGGCTCACCGCCTTCTTTAGCACATGTGCCTCATAGTGCACAGACTCTCACTCGGAGGCGTGCCACCACGCCTCCCGTTACTTGCAGGAGGTGCGCGCCTATCCTTAAACTCCCCTGGGACTGTCGAGAGCACGCGGGAATCCATTTTAGCCGCGTGGCGATGTGTTTCGTGGAAGTGGCAGGCGTCAGTACAAGACTCACCGCCTTCTTTAGCACATGTGCCTCACAGTGCACAGCCTCTCACTGGCAGGCGTGCCACTACGGCTCCCGTGATCTGGCAGGAGGTGCGCGCCTACTCTCCAACTCCCCTGGGACTATCTAGTGCACCCGGGAATCCGTTTTGGCCGCGTGGTGATGTGTTTCGTGGAAGTAGCAGGCGTGAGTACAAGGCTCACCCCTTCCTCTTGCACAGCCTCCCACTCTCACGCATGCCACTCCGTCGCCCGTGATTTCCCGGAGCTGCGCGTCTATTGCCGAGGTTCCCCTGGGTCTATTGCACCTGGGATTTCATTTTGGAGGCGTTGTCATGCGTTTCGTGGAAGTGGCAGGCGTGAGTACAAGGCTCACCGCCTTCTTTAGGACATGTGCCTGACAGTGCACAGCCTCTCACTGGCAGCTCACTGGCAGGCGTGCCACTACGGCTCCCGTGATTTGGCAGGAGGTGCGCGCCTACTCTCCAACTCCCCTGGGACTATCTTGTGCACCCGGAAATCCCTTTTGGCCGCGTGGTGATGTGTTTCGTGGAAGTAGCAGGCGTGAGTACAAGCCTCACCCCTTCCTCTTCCACAGCCTCCCACTCTCACGCATGCCACTCCGTCGCCCGTGATTTCCCGGAGTTGTGCGTCCCTTGCCGAGGTTCCGCTGGGTCTAGTGCACCTGGGATTTTATTTTGGAGGCGTTGTCATGCGTTTCGTAAAAGTGGCAGGCGTGAGTACAAGGCTCACCGCCTTCTTTAGCACATGTGCCTCATAGTGCACAGCCTCTCACTCGGAGGCGTGCCACCACGACTTCCGTGACTTGCAGGAGGTGCGCGCCTACCCCCCAACTCCCCTGGGACTATCTAGTGCACGCGGGAATTCATTTTAACCGCGTGGTGATGTGTTTCGTGGAAGTGGCGGGCGTGAGTACAAGACTCACCGCCTTCTTTAGCCCATGTGCCTCACAGTGCACAGCCTCTTACTGGCAGGCGTGCCACTACTGCTCCCGTGATTTGGCAGGAGGTGCGCGCCTACTCTTCAACTCCCTTGGGACTATCTAGTGCACCCGGGAATCCGTTTTGGCCGCGTGGTCATGTGTTTCGTGGAAGTAGCAGGCGTGAGTACAAGACTCACCCCTTCCTCTTGCAGAGCCTCCCACTCTCACGCATGCCACTCCGTCGCCCGTGATTTCCCAGAGTTGCGCGTCTATTGCCGAGGCTCCCCTGGGTCTAGTGCACCTGGGATTTCATTTTGGAGGCGTTGTCATGCGTTTCGTGGAAGTGGCAGGCGTGAGTACAAGGCTCACCGCCTTCTTTAGCACATGTGCCTCATAGTGCACAGACTCTCACTCGGAGGCGTGCCACCACGCCTCCCGTGACTTGCAGGAGGTGCGCGCCTATCCCCCAACTCCCCTGGGACTGTCTAGAGCACGCGGGAATCCATTTTAGCCGCGTGGCGATGTGTTTCGTGGAAGTGGCAGGCGTCAGTACAAGACTGACCGCCTTCTTTAGCACATGTGCCTCACAGCCTCTCACTAGCAGGCAAGCCACTACGGCTCCCGTGATCTGGCAGGAGGTGCGCGCCTACTCTCCCGTTCCTCTGGGACTATCTAGTGCACCCGGGAATCCGTTTTGGCCGCGTGGTGATGTGTTTCGTGGAAGTAGCAGGCGTGAGTACAAGGCTCACCCCTTCCTCTTGCACAGCCTCCCACTCTCACGCATGCCACTCCGTCGCCCGTGATTTCCCGGAGTTGCGCGTCTATTGCCGAGGTTCCCCTGGGTCTCTTGCACCGGGGATTTCATTTTGGAGGCGTTGTCATGCGTTTCGTGGAAGTGGCAGGCGTGAGTACAAGGCTCACCGCCTTCTTTAGGACATGTGACTGACAGTTCACAGCCTCTCACTGGCAGCTTACTGGCAGGCGTGCCACTACGGCTCCCGTGATTTGGCAGGAGGTGCGCGCCTACTCTCCAACTCCCCTGGGACTATCTTGTGCACCCGTAAATCCGTTTTGGCCGCGTGGTGATGTGTTTCGTGGAAGTAGCAGGCGTGAGTACAAGCCTCACCCCTTCCTCTTGCACAGCCTCCCACTCTCACGCTTGCCACTCCGTCGCCCGTGATTTCCCGGAGTTGTGCGTCCCTTGCCGAGGTTGCCCTGGGTCTAGTGCACCTGGGATTTTATTTTGGAGGCGTTGTCATGCGTTTCGTAAAAGTGGCAGGCGTGAGTACAAGGCTCACCGCCTTCTTTAGCACATGTGCCTCATAGTGCACAGCCTCTCACTCGGAGGCGTGCCACCACGACTCCCGTGACTTGCAGGAGGTGCGCGCCTACCCCCCAACTCCCCTGGGACTATCTAGTGCACGCGGGAATCCATTTTAACCGCGTGGTGATGTGTTTCGTGGAAGTGGCAGGCGTCAGTACAAGACTGACCGCCTTCTTTAGCACATGTGCCTCACAGTGCACAGCCTCTCACTAGCAGGCGTACCACTACGGCTCCCGTGATCTGGCAGGAGGTGCGCGCCTACTCTCCAACTCCCCTGGGACTATCTAGTGCACCCGGGAATCCGTTTTGGCCGCGTGGTGATGTGTTTCGTGGAAGTAGCAGGCGTGAGTACAAGACTCACCCCTTCCTCTTGCACAGCCTCCCACTCTCACGCATGCCACTCCGTCGCCCGTGATTTCCCAGAGTTGCGCGTCTATTGCCGAGGCTACCCTGGGTCTAGTGCACCTGGGATTTCATTTTGGAGGCGTTGTCATGCGTTTCGTGGAAGTGGCAGGCGTGAGTACAAGGCTCACCGCCTTCTTTAGGACAGGTGCCTCACAGTGCACAGCCTCTCACTGGCAGGCGTGCCAGTACGGCTCCCGTGATTTGGCAGGAGGTGCGCGCCCACTCTCCAACTCCCCTGGGACTATCTACTGCACCCGGGAATCCATTTTGGCCGCGTGGTCATGTGTTTCGTGGAAGTAGCAGGTGTGAGTACAAGACTCACCCCTTTCTCTTGCACAGCCTCCAACTCTCACGCATGCCACTCCGTCGCCCGTGATTTCCCGGAGTTGCGCGTCTATTGCGGAGGTTCCCCTGGGTCTAGTGCACCTGGGATTTCATTTTGGAGGCGTTGTCATGCGTTTCGTGGAAGTGGCAGGCGTGAGTACAAGGCTCACCGCCTTCTTTAGCACATGTGCCTCATAGTGCACAGACTCTCACTCGGAGGCGTGCCACCACGCCTCCCGTTACTTGCAAGAGGTGCGCGCCTATCCTTAAACTCCCCTGGGACTGTCGAGAGCACGCGGGAATCCATTTTAGCCGCGTGGCGATGTGTTTCGTGGAAGTGGCAGGCGTCAGTACAAGACTCACCGCCTTCTTTAGCACATGTGCCTAACAGTGCACAGCCTCTCACTGGCAGGCGTGCCACTACGGCTCCCGTGATCTGGCAGGAGGTGCGCG
Source organism: Stylophora pistillata (assembly GCF_964205215.1). Taxonomy (NCBI): domain Eukaryota; kingdom Metazoa; phylum Cnidaria; class Anthozoa; order Scleractinia; family Pocilloporidae; genus Stylophora; species Stylophora pistillata. The sequence goes on along the minus strand of NC_142521.1, from coordinate 779,060 downwards.
CCTACTCTCCAACTCCCCTGGGACTATCTAGTGCACCCGGGAATCCGTTTTGGCCGCGTGGTGATGTGTTTCGTGGAAGTAGCAGGCGTGAGTACAAGGCTCACCCCTTCCTCTTGCACAGCCTCCCACTCTCACGCATGCCACTCCGTCGCCCGTGATTTCCCGGAGCTGCGCGTCTATTGCCGAGGTTCCCCTGGGTCTATTGCACCTGGGATTTCATTTTGGAGGCGTTGTCATGCGTTTCGTGGAAGTGGCAGGCGTGATTACAAGGCTCACCGCCTTCTTTAGGACATGTGCCTGACAGTGCACAGCCTCTCACTGGCAGCTCACTGGCAGGCGTGCCACTACGGCTCCCGTGATTTGGCAGGAGGTGCGCGCCTACTCTCCAACTCCCCTGGGACTATCTTGTGCACCCGGAAATCCCTTTTGGCCGCGTGGTGATGTGTTTCGTGGAAGTAGCAGGCGTGAGTACAAGCCTCACCCCTTCCTCTTCCACAGCCTCCCACTCTCACGCATGCCACTCCGTCGCCCGTGATTTCCCGGAGTTGTGCGTCCCTTGCCGAGGTTCCGCTGGGTCTAGTGCACCTGGGATTTTATTTTGGAGGCGTTGTCATGCGTCTCGTAAAAGTGGCAGGCGTGAGTACAAGGCTCACCGCCTTCTTTAGCACATGTGCCTCATAGTGCACAGCCTCTCACTCGGAGGCGTGCCACCACGACTCCCGTGACTTGCAGGAGGTGCGCGCCTACCCCCCAACTCCCCTGGGACTATCTAGTGGACGCGGGAATTCATTTTAACCGCGTGGTGATGTGTTTCGTGGAAGTGGCGGGCGTGAGTACAAGACTCACCGCCTTCTTTAGCCCATGTGCCTCACAGTGCACAGCCTCTTACTGGCAGGCGTGCCACTACTGCTCCCGTGATTTGGCAGGAGGTGCGCGCCTACTCTTCAACTCCCTTGGGACTATCTAGTGCACCCGGGATTCCGTTTTGGCCGCGTGGTCATGTGTTTCGTGGAAGTAGCAGGCGTGAGTACAAGACTCACCCCTTCCTCTTGCAGAGCCTCCCACTCTCACGCATGCCACTCCGTCGCCCGTGATTTCCCAGAGTTGCGCGTCTATTGCCGAGGCTCCCCTGGGTCTAGTGCACCTGGGATTTCATTTTGGAGGCGTTGTCATGCGTTTCGTGGAAGTGGCAGGCGTGAGTACAAGGCTCACCGCCTTCTTTAGCACATGTGCCTCATAGTGCACAGACTCTCACTCGGAGGCGTGCCACCACGCCTCCCGTGACTTGCAGGAGGTGCGCGCCTATCCCCCAACTCCCCTGGGACTGTCTAGAGCACGCGGGAATCCATTTTAGCCGCGTGGCGATGTGTTTCGTGGAAGTGGCAGGCGTCAGTACAAGACTGACCGCCTTCTTTAGCACATGTGCCTCACAGTGCACAGCCTCTCACTAGCAGGCAAGCCACTACGGCTCCCGTGATCTGGCAGGAGGTGCGCGCCTACTCTCCCGTTCCTCTGGGACTATCTAGTGCACCCGGGAATCCGTTTTGGCCGCGTGGTGATGTGTTTCGTGGAAGTAGCAGGCGTGAGTACAAGGCTCACCCCTTCCTCTTGCACAGCCTCCCACTCTCACGCATGCCACTCCGTCGCCCGTGATTTCCCGGAGTTGCGCGTCTATTGCCGAGGTTCCCCTGGGTCTCTTGCACCTGGGATTTCATTTTGGAGGCGTTGTCATGCGTTTCGTGGAAGTGGCAGGCGTGAGTACAAGGCTCACCGCCTTCTTTAGGACATGTGACTGACAGTTCACAGCCTCTCACTGGCAGCTTACTGGCAGGCGTGCCACTACGGCTCCCGTGATTTGGCAGGAGGTGCGCGCCTACTCTCCAACTCCCCTGGGACTATCTTGTGCACCCGTAAATCCGTTTTGGCCGCGTGGTGATGTGTTTCGTGGAAGTAGCAGGCGTGAGTACAAGCCTCACCCCTTCCTCTTGCACAGCCTCCCACTCTCACGCTTGCCACTCCGTCGCCCGTGATTTCCCGGAGTTGTGCGTCCCTTGCCGAGGTTGCCCTGGGTCTAGTGCACCTGGGATTTTATTTTGGAGGCCTTGTCATGCGTTTCGTAAAAGTGGCAGGCGTGAGTACAAGACTCACCGCCTTCTTTAGCCCATGTGCCTCACAGTGCACAGCCTCTTACTGGCAGGCGTGCCACTACTGCTCCCGTGATTTGGCAGGAGGTGCGCGCCTACTCTTCAACTCCCTTGGGACTATCTAGTGCACCCGGGAATCCGTTTTGGCCGCGTGGTCATGTGTTTCGTGGAAGTAGCAGGCGTGAGTACAAGACTCACCCCTTCCTCTTGCAGAGCCTCCCACTCTCACGCATGCCACTCCGTCGCCCGTGATTTCCCAGAGTTGCGCGTCTATTGCCGAGGCTCCCCTGGGTCTAGTGCACCTGGGATTTCATTTTGGAGGCGTTGTCATGCGTTTCGTGGAAGTGGCAGGCGTGAGTACAAGGCTCACCGCCTTCTTTAGCACATGTGCCTCATAGTGCACAGACTCTCACTCGGAGGCGTGCCACCACGCCTCCCGTGACTTGCAGGAGGTGCGCGCCTATCCCCCAACTCCCCTGGGACTGTCTAGAGCACGCGGGAATCCATTTTAGCCGCGTGGCGATGTGTTTCGTGGAAGTGGCAGGCGTCAGTACAAGACTGACCGCCTTCTTTAGCACATGTGCCTCACAGTGCACCGCCTCTCACTAAGAGGCAAGCCACTACGGCTCCCGTGATCTGGCAGGAGGTGCGCGCCTACTCTCCCGTTCCTCTGGGACTATCTAGTGCACCCGGGAATCCGTTTTGGCCGCGTGGTGATGTGTTTCGTGGAAGTAGCAGGCGTGAGTACAAGGCTCACCCCTTCCTCTTGCACAGCCTCCCACTCTCACGCATGCCACTCCGTCGCCCGTGATTTCCCGGAGTTGCGCGTCTATTGCCGAGGTTCCCCTGGGTCTCTTGCACCTGGGATTTCATTTTGGAGGCGTTGTCATGCGTTTCGTGGAAGTGGCAGGCGTGAGTACAAGGCTCACCGCCTTCTTTAGGACATGTGACTGACAGTTCACAGCCTCTCACTGGCAGCTTACTGGCAGGCGTGCCACTACGGCTCCCGTGATTTGGCAGGAGGTGCGCGCCTACTCTCCAACTCCCCTGGGACTATCTTGTGCACCCGTAAATCCGTTTTGGCCGCGTGGTGATGTGTTTCGTGGAAGTAGCAGGCGTGAGTACAAGCCTCACCCCTTCCTCTTGCACAGCCTCCCACTCTCACGCTTGCCACTCCGTCGCCCGTGATTTCCCGGAGTTGTGCGTCCCTTGCCGAGGTTGCCCTGGGTCTAGTGCACCTGGGATTTTATTTTGGAGGCGTTGTCATGCGTTTCGTAAAAGTGGCAGGCGTGAGTACAAGGCTCACCGCCTTCTTTAGCACATGTGCCTCATAGTGCACAGCCTCTCACTCGGAGGCGTGCCACCACGACTCCCGTGACTTGAAGGAGGTGCGCGCCTACCCCCCAACTCCCCTGGGACTATCTAGTGCACGCGGGAATCCATTTTAACCGCGTGGTGATGTGTTTCGTGGAAGTGGCAGGCGTCAGTACAAGACTGACCGCCTTCTTTAGCACATGTGCCTCACAGTGCACAGCCTCTCACTAGCAGGCGTGCCACTACGGCTCCCGTGATCTGGCAGGAGGTGCGCGCCTACTCTCCAACTCCCCTGGGACTATCTAGTGCACCCGGGAATCCGTTTTGGCCGCGTGGTGATGTGTTTCGTGGAAGTAGCAGGCGTGAGTACAAGACTCACCCCTTCCTCTTGCACAGCCTCCCACTCTCACGCATGCCACTCCGTCGCCCGTGATTTCCCAGAGTTGCGCGTCTATTGCCGAGGCTACCCTGGGTCTAGTGCACCTGGGATTTCATTTTGGAGGCGTTGTCATGCGTTTCGTGGAAGTGGCAGGCGTGAGTACAAGGCTCACCGCCTTCTTTAGGACAGGTGCCTCACAGTGCACAGCCTCTCACTGGCAGGCGTGCCAGTACGGCTCCCGTGATTTGGCAGGAGGTGCGCGCCCACTCTCCAACTCCCCTGGGACTATCTACTGCACCCGGGAATCCATTTTGGCCGCGTGGTCATGTGTTTCGTGGAAGTAGCAGGCGTGAGTACAAGACTCACCCCTTTCTCTTGCACAGCCTCCAACTCTCACGCATGCCACTCCGTCGCCCGTGATTTCCCGGAGTTGCGCGTCTATTGCGGAGGTTCCCCTGGGTCTAGTGCACCTGGGATTTCATTTTGGAGGCGTTGTCATGCGTTTCGTGGAAGTGGCAGGCGTGAGTACAAGGCTCACCGCCTTCTTTAGCACATGTGCCTCATAGTGCACAGACTCTCACTCGGAGGCGTGCCACCACGCCTCCCGTTACTTGCAAGAGGTGCGCGCCTATCCTTAAACTCCCCTGGGACTGTCGAGAGCACGCGGGAATCCATTTTAGCCGCGTGGCGATGTGTTTCGTGGAAGTGGCAGGCGTCAGTACAAGACTCACCGCCTTCTTTAGCACATGTGCCTAACAGTGCACAGCCTCTCACTGGCAGGCGTGCCACTACGGCTCCCGTGATCTGGCAGGAGGTGCGCGCCTACTCTCCAACTCCCCTGGGACTATCTAGTGCACCCGGGAATCCGTTTTGGCCGCGTGGTGATGTGTTTCGTGGAAGTAGCAGGCGTGAGTACAAGGCTCACCCCTTCCTCTTGCACAGCCTCCCACTCTCACGCATGCCACTCCGTCGCCCGTGATTTCCCGGAGCTGCGCGTCTATTGCCGAGGTTCCCCTGGGTCTATTGCACCTGGGATTTCATTTTGGAGGCGTTGTCATGCGTTTCGTGGAAGTGGCAGGCGTGATTACAAGGCTCACCGCCTTCTTTAGGACATGTGCCTGACAGTGCACAGCCTCTCACTGGCAGCTCACTGGCAGGCGTGCCACTACGGCTCCCGTGATTTGGCAGGAGGTGCGCGCCTACTCTCCAACTCCCCTGGGACTATCTTGTGCACCCGGAAATCCCTTTTGGCCGCGTGGTGATGTGTTTCGTGGAAGTAGCAGGCGTGAGTACAAGCCTCACCCCTTCCTCTTCCACAGCCTCCCACTCTCACGCATGCCACTCCGTCGCCCGTGATTTCCCGGAGTTGTGCGTCCCTTGCCGAGGTTCCGCTGGGTCTAGTGCACCTGGGATTTTATTTTGGAGGCGTTGTCATGCGTTTCGTAAAAGTGGCAGGCGTGAGTACAAGGCTCACCGCCTTCTTTAGCACATGTGCCTCATAGTGCACAGCCTCTCACTCGGAGGCGTGCCACCACGACTCCCGTGACTTGCAGGAGGTGCGCGCCTACCCCCCAACTCCCCTGGGACTATCTAGTGGACGCGGGAATTCATTTTAACCGCGTGGTGATGTGTTTCGTGGAAGTGGCGGGCGTGAGTACAAGACTCACCGCCTTCTTTAGCCCATGTGCCTCACAGTGCACAGCCTCTTACTGGCAGGCGTGCCACTACTGCTCCCGTGATTTGGCAGGAGGTGCGCGCCTACTCTTCAACTCCCTTGGGACTATCTAGTGCACCCGGGAATCCGTTTTGGCCGCGTGGTCATGTGTTTCGTGGAAGTAGCAGGCGTGAGTACAAGACTCACCCCTTCCTCTTGCAGAGCCTCCCACTCTCACGCATGCCACTCCGTCGCCCGTGATTTCCCAGAGTTGCGCGTCTATTGCCGAGGCTCCCCTGGGTCTAGTGCACCTGGGATTTCATTTTGGAGGCGTTGTCATGCGTTTCGTGGAAGTGGCAGGCGTGAGTACAAGGCTCACCGCCTTCTTTAGCACATGTGCCTCATAGTGCACAGACTCTCACTCGGAGGCGTGCCACCACGCCTCCCGTGACTTGCAGGAGGTGCGCGCCTATCCCCCAACTCCCCTGGGACTGTCTAGAGCACGCGGGAATCCATTTTAGCCGCGTGGCGATGTGTTTCGTGGAAGTGGCAGGCGTCAGTACAAGACTGACCGCCTTCTTTAGCACATGTGCCTCACAGTGCACAGCCTCTCACTAGCAGGCAAGCCACTACGGCTCCCGTGATCTGGCAGGAGGTGCGCGCCTACTCTCCCGTTCCTCTGGGACTATCTAGTGCACCCGGGAATCCGTTTTGGCCGCGTGGTGATGTGTTTCGTGGAAGTAGCAGGCGTGAGTACAAGGCTCACCCCTTCCTCTTGCACAGCCTCCCACTCTCACGCATGCCACTCCGTCGCCCGTGATTTCCCGGAGTTGCGCGTCTATTGCCGAGGTTCCCCTGGGTCTCTTGCACCTGGGATTTCATTTTGGAGGCGTTGTCATGCGTTTCGTGGAAGTGGCAGGCGTGAGTACAAGGCTCACCGCCTTCTTTAGGACATGTGACTGACAGTTCACAGCCTCTCACTGGCAGCTTACTGGCAGGCGTGCCACTACGGCTCCCGTGATTTGGCAGGAGGTGCGCGCCTACTCTCCAACTCCCCTGGGACTATCTTGTGCACCCGTAAATCCGTTTTGGCCGCGTGGTGATGTGTTTCGTGGAAGTAGCAGGCGTGAGTACAAGCCTCACCCCTTCCTCTTGCACAGCCTCCCACTCTCACGCTTGCCACTCCGTCGCCCGTGATTTCCCGGAGTTGTGCGTCCCTTGCCGAGGTTGCCCTGGGTCTAGTGCACCTGGGATTTTATTTTGGAGGCCTTGTCATGCGTTTCGTAAAAGTGGCAGGCGTGAGTACAAGACTCACCGCCTTCTTTAGCCCATGTGCCTCACAGTGCACAGCCTCTTACTGGCAGGCGTGCCACTACTGCTCCCGTGATTTGGCAGGAGGTGCGCGCCTACTCTTCAACTCCCTTGGGACTATCTAGTGCACCCGGGAATCCGTTTTGGCCGCGTGGTCATGTGTTTCGTGGAAGTAGCAGGCGTGAGTACAAGCCTCACCCCTTCCTCTTGCAGAGCCTCCCACTCTCACGCATGCCACTCCGTCGCCCGTGATTTCCCAGAGTTGCGCGTCTATTGCCGAGGCTCCCCTGGGTCTAGTGCACCTGGGATTTCATTTTGGAGGCGTTGTCATGCGTTTCGTGGAAGTGGCAGGCGTGAGTACAAGGCTCACCGCCTTCTTTAGCACATGTGCCTCATAGTGCACAGACTCTCACTCGGAGGCGTGCCACCACGCCTCCCGTGACTTGCAGGAGGTGCGCGCCTATCCCCCAACTCCCCTGGGACTGTCTAGAGCACGCGGGAATCCATTTTAGCCGCGTGGCGATGTGTTTCGTGGAAGTGGCAGGCGTCAGTACAAGACTGACCGCCTTCTTTAGCACATGTGCCTCACAGTGCACAGCCTCTCACTAGCAGGCAAGCCACTACGGCTCCCGTGATCTGGCAGGAGGTGCGCGCCTACTCTCCCGTTCCTCTGGGACTATCTAGTGCACCCGGGAATCCGTTTTGGCCGCGTGGTGATGTGTTTCGTGGAAGTAGCAGGCGTGAGTACAAGGCTCACCCCTTCCTCTTGCACAGCCTCCCACTCTCACGCATGCCACTCCGTCGCCCGTGATTTCCCGGAGTTGCGCGTCTATTGCCGAGGTTCCCCTGGGTCTCTTGCACCTGGGATTTCATTTTGGAGGCGTTGTCATGCGTTTCGTGGAAGTGGCAGGCGTGAGTACAAGGCTCACCGCCTTCTTTAGGACATGTGACTGACAGTTCACAGCCTCTCACTGGCAGCTTACTGGCAGGCGTGCCACTACGGCTCCCGTGATTTGGCAGGAGGTGCGCGCCTACTCTCCAACTCCCCTGGGACTATCTTGTGCACCCGTAAATCCGTTTTGGCCGCGTGGTGATGTGTTTCGTGGAAGTAGCAGGCGTGAGTACAAGCCTCACCCCTTCCTCTTGCACAGCCTCCCACTCTCACGCTTGCCACTCCGTCGCCCGTGATTTCCCGGAGTTGTGCGTCCCTTGCCGAGGTTGCCCTGGGTCTAGTGCACCTGGGATTTTATTTTGGAGGCGTTGTCATGCGTTTCGTAAAAGTGGCAGGCGTGAGTACAAGGCTCACCGCCTTCTTTAGCACATGTGCCTCATAGTGCACAGCCTCTCACTCCGAGGCGTGCCACCACGACTCCCGTGACTTGCAGGAGGTGCGCGCCTACCCCCCAACTCCCCTGGGACTATCTAGTGCACGCGGGAATCCATTTTAACCGCGTGGTGATGTGTTTCGTGGAAGTGGCAGGCGTCAGTACAAGACTGACCGCCTTCTTTAGCACATGTGCCTCACAGTGCACAGCCTCTCACTAGCAGGCGTGCCACTACGGCTCCCGTGATCTGGCAGGAGGTGCGCGCCTACTCTCCAACTCCCCTGGGACTATCTAGTGCACCCGGGAATCCGTTTTGGCCGCGTGGTGATGTGTTTCGTGGAAGTAGCAGGCGTGAGTACAAGACTCACCCCTTCCTCTTGCACAGCCTCCCACTCTCACGCATGCCACTCCGTCGCCCGTGATTTCCCAGAGTTGCGCGTCTATTGCCGAGGCTACCCTGGGTCTAGTGCACCTGGGATTTCATTTTGGAGGCGTTGTCATGCGTTTCGTGGAAGTGGCAGGCGTGAGTACAAGGCTCACCGCCTTCTTTAGGACAGGTGCCTCACAGTGCACAGCCTCTCACTGGCAGGCGTGCCAGTACGGCTCCCGTGATTTGGCAGGAGGTGCGCGCTCACTCTCCAACTCCCCTGGGACTATCTACTGCACCCGGGAATCCATTTTGGCCGCGTGGTCATGTGTTTCGTGGAAGTAGCAGGCGTGAGTACAAGACTCACCCCTTTCTCTTGCACAGCCTCCAACTCTCACGCATGCCACTCCGTCGCCCGTGATTTCCCGGAGTTGCGCGTCTATTGCGGAGGTTCCCCTGGGTCTAGTGCACCTGGGATTTCATTTTGGAGGCGTTGTCATGCGTTTCGTGGAAGTGGCAGGCGTGAGTACAAGGCTCACCGCCTTCTTTAGCACATGTGCCTCATAGTGCACAGACTCTCACTCGGAGGCGTGCCACCACGCCTCCCGTTACTTGCAGGAGGTGCGCGCCTATCCTTAAACTCCCCTGGGACTGTCGAGAGCACGCGGGAATCCATTTTAGCCGCGTGGCGATGTGTTTCGTGGAAGTGGCAGGCGTCAGTACAAGACTCACCGCCTTCTTTAGCACATGTGCCTAACAGTGCACAGCCTCTCACTGGCAGGCGTGCCACTACGGCTCCCGTGATCTGGCAGGAGGTGCGCGCCTACTCTCCAACTCCCCTGGGACTATCTAGTGCACCCGGGAATCCGTTTTGGCCGCGTGGTGATGTGTTTCGTGGAAGTAGCAGGCGTGAGTACAAGGCTCACCCCTTCCTCTTGCACAGCCTCCCACTCTCACGCATGCCACTCCGTCGCCCGTGATTTCCCGGAGCTGCGCGTCTATTGCCGAGGTTCCCCTGGGTCTATTGCACCTGGGATTTCATTTTGGAGGCGTTGTCATGCGTTTCGTGGAAGTGGCAGGCGTGAGTACAAGGCTCACCGCCTTCTTTAGGACATGTGCCTGACAGTGCACAGCCTCTCACTGGCAGCTCACTGGCAGGCGTGCCACTACGGCTCCCGTGATTTGGCAGGAGGTGCGCGCCTACTCTCCAACTCCCCTGGGACTATCTTGTGCACCCGGAAATCCCTTTTGGCCGCGTGGTGATGTGTTTCGTGGAAGTAGCAGGCGTGAGTACAAGCCTCACCCCTTCCTCTTCCACAGCCTCCCACTCTCACGCATGCCACTCCGTCGCCCGTGATTTCCCGGAGTTGTGCGTCCCTTGCCGAGGTTCCGCTGGGTCTAGTGCACCTGGGATTTTATTTTGGAGGCGTTGTCATGCGTTTCGTAAAAGTGGCAGGCGTGAGTACAAGGCTCACCGCCTTCTTTAGCACATGTGCCTCATAGTGCACAGCCTCTCACTCGGAGGCGTGCCACCACGACTCCCGTGACTTGCAGGAGGTGCGCGCCTACCCCCCAACTCCCCTGGGACTATCTAGTGCACGCGGGAATTCATTTTAACCGCGTGGTGATGTGTTTCGTGGAAGTGGCGGGCGTGAGTACAAGACTCACCGCCTTCTTTAGCCCATGTGCCTCACAGTGCACAGCCTCTTACTGGCAGGCGTGCCACTACTGCTCCCGTGATTTGGCAGGAGGTGCGCGCCTACTCTTCAACTCCCTTGGGACTATCTAGTGCACCCGGGAATCCGTTTTGGCCGCGTGGTCATGTGTTTCGTGGAAGTAGCAGGCGTGAGTACAAGACTCACCCCTTCCTCTTGCAGAGCCTCCCACTCTCACGCATGCCACTCCGTCGCCCGTGATTTCCCAGAGTTGCGCGTCTATTGCCGAGGCTCCCCTGGGTCTAGTGCACCTGGGATTTCATTTTGGAGGCGTTGTCATGCGTTTCGTGGAAGTGGCAGGCGTGAGTACAAGGCTCACCGCCTTCTTTAGCACATGTGCCTCATAGTGCACAGACTCTCACTCGGAGGCGTGCCACCACGCCTCCCGTGACTTGCAGGAGGTGCGCGCCTATCCCCCAACTCCCCTGGGACTGTCTAGAGCACGCGGGAATCCATTTTAGCCGCGTGGCGATGTGTTTCGTGGAAGTGGCAGGCGTCAGTACAAGACTGACCGCCTTCTTTAGCACATGTGCCTCACAGTGCACAGCCTCTCACTAGCAGGCAAGCCACTACGGCTCCCGTGATCTGGCAGGAGGTGCGCGCCTACTCTCCCGTTCCTCTGGGACTATCTAGTGCACCCGGGAATCCGTTTTGGCCGCGTGGTGATGTGTTTCGTGGAAGTAGCAGGCGTGAGTACAAGGCTCACCCCTTCCTCTTGCACAGCCTCCCACTCTCACGCATGCCACTCCGTCGCCCGTGATTTCCCGGAGTTGCGCGTCTATTGCCGAGGTTCCCCTGGGTCTCTTGCACCTGGGATTTCATTTTGGAGGCGTTGTCATGCGTTTCGTGGAAGTGGCAGGCGTGAGTACAAGGCTCACCGCCTTCTTTAGGACATGTGACTGACAGTTCACAGCCTCTCACTGGCAGCTTACTGGCAGGCGTGCCACTACGGCTCCCGTGATTTGGCAGGAGGTGCGCGCCTACTCTCCAACTCCCCTGGGACTATCTTGTGCACCCGTAAATCCGTTTTGGCCGCGTGGTGATGTGTTTCGTGGAAGTAGCAGGCGTGAGTACAAGCCTCACCCCTTCCTCTTGCACAGCCTCCCACTCTCACGCTTGCCACTCCGTCGCCCGTGATTTCCCGGAGTTGTGCGTCCCTTGCCGAGGTTGCCCTGGGTCTAGTGCACCTGGGATTTTGATTTTGGAGGCGTTGTCATGCGTTTCGTAAAAGTGGCAGGCGTGAGTACAAGACTCACCGCCTTCTTTAGCCCATGTGCCTCACAGTGCACAGCCTCTTACTGGCAGGCGTGCCACTACTGCTCCCGTGATTTGGCAGGAGGTGCGCGCCTACTCTTCAACTCCCTTGGGACTATCTAGTGCACCCGGGAATCCGTTTTGGCCGCGTGGTCATGTGTTTCGTGGAAGTAGCAGGCGTGAGTACAAGACTCACCCCTTCCTCTTGCAGAGCCTCCCACTCTCACGCATGCCACTCCGTCGCCCGTGATTTCCCAGAGTTGCGCGTCTATTGCCGAGGCTCCCCTGGGTCTAGTGCACCTGGGATTTCATTTTGGAGGCGTTGTCATGCGTTTCGTGGAAGTGGCAGGCGTGAGTACAAGGCTCACCGCCTTCTTTAGCACATGTGCCTCATAGTGCACAGACTCTCACTCGGAGGCGTGCCACCACGCCTCCCGTGACTTGCAGGAGGTGCGCGCCTATCCCCCAACTCCCCTGGGACTGTCTAGAGCACGCGGGAATCCATTTTAGCCGCGCGGCGATGTGTTTCGTGGAAGTGGCAGGCGTCAGTACAAGACTGACCGCCTTCTTTAGCACATGTGCCTCACAGTGCACAGCCTCTCACTAGCAGGCAAGCCACTACGGCTCCCGTGATCTGGCAGGAGGTGCGCGCCTACTCTCCCGTTCCTCTGGGACTATCTAGTGCACCCGGGAATCCGTTTTGGCCGCGTGGTGATGTGTTTCGTGGAAGTAGCAGGCGTGAGTACAAGGCTCACCCCTTCCTCTTGCACAGCCTCCCACTCTCACGCATGCCACTCCGTCGCCCGTGATTTCCCGGAGTTGCGCGTCTATTGCCGAGGTTCCCCTGGGTCTCTTGCACCTGGGATTTCATTTTGGAGGCGTTGTCATGCGTTTCGTGGAAGTGGCAGGCGTGAGTACAAGGCTCACCGCCTTCTTTAGGACATGTGACTGACAGTTCACAGCCTCTCACTGGCAGCTTACTGGCAGGCGTGCCACTACGGCTCCCGTGATTTGGCAGGAGGTGCGCGCCTACTCTCCAACTCCCCTGGGACTATCTTGTGCACCCGTAAATCCGTTTTGGCCGCGTGGTGATGTGTTTCGTGGAAGTAGCAGGCGTGAGTACAAGCCTCACCCCTTCCTCTTGCACAGCCTCCCACTCTCACGCTTGCCACTCCGTCGCCCGTGATTTCCCGGAGTTGTGCGTCCCTTGCCGAGGTTGCCCTGGGTCTAGTGCACCTGGGATTTTATTTTGGAGGCGTTGTCATGCGTTTCGTAAAAGTGGCAGGCGTGAGTACAAGACTCACCGCCTTCTTTAGCCCATGTGCCTCACAGTGCACAGCCTCTTACTGGCAGGCGTGCCACTACTGCTCCCGTGATTTGGCAGGAGGTGCGCGCCTACTCTTCAACTCCCTTGGGACTATCTAGTGCACCCGGGAATCCGTTTTGGCCGCGTGGTCATGTGTTTCGTGGAAGTAGCAGGCGTGAGTACAAGACTCACCCCTTCCTCTTGCAGAGCTACCCACTCTCACGCATGCCACTCCGTCGCCCGTGATTTCCCAGAGTTGCGCGTCTATTGCCGAGGCTCCCCTGGGTCTAGTGCACCTGGGATTTCATTTTGGAGGCGTTGTCATGCGTTTCGTGGAAGTGGCAGGCGTGAGTACAAGGCTCACCGCCTTCTTTAGGACATGTGACTGACAGTTCACAGCCTCTCACTGGCAGCTTACTGGCAGGCGTGCCACTACGGCTCCCGTGATTTGGCAGGAGGTGCGCGCCTACTCTCCAACTCCCCTGGGACTATCTTGTGCACCCGTAAATCCGTTTTGGCCGCGTGGTGATGTGTTTCGTGGAAGTAGCAGGCGTGAGTACAAGCCTCACCCCTTCCTCTTGCACAGCCTCCCACTCTCACGCTTGCCACTCCGTCGCCCGTGATTTCCCGGAGTTGTGCGTCCCTTGCCGAGGTTGCCCTGGGTCTAGTGCACCTGGGATTTTATTTTGGAGGCGTTGTCATGCGTTTCGTAAAAGTGGCAGGCGTGAGTACAAGGCTCACCGCCTTCTTTAGCACATGTGCCTCATAGTGCACAGCCTCTCACTCGGAGGCGTGCCACCACGACTCCCGTGACTTGCAAGAGGTGCGCGCCTACCCCCCAACTCCCCTGGGACTATCTAGTGCACGCGGGAATCCATTTTAACCGCGTGGTGATGTGTTTCGTGGAAGTGGCAGGCGTCAGTACAAGACTGACCGCCTTCTTTAGCACATGTGCCTCACAGTGCACAGCCTCTCACTAGCAGGCGTGCCACTACGGCTCCCGTGATCTGGCAGGAGGTGCGCGCCTACTCTCCAACTCCCCTGGGACTATCTAGTGCACCCGGGAATCCGTTTTGGCCGCGTGGTGATGTGTTTCGTGGAAGTAGCAGGCGTGAGTACAAGACTCACCCCTTCCTCTTGCACAGCCTCCCACTCTCACGCATGCCACTCCGTCGCCCGTGATTTCCCAGAGTTGCGCGTCTATTGCCGAGGCTACCCTGGGTCTAGTGCACCTGGGATTTCATTTTGGAGGCGTTGTCATGCGTTTCGTGGAAGTGGCAGGCGTGAGTACAAGGCTCACCGCCTTCTTTAGGACAGGTGCCTCACAGTGCACAGCCTCTCACTGGCAGGCGTGCCAGTACGGCTCCCGTGATTTGGCAGGAGGTGCGCGCCCACTCTCCAACTCCCCTGGGACTATCTACTGCACCCGGGAATCCATTTTGGCCGCGTGGTCATGTGTTTCGTGGAAGTAGCAGGCGTGAGTACAAGACTCACCCCTTTCTCTTGCACAGCCTCCAACTCTCACGCATGCCACTCCGTCGCCCGTGATTTCCCGGAGTTGCGCGTCTATTGCGGAGGTTCCCCTGGGTCTAGTGCACCTGGGATTTCATTTTGGAGGCGTTGTCATGCGTTTCGTGGAAGTGGCAGGCGTGAGTACAAGGCTCACCGCCTTCTTTAGCACATGTGCCTCATAGTGCACAGACTCTCACTCGGAGGCGTGCCACCACGCCTCCCGTTACTTGCAGGAGGTGCGCGCCTATCCTTAAACTCCCCTGGGACTGTCGAGAGCACGCGGGAATCCATTTTAGCCGCGTGGCGATGTGTTTCGTGGAAGTGGCAGGCGTCAGTACAAGACTCACCGCCTTCTTTAGCACATGTGCCTAACAGTGCAACGCCTCTCACTGGCAGGCGTGCCACTACGGCTCCCGTGATCTGGCAGGAGGTGCGCGCCTACTCTCCAACTCCCCTGGGACTATCTAGTGCACCCGGGAATCCGTTTTGGCCGCGTGGTGATGTGTTTCGTGGAAGTAGCAGGCGTGAGTACAAGGCTCACCCCTTCCTCTTGCACAGCCTCCCACTCTCACGCATGCCACTCCGTCGCCCGTGATTTCCCGGAGCTGCGCGTCTATTGCCGAGGTTCCCCTGGGTCTATTGCACCTGGGATTTCATTTTGGAGGCGTTGTCATGCGTTTCGTGGAAGTGGCAGGCGTGAGTACAAGGCTCACCGCCTTCTTTAGGACATGTGCCTGACAGTGCACAGCCTCTCACTGGCAGCTCACTGGCAGGCGTGCCACTACGGCTCCCGTGATTTGGCAGGAGGTGCGCGCCTACTCTCCAACTCCCCTGGGACTATCTTGTGCACCCGGAAATCCCTTTTGGCCGCGTGGTGATGTGTTTCGTGGAAGTAGCAGGCGTGAGTACAAGCCTCACCCCTTCCTCTTCCACAGCCTCCCACTCTCACGCATGCCACTCCGTCGCCCGTGATTTCCCGGAGTTGTGCGTCCCTTGCCGAGGTTCCGCTGGGTCTAGTGCACCTGGGATTTTATTTTGGAGGCGTTGTCATGCGTTTCGTAAAAGTGGCAGGCGTGAGTACAAGGCTCACCGCCTTCTTTAGCACATGTGCCTCATAGTGCACAGCCTCTCACTCGGAGGCGTGCCACCACGACTCCCGTGACTTGCAGGAGGTGCGCGCCTACCCCCCAACTCCCCTGGGACTATCTAGTGCACGCGGGAATCCATTTTAACCGCGTGGTGATGTGTTTCGTGGAAGTGGCAGGCGTCAGTACAAGACTGACCGCCTTCTTTAGCACATGTGCCTCACAGTGCACAGCCTCTCACTAGCAGGCGTGCCACTACGGCTCCCGTGATCTGGCAGGAGGTGCGCGCCTACTCTCCAACTCCCCTGGGACTATCTAGTGCACCCGGGAATCCGTTTTGGCCGCGTGGTGATGTGTTTCGTGGAAGTAGCAGGCGTGAGTACAAGACTCACCCCTTCCTCTTGCACAGCCTCCCACTCTCACGCATGCCACTCCGTCGCCCGTGATTTCCCAGAGTTGCGCGTCTATTGCCGAGGCTACCCTGGGTCTAGTGCACCTGGGATTTCATTTTGGAGGCGTTGTCATGCGTTTCGTGGAAGTGGCAGGCGTGAGTACAAGGCTCACCGCCTTCTTTAGGACAGGTGCCTCACAGTGCACAGCCTCTCACTGGCAGGCGTGCCAGTACGGCTCCCGTGATTTGGCAGGAGGTGCGCGCCCACTCTCCAACTCCCCTGGGACTATCTACTGCACCCGGGAATCCATTTTGGCCGCGTGGTCATGTGTTTCGTGGAAGTAGCAGGCGTGAGTACAAGACTCACCCCTTTCTCTTGCACAGCCTCCAACTCTCACGCATGCCACTCCGTCGCCCGTGATTTCCCGGAGTTGCGCGTCTATTGCGGAGGTTCCCCTGGGTCTAGTGCACCTGGGATTTCATTTTGGAGGCGTTGTCATGCGTTTCGTGGAAGTGGCAGGCGTGAGTACAAGGCTCACCGCCTTCTTTAGCACATGTGCCTCATAGTGCACAGACTCTCACTCGGAGGCGTGCCACCACGCCTCCCGTTACTTGCAGGAGGTGCGCGCCTATCCTTAAACTCCCCTGGGACTGTCGAGAGCACGCGGGAATCCATTTTAGCCGCGTGGCGATGTGTTTCGTGGAAGTGACAGGCGTGAGTACAAGACTCACCGCCTTCTTTAGCACATGTGCCTAACAGTGCACAGCCTCTCACTGGCAGGCGTGCCACTACGGCTCCCGTGATCTGGCAGGAGGTGCGCGCCTACTCTCCAACTCCCCTGGGACTATCTAGTGCACCCGGGAATCCGTTTTGGCCGCGTGGTGATGTGTTTCGTGGAAGTAGCAGGCGTGAGTACAAGGCTCACCCCTTCCTCTTGCACAGCCTCCCACTCTCACGCATGCCACTCCGTCGCCCGTGATTTCCCGGAGCTGCACGTCTATTGCCGAGGTTCCCCTGGGTCTATTGCACCTGGGATTTCATTTTGGAGGCGTTGTCATGCGTTTCGTGGAAGTGGCAGGCGTGAGTACAAGGCTCACCGCCTTCTTTAGGACATGTGCCTGACAGTGCACAGCCTCTCACTGGCAGCTCACTGGCAGGCGTGCCACTACGGCTCCCGTGATTTGGCAGGAGGTGCGCGCCTACTCTCCAACTCCCCTGGGACTATCTTGTGCACCCGGAAATCCCTTTTGGCCGCGTGGTGATGTGTTTCGTGGAAGTAGCAGGCGTGAGTACAAGCCTCACCCCTTCCTCTTCCACAGCCTCCCACTCTCACGCATGCCACTCCGTCGCCCGTGATTTCCCGGAGTTGTGCGTCCCTTGCCGAGGTTCCGCTGGGTCTAGTGCACCTGGGATTTTATTTTGGAGGCGTTGTCATGCGTTTCGTAAAAGTGGCAGGCGTGAGTACAAGGCTCACCGCCTTCTTTAGCACATGTGCCTCATAGTGCACAGCCTCTCACTCGGAGGCGTGCCACCACGACTCCCGTGACTTGCAGGAGGTGCGCGCCTACCCCCCAACTCCCCTGGGACTATCTAGTGCACGCGGGAATTCATTTTAACCGCGTGGTGATGTGTTTCGTGGAAGTGGCGGGCGTGAGTACAAGACTCACCGCCTTCTTTAGCCCATGTGCCTCACAGTGCACAGCCTCTTACTGGCAGGCGTGCCACTACTGCTCCCGTGATTTGGCAGGAGGTGCGCGCCTACTCTTCAACTCCCTTGGGACTATCTAGTGCACCCGGGAATCCGTTTTGGCCGCGTGGTCATGTGTTTCGTGGAAGTAGCAGGCGTGAGTACAAGACTCACCCCTTCCTCTTGCAGAGCCTCCCACTCTCACGCATGCCACTCCGTCGCCCGTGATTTCCCAGAGTTGCGCGTCTATTGCCGAGGCTCCCCTGGGTCTAGTGCACCTGGGATTTCATTTTGGAGGCGTTGTCATGCGTTTCGTGGAAGTGGCAGGCGTGAGTACAAGGCTCACCGCCTTCTTTAGCACATGTGCCTCATAGTGCACAGACTCTCACTCGGAGGCGTGCCACCACGCCTCCCGTGACTTGCAGGAGGTGCGCGCCTATCCCCCAACTCCCCTGGGACTGTCTAGAGCACGCGGGAATCCATTTTAGCCGCGTGGCGATGTGTTTCGTGGAAGTGGCAGGCGTCAGTACAAGACTGACCGCCTTCTTTAGCACATGTGCCTCACAGTGCACAGCCTCTCACTAGCAGGCAAGCCACTACGGCTCCCGTGATCTGGCAGGAGGTGCGCGCCTACTCTCCCGTTCCTCTGGGACTATCTAGTGCACCCGGGAATCCGTTTTGGCCGCGTGGTGATGTGTTTCGTGGAAGTAGCAGGCGTGAGTACAAGGCTCACCCCTTCCTCTTGCACAGCCTCCCACTCTCACGCATGCCACTCCGTCGCCCGTGATTTCCCGGAGTTGCGCGTCTATTGCCGAGGTTCCCCTGGGTCTCTTGCACCTGGGATTTCATTTTGGAGGCGTTGTCATGCGTTTCGTGGAAGTGGCAGGCGTGAGTACAAGGCTCACCGCCTTCTTTAGGACATGTGACTGACAGTTCACAGCCTCTCACTGGCAGCTTACTGGCAGGCGTGCCACTACGGCTCCCGTGATTTGGCAGGAGGTGCGCGCCTACTCTCCAACTCCCCTGGGACTATCTTGTGCACCCGTAAATCCGTTTTGGCCGCGTGGTGATGTGTTTCGTGGAAGTAGCAGGCGTGAGTACAAGCCTCACCCCTTCCTCTTGCACAGCCTCCCACTCTCACGCTTGCCACTCCGTCGCCCGTGATTTCCCGGAGTTGTGCGTCCCTTGCCGAGGTTGCCCTGGGTCTAGTGCACCTGGGATTTTATTTTGGAGGCGTTGTCATGCGTTTCGTAAAAGTGGCAGGCGTGAGTACAAGACTCACCGCCTTCTTTAGCCCATGTGCCTCACAGTGCACAGCCTCTTACTGGCAGGCGTGCCACTACTGCTCCCGTGATTTGGCAGGAGGTGCGCGCCTACTCTTCAACTCCCTTGGGACTATCTAGTGCACCCGGGAATCCGTTTTGGCCGCGTGGTCATGTGTTTCGTGGAAGTAGCAGGCGTGAGTACAAGACTCACCCCTTCCTCTTGCAGAGCCTCCCACTCTCACGCATGCCACTCCGTCGCCCGTGATTTCCCAGAGTTGCGCGTCTATTGCCGAGGCTCCCCTGGGTCTAGTGCACCTGGGATTTCATTTTGGAGGCGTTGTCATGCGTTTCGTGGAAGTGGCAGGCGTGAGTACAAGGCTCACCGCCTTCTTTAGCACATGTGCCTCATAGTGCACAGACTCTCACTCGGAGGCGTGCCACCACGCCTCCCGTGACTTGCAGGAGGTGCGCGCCTATCCCCCAACTCCCCTGGGACTGTCTAGAGCACGCGGGAATCCATTTTAGCCGCGTGGCGATGTGTTTCGTGGAAGTGGCAGGCGTCAGTACAAGACTGACCGCCTTCTTTAGCACATGTGCCTCACAGTGCACAGCCTCTCACTAGCAGGCAAGCCACTACGGCTCCCGTGATCTGGCAGGAGGTGCGCGCCTACTCTCCCGTTCCTCTGGGACTATCTAGTGCACCCGGGAATCCGTTTTGGCCGCGTGGTGATGTGTTTCGTGGAAGTAGCAGGCGTGAGTACAAGGCTCACCCCTTCCTCTTGCACAGCCTCCCACTCTCACGCATGCCACTCCGTCGCCCGTGATTTCCCGGAGTTGCGCGTCTATTGCCGAGGTTCCCCTGGGTCTCTTGCACCTGGGATTTCATTTTGGAGGCGTTGTCATGCGTTTCGTGGAAGTGGCAGGCGTGAGTACAAGGCTCACCGCCTTCTTTAGGACATGTGACTGACAGTTCACAGCCTCTCACTGGCAGCTTACTGGCAGGCGTGCCACTACGGCTCCCGTGATTTGGCAGGAGGTGCGCGCCTACTCTCCAACTCCCCTGGGACTATCTTGTGCACCCGTAAATCCGTTTTGGCCGCGTGGTGATGTGTTTCGTGGAAGTAGCAGGCGTGAGTACAAGCCTCACCCCTTCCTCTTGCACAGCCTCCCACTCTCACGCTTGCCACTCCGTCGCCCGTGATTTCCCGGAGTTGTGCGTCCCTTGCCGAGGTTGCCCTGGGTCTAGTGCACCTGGGATTTTATTTTGGAGGCGTTGTCATGCGTTTCGTAAAAGTGGCAGGCGTGAGTACAAGGCTCACCGCCTTCTTTAGCACATGTGCCTCAGAGTGCACAGCCTCTCACTCGGAGGCGTGCCACCACGACTCCCGTGACTTGCAGGAGGTGCGCGCCTACCCCCCAACTCCCCTGGGACTATCTAGTGCACGCGGGAATCCATTTTAACCGCGTGGTGATGTGTTTCGTGGAAGTGGCAGGCGTCAGTACAAGACTGACCGCCTTCTTTAGCACATGTGCCTCACAGTGCACAGCCTCTCACTAGCAGGCGTGCCACTACGGCTCCCGTGATCTGGCAGGAGGTGCGCGCCTACTCTCCAACTCCCCTGGGACTATCTAGTGCACCCGGGAATCCGTTTTGGCCGCGTGGTGATGTGTTTCGTGGAAGTAGCAGGCGTGAGTACAAGACTCACCCCTTCCTCTTGCACAGCCTCCCACTCTCACGCATGCCACTCCGTCGCCCGTGATTTCCCAGAGTTGCGCGTCTATTGCCGAGGCTACCCTGTGTCTAGTGCACCTGGGATTTCATTTTGGAGGCGTTGTCATGCGTTTCGTGGAAGTGGCAGGCGTGAGTACAAGGCTCACCGCCTTCTTTAGGACAGGTGCCTCACAGTGCACAGCCTCTCACTGGCAGGCGTGCCAGTACGGCTCCCGTGATTTGGCAGGAGGTGCGCGCCCACTCTCCAACTCCCCTGGGACTATCTACTGCACCCGGGAATCCATTTTGGCCGCGTGGTCATGTGTTTCGTGGAAGTAGCAGGCGTGAGTACAAGACTCACCCCTTTCTCTTGCACAGCCTCCAACTCTCACGCATGCCACTCCGTCGCCCGTGATTTCCCGGAGTTGCGCGTCTATTGCGGAGGTTCCCCTGGGTCTAGTGCACCTGGGATTTCATTTTGGAGGCGTTGTCATGCGTTTCGTGGAAGTGGCAGGCGTGAGTACAAGGCTCACCGCCTTCTTTAGCACATGTGCCTCATAGTGCA
This sequence comes from Stylophora pistillata, assembly GCF_964205215.1. NCBI lineage: Eukaryota > Metazoa > Cnidaria > Anthozoa > Scleractinia > Pocilloporidae > Stylophora > Stylophora pistillata. The sequence continues at coordinate 758,074 of NC_142521.1, read as the reverse complement.
CAGACTCTCACTCGGAGGCGTGCCACCACGCCTCCCGTTACTTGCAGGAGGTGCGCGCCTATCCTTAAACTCCCCTGGGACTGTCGAGAGCACGCGGGAATCCATTTTAGCCGCGTGGCGATGTGTTTCGTGGAAGTGGCAGGCGTCAGTACAAGACTCACCGCCTTCTTTAGCACATGTGCCTAACAGTGCACAGCCTCTCACTGGCAGGCGTGCCACTACGGCTCCCGTGATCTGGCAGGAGGTGCGCGCCTACTCTCCAACTCCCCTGGGACTATCCAGTGCACCCGGGAATCCGTTTTGGCCGCGTGGTGATGTGTTTCGTGGAAGTAGCAGGCGTGAGTACAAGGCTCACCCCTTCCTCTTGCACAGCCTCCCACTCTCACGCATGCCACTCCGTCGCCCGTGATTTCCCGGAGCTGCGCGTCTATTGCCGAGGTTCCCCTGGGTCTATTGCACCTGGGATTTCATTTTGGAGGCGTTGTCATGCGTTTCGTGGAAGTGGCAGGCGTGAGTACAAGGCTCACCGCCTTCTTTAGGACATGTGCCTGACAGTGCACAGCCTCTCACTGGCAGCTCACTGGCAGGCGTGCCACTACGGCTCCCGTGATTTGGCAGGAGGTGCGCGCCTACTCTCCAACTCCCCTGGGACTATCTTGTGCACCCGGAAATCCCTTTTGGCCGCGTGGTGATGTGTTTCGTGGAAGTAGCAGGCGTGAGTACAAGCCTCACCCCTTCCTCTTCCACAGCCTCCCACTCTCACGCATGCCACTCCGTCGCCCGTGATTTCCCGGAGTTGTGCGTCCCTTGCCGAGGTTCCGCTGGGTCTAGTGCACCTGGGATTTTATTTTGGAGGCGTTGTCATGCGTTTCGTAAAAGTGGCAGGCGTGAGTACAAGGCTCACCGCCTTCTTTAGCACATGTGCCTCATAGTGCACAGCCTCTCACTCGGAGGCGTGCCACCACGACTCCCGTGACTTGCAGGAGGTGCGCGCCTACCCCCCAACTCCCCTGGGACTATCTAGTGCACGCGGGAATTCATTTTAACCGCGTGGTGATGTGTTTCGTGGAAGTGGCGGGCGTGAGTACAAGACTCACCGCCTTCTTTAGCCCATGTGCCTCACAGTGCACAGCCTCTTACTGGCAGGCGTGCCACTACTGCTCCCGTGATTTGGCAGGAGGTGCGCGCCTACTCTTCAACTCCCTTGGGACTATCTAGTGCACCCGGGAATCCGTTTTGGCCGCGTGGTCATGTGTTTCGTGGAAGTAGCAGGCGTGAGTACAAGACTCACCCCTTCCTCTTGCAGAGCCTCCCACTCTCACGCATGCCACTCCGTCGCCCGTGATTTCCCAGAGTTGCGCGTCTATTGCCGAGGCTCCCCTGGGTCTAGTGCACCTGGGATTTCATTTTGGAGGCGTTGTCATGCGTTTCGTGGAAGTGGCAGGCGTGAGTACAAGGCTCACCGCCTTCTTTAGCACATGTGCCTCATAGTGCACAGACTCTCACTCGGAGGCGTGCCACCACGCCTCCCGTGACTTGCAGGAGGTGCGCGCCTATCCCCCAACTCCCCTGGGACTGTCTAGAGCACGCGGGAATCCATTTTAGCCGCGTGGCGATGTGTTTCGTGGAAGTGGCAGGCGTCAGTACAAGACTGACCGCCTTCTTTAGCACATGTGCCTCACAGTGCACAGCCTCTCACTAGCAGGCAAGCCACTACGGCTCCCGTGATCTGGCAGGAGGTGCGCGCCTACTCTCCCGTTCCTCTGGGACTATCTAGTGCACCCGGGAATCCGTTTTGGCCGCGTGGTGATGTGTTTCGTGGAAGTAGCAGGCGTGAGTACAAGGCTCACCCCTTCCTCTTGCACAGCCTCCCACTCTCACGCATGCCACTCCGTCGCCCGTGATTTCCCGGAGTTGCGCGTCTATTGCCGAGGTTCCCCTGGGTCTCTTGCACCTGGGATTTCATTTTGGAGGCGTTGTCATGCGTTTCGTGGAAGTGGCAGGCGTGAGTACAAGGCTCACCGCCTTCTTTAGGACATGTGACTGACAGTTCACAGCCTCTCACTGGCAGCTTACTGGCAGGCGTGCCACTACGGCTCCCGTGATTTGGCAGGAGGTGCGCGCCTACTCTCCAACTCCCCTGGGACTATCTTGTGCATCCGTAAATCCGTTTTGGCCGCGTGGTGATGTGTTTCGTGGAAGTAGCAGGCGTGAGTACAAGCCTCACCCCTTCCTCTTGCACAGCCTCCCACTCTCACGCTTGCCACTCCGTCGCCCGTGATTTCCCGGAGTTGTGCGTCCCTTGCCGAGGTTGCCCTGGGTCTAGTGCACCTGGGATTTTATTTTGGAGGCGTTGTCATGCGTTTCGTAAAAGTGGCAGGCGTGAGTACAAGACTCACCGCCTTCTTTAGCCCATGTGCCTCACAGTGCACAGCCTCTTACTGGCAGGCGTGCCACTACTGCTCCCGTGATTTGGCAGGAGGTGCGCGCCTACTCTTCAACTCCCTTGGGACTATCTAGTGCACCCGGGAATCCGTTTTGGCCGCGTGGTCATGTGTTTCGTGGAAGTAGCAGGCGTGAGTACAAGACTCACCCCTTCCTCTTGCAGAGCCTCCCACTCTCACGCATGCCACTCCGTCGCCCGTGATTTCCCAGAGTTGCGCGTCTATTGCCGAGGCTCCCCTGGGTCTAGTGCACCTGGGATTTCATTTTGGAGGCGTTGTCATGCGTTTCGTGGAAGTGGCAGGCGTGAGTACAAGGCTCACCGCCTTCTTTAGCACATGTGCCTCATAGTGCACAGACTCTCACTCGGAGGCGTGCCACCACGCCTCCCGTGACTTGCAGGAGGTGCGCGCCTATCCCCCAACTCCCCTGGGACTGTCTAGAGCACGCGGGAATCCATTTTAGCCGCGTGGCGATGTGTTTCGTGGAAGTGGCAGGCGTCAGTACAAGACTGACCGCCTTCTTTAGCACATGTGCCTCACAGTGCACAGCCTCTCACTAGCAGGCAAGCCACTACGGCTCCCGTGATCTGGCAGGAGGTGCGCGCCTACTCTCCCGTTCCTCTGGGACTATCTAGTGCACCCGGGAATCCGTTTTGGCCGCGTGGTGATGTGTTTCGTGGAAGTAGCAGGCGTGAGTACAAGGCTCACCCCTTCCTCTTGCACAGCCTCCCACTCTCACGCATGCCACTCCGTCGCCCGTGATTTCCCGGAGTTGCGCGTCTATTGCCGAGGTTCCCCTGGGTCTCTTGCACCTGGGATTTCATTTTGGAGGCGTTGTCATGCGTTTCGTGGAAGTGGCAGGCGTGAGTACAAGGCTCACCGCCTTCTTTAGGACATGTGACTGACAGTTCACAGCCTCTCACTGGCAGCTTACTGGCAGGCGTGCCACTACGGCTCCCGTGATTTGGCAGGAGGTGCGCGCCTACTCTCCAACTCCCCTGGGACTATCTTGTGCACCCGTAAATCCGTTTTGGCCGCGTGGTGATGTGTTTCGTGGAAGTAGCAGGCGTGAGTACAAGCCTCACCCCTTCCTCTTGCACAGCCTCCCACTCTCACGCTTGCCACTCCGTCGCCCGTGATTTCCCGGAGTTGTGCGTCCCTTGCCGAGGTTGCCCTGGGTCTAGTGCACCTGGGATTTTATTTTGGAGGCGTTGTCATGCGTTTCGTAAAAGTGGCAGGCGTGAGTACAAGGCTCACCGCCTTCTTTAGCACATGTGCCTCATAGTGCACAGCCTCTCACTCGGAGGCGTGCCACCACGACTCCCGTGACTTGCAGGAGGTGCGCGCCTACCCCCCAACTCCCCTGGGACTATCTAGTGCACGCGGGAATCCATTTTAACCGCGTGGTGATGTGTTTCGTGGAAGTGGCAGGCGTCAGTACAAGACTGACCGCCTTCTTTAGCACATGTGCCTCACAGTGCACAGCCTCTCACTAGCAGGCGTGCCACTACGGCTCCCGTGATCTGGCAGGAGGTGCGCGCCTACTCTCCAACTCCCCTGGGACTATCTAGTGCACCCGGGAATCCGTTTTGGCCGCGTGGTGATGTGTTTCGTGGAAGTAGCAGGCGTGAGTACAAGACTCACCCCTTCCTCTTGCACAGCCTCCCACTCTCACGCATGCCACTCCGTCGCCCGTGATTTCCCAGAGTTGCGCGTCTATTGCCGAGGCTACCCTGGGTCTAGTGCACCTGGGATTTCATTTTGGAGGCGTTGTCATGCGTTTCGTGGAAGTGGCAGGCGTGAGTACAAGGCTCACCGCCTTCTTTAGGACAGGTGCCTCACAGTGCACAGCCTCTCACTGGCAGGCGTGCCAGTACGGCTCCCGTGATTTGGCAGGAGGTGCGCGCCCACTCTCCAACTCCCCTGGGACTATCTACTGCACCCGGGAATCCATTTTGGCCGCGTGGTCATGTGTTTCGTGGAAGTAGCAGGCGTGAGTACAAGACTCACCCCTTTCTCTTGCACAGCCTCCAACTCTCACGCATGCCACTCCGTCGCCCGTGATTTCCCGGAGTTGCGCGTCTATTGCGGAGGTTCCCCTGGGTCTAGTGCACCTGGGATTTCATTTTGGAGGCGTTGTCATGCGTTTCGTGGAAGTGGCAGGCGTGAGTACAAGGCTCACCGCCTTCTTTAGCACATGTGCCTCATAGTGCACAGACTCTCACTCGGAGGCGTGCCACCACGCCTCCCGTTACTTGCAGGAGGTGCGCGCCTATCCTTAAACTCCCCTGGGACTGTCGAGAGCACGCGGGAATCCATTTTAGCCGCGTGGCGATGTGTTTCGTGGAAGTGGCAGGCGTCAGTACAAGACTCACCGCCTTCTTTAGCACATGTGCCTCACAGTGCACAGCCTCTCACTGGCAGGCGTGCCACTACGGCTCCCGTGATCTGGCAGGAGGTGCGCGCCTACTCTCCAACTCCCCTGGGACTATCTAGTGCACCCGGGAATCCGTTTTGGCCGCGTGGTGATGTGTTTCGTGGAAGTAGCAGGCGTGAGTACAAGGCTCACCCCTTCCTCTTGCACAGCCTCCCACTCTCACGCATGCCACTCCGTCGCCCGTGATTTCCCGGAGCTGCGCGTCTATTGCCGAGGTTCCCCTGGGTCTATTGCACCTGGGATTTCATTTTGGAGGCGTTGTCATGCGTTTCGTGGAAGTGGCAGGCGTGAGTACAAGGCTCACCGCCTTCTTTAGGACATGTGCCTGACAGTGCACAGCCTCTCACTGGCAGCTCACTGGCAGGCGTGCCACTACGGCTCCCGTGATTTGGCAGGAGGTGCGCGCCTACTCTCCAACTCCCCTGGGACTATCTTGTGCACCCGGAAATCCCTTTTGGCCGCGTGGTGATGTGTTTCGTGGAAGTAGCAGGCGTGAGTACAAGCCTCACCCCTTCCTCTTCCACAGCCTCCCACTCTCACGCATGCCACTCCGTCGCCCGTGATTTCCCGGAGTTGTGCGTCCCTTGCCGAGGTTCCGCTGGGTCTAGTGCACCTGGGATTTTATTTTGGAGGCGTTGTCATGCGTTTCGTAAAAGTGGCAGGCGTGAGTACAAGGCTCACCGCCTTCTTTAGCACATGTGCCTCATAGTGCACAGCCTCTCACTCGGAGGCGTGCCACCACGACTCCCGTGACTTGCAGGAGGTTCGCGCCTACCCCCCAACTCCCCTGGGACTATCTAGTGCACGCGGGAATTCATTTTAACCGCGTGGTGATGTGTTTCGTGGAAGTGGCGGGCGTGAGTACAAGACTCACCGCCTTCTTTAGCCCATGTGCCTCACAGTGCACAGCCTCTTACTGGCAGGCGTGCCACTACTGCTCCCGTGATTTGGCAGGAGGTGCGCGCCTACTCTTCAACTCCCTTGGGACTATCTAGTGCACCCGGGAATCCGTTTTGGCCGCGTGGTCATGTGTTTCGTGGAAGTAGCAGGCGTGAGTACAAGACTCACCCCTTCCTCTTGCAGAGCCTCCCACTCTCACGCATGCCACTCCGTCGCCCGTGATTTCCCAGAGTTGCGCGTCTATTGCCGAGGCTCCCCTGGGTCTAGTGCACCTGGGATTTCATTTTGGAGGCGTTGTCATGCGTTTCGTGGAAGTGGCAGGCGTGAGTACAAGGCTCACCGCCTTCTTTAGCACATGTGCCTCATAGTGCACAGACTCTCACTCGGAGGCGTGCCACCACGCCTCCCGTGACTTGCAGGAGGTGCGCGCCTATCCCCCAACTCCCCTGGGACTGTCTAGAGCACGCGGGAATCCATTTTAGCCGCGTGGCGATGTGTTTCGTGGAAGTGGCAGGCGTCAGTACAAGACTGACCGCCTTCTTTAGCACATGTGCCTCACAGTGCACAGCCTCTCACTAGCAGGCAAGCCACTACGGCTCCCGTGATCTGGCAGGAGGTGCGCGCCTACTCTCCCGTTCCTCTGGGACTATCTAGTGCACCCGGGAATCCGTTTTGGCCGCGTGGTGATGTGTTTCGTGGAAGTAGCAGGCGTGAGTACAAGGCTCACCCCTTCCTCTTGCACAGCCTCCCACTCTCACGCATGCCACTCCGTCGCCCGTGATTTCCCGGAGTTGCGCGTCTATTGCCGAGGTTCCCCTGGGTCTCTTGCACCTGGGATTTCATTTTGGAGGCGTTGTCATGCGTTTCGTGGAAGTGGCAGGCGTGAGTACAAGGCTCACCGCCTTCTTTAGGACATGTGACTGACAGTTCACAGCCTCTCACTGGCAGCTTACTGGCAGGCGTGCCACTACGGCTCCCGTGATTTGACAGGAGGTGCGCGCCTACTCTCCAACTCCCCTGGGACTATCTTGTGCACCCGGAAATCCCTTTTGGCCGCGTGGTGATGTGTTTCGTGGAAGTAGCAGGCGTGAGTACAAGCCTCACCCCTTCCTCTTGCACAGCCTCCCACTCTCACGCTTGCCACTCCGTCGCCCGTGATTTCCCGGAGTTGTGCGTCCCTTGCCGAGGTTGCCCTGGGTCTAGTGCACCTGGGATTTTATTTTGGAGGCGTTGTCATGCGTTTCGTAAAAGTGGCAGGCGTGAGTACAAGACTCACCGCCTTCTTTAGCCCATGTGCCTCACAGTGCACAGCCTCTTACTGGCAGGCGTGCCACTACTGCTCCCGTGATTTGGCAGGAGGTGCGCGCCTACTCTTCAACTCCCTTGGGACTATCTAGTGCACCCGGGAATCCGTTTTGGCCGCGTGGTCATGTGTTTCGTGGAAGTAGCAGGCGTGAGTACAAGACTCACCCCTTCCTCTTGCAGAGCCTCCCACTCTCACGCATGCCACTCCGTCGCCCGTGATTTCCCAGAGTTGCGCGTCTATTGCCGAGGCTCCCCTGGGTCTAGTGCACCTGGGATTTCATTTTGGAGGCGTTGTCATGCGTTTCGTGGAAGTGGCAGGCGTGAGTACAAGGCTCACCGCCTTCTTTAGCACATGTGCCTCATAGTGCACAGACTCTCACTCGGAGGCGTGCCACCACGCCTCCCGTGACTTGCAGGAGGTGCGCGCCTATCCCCCAACTCCCCTGGGACTGTCTAGAGCACGCGGGAATCCATTTTAGCCGCGTGGCGATGTGTTTCGTGGAAGTGGCAGGCGTCAGTACAAGACTGACCGCCTTCTTTAGCACATGTGCCTCACAGTGCACAGCCTCTCACTAGCAGGCAAGCCACTACGGCTCCCGTGATCTGGCAGGAGGTGCGCGCCTACTCTCCCGTTCCTCTGGGACTATCTAGTGCACCCGGGAATCCGTTTTGGCCGCGTGGTGATGTGTTTCGTGGAAGTAGCAGGCGTGAGTACAAGGCTCACCCCTTCCTCTTGCACAGCCTCCCACTCTCACGCATGCCACTCCGTCGCCCGTGATTTCCCGGAGTTGCGCGTCTATTGCCGAGGTTCCCCTGGGTCTCTTGCACCTGGGATTTCATTTTGGAGGCGTTGTCATGCGTTTCGTGGAAGTGGCAGGCGTGAGTACAAGGCTCACCGCCTTCTTTAGGACATGTGACTGACAGTTCACAGCCTCTCACTGGCAGCTTACTGGCAGGCGTGCCACTACGGCTCCCGTGATTTGACAGGAGGTGCGCGCCTACTCTCCAACTCCCCTGGGACTATCTTGTGCACCCGTAAATCCGTTTTGGCCGCGTGGTGATGTGTTTCGTGGAAGTAGCAGGCGTGAGTACAAGCCTCACCCCTTCCTCTTGGACAGCCTCCCACTCTCACGCTTGCCACTCCGTCGCCCGTGATTTCCCGGAGTTGTGCGTCCCTTGCCGAGGTTGCCCTGGGTCTAGTGCACCTGGGATTTTATTTTGGAGGCGTTGTCATGCGTTTCGTAAAAGTGGCAGGCGTGAGTACAAGGCTCACCGCCTTCTTTAGCACATGTGCCTCATAGTGCACAGCCTCTCACTCGGAGGCGTGCCACCACGACTCCCGTGACTTGCAGGAGGTGCGCGCCTACCCCCCAACTCCCCTGGGACTATCTAGTGCACGCGGGAATCCATTTTAACCGCGTGGTGATGTGTTTCGTGGAAGTGGCAGGCGTCAGTACAAGACTGACCGCCTTCTTTAGCACATGTGCCTCACAGTGCACAGCCTCTCACTAGCAGGCGTGCCACTACGGCTCCCGTGATCTGGCAGGAGGTGCGCGCCTACTCTCCAACTCCCCTGGGACTATCTAGTGCACCCGGGAATCCGTTTTGGCCGCGTGGTGATGTGTTTCGTGGAAGTAGCAGGCGTGAGTACAAGACTCACCCCTTCCTCTTGCACAGCCTCCCACTCTCACGCATGCCACTCCGTCGCCCGTGATTTCCCAGAGTTGCGCGTCTATTGCCGAGGCTACCCTGGGTCTAGTGCACCTGGGATTTCATTTTGGAGGCGTTGTCATGCGTTTCGTGGAAGTGGCAGGCGTGAGTACAAGGCTCACCGCCTTCTTTAGGACAGGTGCCTCACAGTGCACAGCCTCTCACTGGCAGGCGTGCCAGTACGGCTCCCGTGATTTGGCAGGAGGTGCGCGCCCACTCTCCAACTCCCCTGGGACTATCTACTGCACCCGGGAATCCATTTTGGCCGCGTGGTCATGTGTTTCGTGGAAGTAGCAGGCGTGAGTACAAGACTCACCCCTTTCTCTTGCACAGCCTCCAACTCTCACGCATGCCACTCCGTCGCCCGTGATTTCCCGGAGTTGCGCGTCTATTGCGGAGGTTCCCCTGGGTCTAGTGCACCTGGGATTTCATTTTGGAGGCGTTGTCATGCGTTTCGTGGAAGTGGCAGGCGTGAGTACAAGGCTCACCGCCTTCTTTAGCACATGTGCCTCATAGTGCACAGACTCTCACTCGGAGGCGTGCCACCACGCCTCCCGTTACTTGCAGGAGGTGCGCGCCTATCCTTAAACTCCCCTGGGACTGTCGAGAGCACGCGGGAATCCATTTTAGCCGCGTGGCGATGTGTTTCGTGGAAGTGGCAGGCGTCAGTACAAGACTCACCGCCTTCTTTAGCACATGTGCCTCACAGTGCACAGCCTCTCACTGGCAGGCGTGCCACTACGGCTCCCGTGATCTGGCAGGAGGTGCGCGCCTACTCTCCAACTCCCCTGGGACTATCTAGTGCACCCGGGAATCCGTTTTGGCCGCGTGGTGATGTGTTTCGTGGAAGTAGCAGGCGTGAGTACAAGGCTCACCCCTTCCTCTTGCACAGCCTCCCACTCTCACGCATGCCACTCCGTCGCCCGTGATTTCCCGGAGCTGCGCGTCTATTGCCGAGGTTCCCCTGGGTCTATTGCACCTGGGATTTCATTTTGGAGGCGTTGTCATGCGTTTCGTGGAAGTGGCAGGCGTGAGTACAAGGCTCACCGCCTTCTTTAGGACATGTGCCTGACAGTGCACAGCCTCTCACTGGCAGCTCACTGGCAGGCGTGCCACTACGGCTCCCGTGATTTGGCAGGAGGTGCGCGCCTACTCTCCAACTCCCCTGGGACTATCTTGTGCACCCGGAAATCCCTTTTGGCCGCGTGGTGATGTGTTTCGTGGAAGTAGCAGGCGTGAGTACAAGCCTCACCCCTTCCTCTTCCACAGCCTCCCACTCTCACGCATGCCACTCCGTCGCCCGTGATTTCCCGGAGTTGTGCGTCCCTTGCCGAGGTTCCGCTGGGTCTAGTGCACCTGGGATTTTATTTTGGAGGCGTTGTCATGCGTTTCGTAAAAGTGGCAGGCGTGAGTACAAGGCTCACCGCCTTCTTTAGCACATGTGCCTCATAGTGCACAGCCTCTCACTCGGAGGCGTGCCACCACGACTCCCGTGACTTGCAGGAGGTGCGCGCCTACCCCCCAACTCCCCTGGGACTATCTAGTGCACGCGGGAATTCATTTTAACCGCGTGGTGATGTGTTTCGTGGAAGTGGCGGGCGTGAGTACAAGACTCACCGCCTTCTTTAGCCCATGTGCCTTACAGTGCACAGCCTCTTACTGGCAGGCGTGCCACTACTGCTCCCGTGATTTGGCAGGAGGTGCGCGCCTACTCTTCAACTCCCTTGGGACTATCTAGTGCACCCGGGAATCCGTTTTGGCCGCGTGGTCATGTGTTTCGTGGAAGTAGCAGGCGTGAGTACAAGACTCACCCCTTCCTCTTGCAGAGCCTCCCACTCTCACGCATGCCACTCCGTCGCCCGTGATTTCCCAGAGTTGCGCGTCTATTGCCGAGGCTCCCCTGGGTCTAGTGCACCTGGGATTTCATTTTGGAGGCGTTGTCATGCGTTTCGTGGAAGTGGCAGGCGTGAGTACAAGGCTCACCGCCTTCTTTAGCACATGTGCCTCATAGTGCACAGACTCTCACTCGGAGGCGTGCCACCACGCCTCCCGTGACTTGCAGGAGGTGCGCGCCTATCCCCCAACTCCCCTGGGACTGTCTAGAGCACGCGGGAATCCATTTTAGCCGCGTGGCGATGTGTTTCGTGGAAGTGGCAGGCGTCAGTACAAGACTGACCGCCTTCTTTAGCACATGTGCCTCACAGTGCACAGCCTCTCACTAGCAGGCAAGCCACTACTGCTCCCGTGATCTGGCAGGAGGTGCGCGCCTACTCTCCCGTTCCTCTGGGACTATCTAGTGCACCCGGGAATCCGTTTTGGCCGCGTGGTGATGTGTTTCGTGGAAGTAGCAGGCGTGAGTACAAGGCTCACCCCTTCCTCTTGCACAGCCTCCCACTCTCACGCATGCCACTCCGTCGCCCGTGATTTCCCGGAGTTGCGCGTCTATTGCCGAGGTTCCCCTGGGTCTCTTGCACCTGGGATTTCATTTTGGAGGCGTTGTCATGCGTTTCGTGGAAGTGGCAGGCGTGAGTACAAGGCTCACCGCCTTCTTTAGGACATGTGACTGACAGTTCACAGCCTCTCACTGGCAGCTTACTGGCAGGCGTGCCACTACGGCTCCCGTGATTTGGCAGGAGGTGCGCGCCTACTCTCCAACTCCCCTGGGACTATCTTGTGCACCCGTAAATCCGTTTTGGCCGCGTGGTGATGTGTTTCGTGGAAGTAGCAGGCGTGAGTACAAGCCTCACCCCTTCCTCTTGCACAGCCTCCCACTCTCACGCTTGCCACTCCGTCGCCCGTGATTTCCCGGAGTTGTGCGTCCCTTGCCGAGGTTGCCCTGGGTCTAGTGCACCTGGGATTTTATTTTGGAGGCGTTGTCATGCGTTTCGTAAAAGTGGCAGGCGTGAGTACAAGACTCACCGCCTTCTTTAGCCCATGTGCCTCACAGTGCACAGCCTCTTACTGGCAGGCGTGCCACTACTGCTCCCGTGATTTGGCAGGAGGTGCGCGCCTACTCTTCAACTCCCTTGGGACTATCTAGTGCACCCGGGAATCCGTTTTGGCCGCGTGGTCATGTGTTTCGTGGAAGTAGCAGGCGTGAGTACAAGACTCACCCCTTCCTCTTGCAGAGCCTCCCACTCTCACGCATGCCACTCCGTCGCCCGTGATTTCCCAGAGTTGCGCGTCTATTGCCGAGGCTCCCCTGGGTCTAGTGCACCTGGGATTTCATTTTGGAGGCGTTGTCATGCGTTTCGTGGAAGTGGCAGGCGTGAGTACAAGGCTCACCGCCTTCTTTAGCACATGTGCCTCATAGTGCACAGACTCTCACTCGGAGGCGTGCCACCACGCCTCCCGTGACTTGCAGGAGGTGCGCGCCTATCCCCCAACTCCCCTGGGACTGTCTAGAGCACGCGGGAATCCATTTTAGCCGCGTGGCGATGTGTTTCGTGGAAGTGGCAGGCGTCAGTACAAGACTGACCGCCTTCTTTAGCACATGTGCCTCACAGTGCACAGCCTCTCACTAGCAGGCAAGCCACTACGGCTCCCGTGATCTGGCAGAAGGTGCGCGCCTACTCTCCCGTTCCTCTGGGACTATCTAGTGCACCCGGGAATCCGTTTTGGCCGCGTGGTGATGTGTTTCGTGGAAGTAGCAGGCGTGAGTACAAGGCTCACCCCTTCCTCTTGCACAGCCTCCCACTCTCACGCATGCCACTCCGTCGCCCGTGATTTCCCGGAGTTGCGCGTCTATTGCCGAGGTTCCCCTGGGTCTCTTGCACCTGGGATTTCATTTTGGAGGCGTTGTCATGCGTTTCGTGGAAGTGGCAGGCGTGAGTACAAGGCTCACCGCATTCTTTAGGACATGTGACTGACAGTTCACAGCCTCTCACTGGCAGCTTACTGGCAGGCGTGCCACTACGGCTCCCGTGATTTGACAGGAGGTGCGCGCCTACTCTCCAACTCCCCTGGGACTATCTTGTGCACCCGTAAATCCGTTTTGGCCGCGTGGTGATGTGTTTCGTGGAAGTAGCAGGCGTGAGTACAAGCCTCACCCCTTCCTCTTGGACAGCCTCCCACTCTCACGCTTGCCACTCCGTCGCCCGTGATTTCCCGGAGTTGTGCGTCCCTTGCCGAGGTTGCCCTGGGTCTAGTGCACCTGGGATTTTATTTTGGAGGCGTTGTCATGCGTTTCGTAAAAGTGGCAGGCGTGAGTACAAGGCTCACCGCCTTCTTTAGCACATGTGCCTCATAGTGCACAGCCTCTCACTCGGAGGCGTGCCACCACGACTCCCGTGACTTGCAGGAGGTGCGCGCCTACCCCCCAACTCCCCTGGGACTATCTAGTGCACGCGGGAATCCATTTTAACCGCGTGGTGATGTGTTTCGTGGAAGTGGCAGGCGTCAGTACAAGACTGACCGCCTTCTTTAGCACATGTGCCTCACAGTGCACAGCCTCTCACTAGCAGGCGTGCCACTACGGCTCCCGTGATCTGGCAGGAGGTGCGCGCCTACTCTCCAACTCCCCTGGGACTATCTAGTGCACCCGGGAATCCGTTTTGGCCGCGTGGTGATGTGTTTCGTGGAAGTAGCAGGCGTGAGTACAAGACTCACCCCTTCCTCTTGCACAGCCTCCCACTCTCACGCATGCCACTCCGTCGCCCGTGATTTCCCAGAGTTGCGCGTCTATTGCCGAGGCTACCCTGGGTCTAGTGCACCTGGGATTTCATTTTGGAGGCGTTGTCATGCGTTTCGTGGAAGTGGCAGGCGTGAGTACAAGGCTCACCGCCTTCTTTAGGACAGGTGCCTCACAGTGCACAGCCTCTCACTGGCAGGCGTGCCAGTACGGCTCCCGTGATTTGGCAGGAGGTGCGCGCCCACTCTCCAACTCCCCTGGGACTATCTACTGCACCCGGGAATCCATTTTGGCCGCGTGGTCATGTGTTTCGTGGAAGTAGCAGGCGTGAGTACAAGACTCACCCCTTTCTCTTGCACAGCCTCCAACTCTCACGCATGCCACTCCGTCGCCCGTGATTTCCCGGAGTTGCGCGTCTATTGCGGAGGCTCCCCTGGGTCTAGTGCACCTGGGATTTCATTTTGGAGGCGTTGTCATGCGTTTCGTGGAAGTGGCAGGCGTGAGTACAAGGCTCACCGCCTTCTTTAGCACATGTGCCTCATAGTGCACAGACTCTCACTCGGAGGCGTGCCACCACGCCTCCCGTTACTTGCAGGAGGTGCGCGCCTATCCTTAAACTCCCCTGGGACTGTCGAGAGCACGCGGGAATCCATTTTAGCCGCGTGGCGATGTGTTTCGTGGAAGTGGCAGGCGTCAGTACAAGACTCACCGCCTTCTTTAGCACATGTGCCTAACAGTGCACAGCCTCTCACTGGCAGGCGTGCCACTACGGCTCCCGTGATCTGGCAGGAGGTGCGCGCCTACTCTCCAACTCCCCTGGGACTATCTAGTGCACCCGGGAATCCGTTTTGGCCGCGTGGTGATGTGTTTCGTGGAAGTAGCAGGCGTGAGTACAAGGCTCACCCCTTCCTCTTGCACAGCCTCCCACTCTCACGCATGCCACTCCGTCGCCCGTGATTTCCCGGAGCTGCGCGTCTATTGCCGAGGTTCCCCTGGGTCTATTGCACCTGGGATTTCATTTTGGAAGCGTTGTCATGCGTTTCGTGGAAGTGGCAGGCGTGAGTACAAGGCTCACCGCCTTCTTTAGGACATGTGCCTGACAGTGCACAGCCTCTCACTGGCAGCTCACTGGCAGGCGTGCCACTACGGCTCCCGTGATTTGGCAGGAGGTGCGCGCCTACTCTCCAACTCCCCTGGGACTATCTTGTGCACCCGGAAATCCCTTTTGGCCGCGTGGTGATGTGTTTCGTGGAAGTAGCAGGCGTGAGTACAAGCCTCACCCCTTCCTCTTCCACAGCCTCCCACTCTCACGCATGCCACTCCGTCGCCCGTGATTTCCCGGAGTTGTGCGTCCCTTGCCGAGGTTCCGCTGGGTCTAGTGCACCTGGGATTTTATTTTGGAGGCGTTGTCATGCGTTTCGTAAAAGTGGCAGGCGTGAGTACAAGGCTCACCGCCTTCTTTAGCACATGTGCCTCATAGTGCACAGCCTCTCACTCGGAGGCGTGCCACCACGACTCCCGTGACTTGCAGGAGGTGCGCGCCTACCCCCCAACTCCCCTGGGACTATCTAGTGCACGCGGGAATTCATTTTAACCGCGTGGTGATGTGTTTCGTGGAAGTGGCGGGCGTGAGTACAAGACTCACCGCCTTCTTTAGCCCATGTGCCTCACAGTGCACAGCCTCTTACTGGCAGCCGTGCCACTACTGCTCCCGTGATTTGGCAGGAGGTGCGCGCCTACTCTTCAACTCCCTTGGGACTATCTAGTGCACCCGGGAATCCGTTTTGGCCGCGTGGTCATGTGTTTCGTGGAAGTAGCAGGCGTGAGTACAAGACTCACCCCTTCCTCTTGCAGAGCCTCCCACTCTCACGCATGCCACTCCGTCGCCCGTGATTTCCCAGAGTTGCGCGTCTATTGCCGAGGCTCCCCTGGGTCTAGTGCACCTGGGATTTCATTTTGGAGGCGTTGTCATGCGTTTCGTGGAAGTGGCAGGCGTGAGTACAAGGCTCACCGCCTTCTTTAGCACATGTGCCTCATAGTGCACAGACTCTCACTCGGAGGCGTGCCACCACGCCTCCCGTGACTTGCAGGAGGTGCGCGCCTATCCCCCAACTCCCCTGGGACTGTCTAGAGCACGCGGGAATCCATTTTAGCCGCGTGGCGATGTGTTTCGTGGAAGTGGCAGGCGTCAGTACAAGACTGACCGCCTTCTTTAGCACATGTGCCTCACAGTGCACAGCCTCTCACTAGCAGGCAAGCCACTACGGCTCCCGTGATCTGGCAGGAGGTGCGCGCCTACTCTCCCGTTCCTCTGGGACTATCTAGTGCACCCGGGAATCCGTTTTGGCCGCGTGGTGATGTGTTTCGTGGAAGTAGCAGGCGTGAGTACAAGGCTCACCCCTTCCTCTTGCACAGCCTCCCACTCTCACGCATGCCACTCCGTCGCCCGTGATTTCCCGGAGTTGCGCGTCTATTGCCGAGGTTCCCCTGGGTCTCTTGCACCTGGGATTTCATTTTGGAGGCGTTGTCATGCGTTTCGTGGAAGTGGCAGGCGTGAGTACAAGGCTCACCGCCTTCTTTAGGACATGTGACTGACAGTTCACAGCCTCTCACTGGCAGCTTACTGGCAGGCGTGCCACTACGGCTCCCGTGATTTGGCAGGAGGTGCGCGCCTACTCTCCAACTCCCCTGGGACTATCTTGTGCACCCGTAAATCCGTTTTGGCCGCGTGGTGATGTGTTTCGTGGAAGTAGCAGGCGTGAGTACAAGCCTCACCCCTTCCTCTTGCACAGCCTCCCACTCTCACGCTTGCCACTCCGTCGCCCGTGATTTCCCGGAGTTGTGCGTCCCTTGCCGAGGTTGCCCTGGGTCTAGTGCACCTGGGATTTTATTTTGGAGGCGTTGTCATGCGTTTCGTAAAAGTGGCAGGCGTGAGTACAAGACTCACCGCCTTCTTTAGCCCATGTGCCTCACAGTGCACAGCCTCTTACTGGCAGGCGTGCCACTACTGCTCCCGTGATTTGGCAGGAGGTGCGCGCCTACTCTTCAACTCCCTTGGGACTATCTAGTGCACCCGGGAATCCGTTTTGGCCGCGTGGTCATGTGTTTCGTGGAAGTAGCAGGCGTGAGTACAAGACTCACCCCTTCCTCTTGCAGAGCCTCCCACTCTCACGCATGCCACTCCGTCGCCCGTGATTTCCCAGAGTTGCGCGTCTATTGCCGAGGCTCCCCTGGGTCTAGTGCACCTGGGATTTCATTTTGGAGGCGTTGTCATGCGTTTCGTGGAAGTGGCAGGCGTGAGTACAAGGCTCACCGCCTTCTTTAGCACATGTGCCTCATAGTGCACAGACTCTCACTCGGAGGCGTGCCACCACGCCTCCCGTGACTTGCAGGAGGTGCGCGCCTATCCCCCAACTCCCCTGGGACTGTCTAGAGCACGCGGGAATCCATTTTAGCCGCGTGGCGATGTGTTTCGTGGAAGTGGCAGGCGTCAGTACAAGACTGACCGCCTTCTTTAGCACATGTGCCTCACAGTGCACAGCCTCTCACTAGCAGGCAAGCCACTACGGCTCCCGTGATCTGGCAGGAGGTGCGCGCCTACTCTCCCGTTCCTCTGGGACTATCTAGTGCACCCGGGAATCCGTTTTGGCCGCGTGGTGATGTGTTTCGTGGAAGTAGCAGGCGTGAGTACAAGGCTCACCCCTTCCTCTTGCACAGCCTCCCACTCTCACGCATGCCACTCCGTCGCCCGTGATTTCCCGGAGTTGCGCGTCTATTGCCGAGGTTCCCCTGGGTCTCTTGCACCTGGGATTTCATTTTGGAGGCGTTGTCATGCGTTTCGTGGAAGTGGCAGGCGTGAGTACAAGGCTCACCGCCTTCTTTAGGACATGTGACTGACAGTTCACAGCCTCTCACTGGCAGCTTACTGGCAGGCGTGCCACTACGGCTCCCGTGATTTGGCAGGAGGTGCGCGCCTACTCTCCAACTCCCCTGGGACTATCTTGTGCACCCGTAAATCCGTTTTGGCCGCGTGGTGATGTGTTTCGTGGAAGTAGCAGGCGTGAGTACAAGCCTCACCCCTTCCTCTTGCACAGCCTCCCACTCTCACGCTTGCCACTCCGTCGCCCGTGATTTCCCGGAGTTGTGCGTCCCTTGCCGAGGTTGCCCTGGGTCTAGTGCACCTGGGATTTTATTTTGGAGGCGTTGTCATGCGTTTCGTAAAAGTGGCAGGCGTGAGTACAAGGCTCACCGCCTTCTTTAGCACATGTGCCTCATAGTGCACAGCCTCTCACTCGGAGGCGTGCCACCACGACTCCCGTGACTTGCAGGAGGTGCGCGCCTACCCCCCAACTCCCCTGGGACTATCTAGTGCACGCGGGAATCCATTTTAACCGCGTGGTGATGTGTTTCGTGGAAGTGGCAGGCGTCAGTACAAGACTGACCGCCTTCTTTAGCACATGTGCCTCACAGTGCACAGCCTCTCACTAGCAGGCGTGCCACTACGGCTCCCGTGATCTGGCAGGAGGTGCGCGCCTACTCTCCAACTCCCCTGGGACTATCTAGTGCACCCGGGAATCCGTTTTGGCCGCGTGGTGATGTGTTTCGTGGAAGTAGCAGGCGTGAGTACAAGACTCACCCCTTCCTCTTGCACAGCCTCCCACTCTCACGCATGCCACTCCGTCGCCCGTGATTTCCCAGAGTTGCGCGTCTATTGCCGAGGCTACCCTGGGTCTAGTGCACCTGGGATTTCATTTTGGAGGCGTTGTCATGCGTTTCGTGGAAGTGGCAGGCGTGAGTACAAGGCTCACTGCCTTCTTTAGGACAGGTGCCTCACAGTGCACAGCCTCTCACTGGCAGGCGTGCCAGTACGGCTCCCGTGATTTGGCAGGAGGTGCACGCCCACTCTCCAACTCCCCTGGGACTATCTACTGCACCCGGGAATCCATTTTGGCCGCGTGGTCATGTGTTTCGTGGAAGTAGCAGGCGTGAGTACAAGACTCACCCCTTTCTCTTGCACAGCCTCCAACTCTCACGCATGCCACTCCGTCGCCCGTGATTTCCCGGAGTTGCGCGTCTATTGCGGAGGTTCCCCTGGGTCTAGTGCACCTGGGATTTCATTTTGGAGGCGTTGTCATGCGTTTCGTGGAAGTGGCAGGCGTGAGTACAAGGCTCACCGCCTTCTTTAGCACATGTGCCTCATAGTGCACAGACTCTCACTCGGAGGCGTGCCACCACGCCTCCCGTTACTTGCAGGAGGTGCGCGCCTATCCTTAAACTCCCCTGGGACTGTCGAGAGCACGCGGGAATCCATTTTAGCCGCGTGGCGATGTGTTTCGTGGAAGTGGCAGGCGTCAGTACAAGACTCACCGCCTTCTTTAGCACATGTGCCTAACAGTGCACAGCCTCTCACTGGCAGGCGTGCCACTACGGCTCCCGTGATCTGGCAGGAGGTGCGCGCCTACTCTCCAACTCCCCTGGGACTATCTAGTGCACCCGGGAATCCGTTTTGGCCGCGTGGTGATGTGTTTCGTGGAAGTAGCAGGCGTGAGTACAAGGCTCACCCCTTCCTCTTGCACAGCCTCCCACTCTCACGCATGCCACTCCGTCGCCCGTGATTTCCCGGAGCTGCGCGTCTATTGCCGAGGTTCCCCTGGGTCTATTGCACCTGGGATTTCATTTTGGAGGCGTTGTCATGCGTTTCGTGGAAGTGGCAGGCGTGAGTACAAGGCTCACCGCCTTCTTTAGGACATGTGCCTGACAGTGCACAGCCTCTCACTGGCAGCTCACTGGCAGGCGTGCCACTACGGCTCCCGTGATTTGGCAGGAGGTGCGCGCCTACTCTCCAACTCCCCTGGGACTATCTTGTGCACCCGGAAATCCCTTTTGGCCGCGTGGTGATGTGTTTCGTGGAAGTAGCAGGCGTGAGTACAAGCCTCACCCCTTCCTCTTCCACAGCCTCCCACTCTCACGCATGCCACTCCGTCGCCCGTGATTTCCCGGAGTTGTGCGTCCCTTGCCGAGGTTCCGCTGGGTCTAGTGCACCTGGGATTTTATTTTGGAGGCGTTGTCATGCGTTTCGTAAAAGTGGCAGGCGTGAGTACAAGGCTCACCGCCTTCTTTAGCACATGTGCCTCATAGTGCACAGCCTCTCACTCGGAGGCGTGCCACCACGACTCCCGTGACTTGCAGGAGGTGCGCGCCTACCCCCCAACTCCCCTGGGACTATCTAGTGCACGCGGGAATTCATTTTAACCGCGTGGTGATGTGTTTCGTGGAAGTGGCGGGCGTGAGTACAAGACTCACCGCCTTCTTTAGCCCATGTGCCTCACAGTGCACAGCCTCTTACTGGCAGCCGTGCCACTACTGCTCCCGTGATTTGGCAGGAGGTGCGCGCCTACTCTTCAACTCCCTTGGGACTATCTAGTGCACCCGGGAATCCGTTTTGGCCGCGTGGTCATGTGTTTCGTGGAAGTAGCAGGCGTGAGTACAAGACTCACCCCTTCCTCTTGCAGAGCCTCCCACTCTCACGCATGCCACTCCGTCGCCCGTGATTTCCCAGAGTTGCGCGTCTATTGCCGAGGCTCCCCTGGGTCTAGTGCACCTGGGATTTCATTTTGGAGGCGTTGTCATGCGTTTCGTGGAAGTGGCAGGCGTGAGTACAAGGCTCACCGCCTTCTTTAGCACATGTGCCTCATAGTGCACAGACTCTCACTCGGAGGCGTGCCACCACGCCTCCCGTGACTTGCAGGAGGTGCGCGCCTATCCCCCAACTCCCCTGGGACTGTCTAGAGCACGCGGGAATCCATTTTAGCCGCGTGGCGATGTGTTTCGTGGAAGTGGCAGGCGTCAGTACAAGACTGACCGCCTTCTTTAGCACATGTGCCTCACAGTGCACAGCCTCTCACTAGCAGGCAAGCCACTACGGCTCCCGTGATCTGGCAGGAGGTGCGCGCCTACTCTCCCGTTCCTCTGGGACTATCTAGTGCACCCGGGAATCCGTTTTGGCCGCGTGGTGATGTGTTTCGTGGAAGTAGCAGGCGTGAGTACAAGGCTCACCCCTTCCTCTTGCACAGCCTCCCACTCTCACGCATGCCACTCCGTCGCCCGTGATTTCCCGGAGTTGCGCGTCTATTGCCGAGGTTCCCCTGGGTCTCTTGCACCTGGGATTTCATTTTGGAGGCGTTGTCATGCGTTTCGTGGAAGTGGCAGGCGTGAGTACAAGGCTCACCGCCTTCTTTAGGACATGTGACTGACAGTTCACAGCCTCTCACTGGCAGCTTACTGGCAGGCGTGCCACTACGGCTCCCGTGATTTGGCAGGAGGTGCGCGCCTACTCTCCAACTCCCCTGGGACTATCTTGTGCACCCGTAAATCCGTTTTGGCCGCGTGGTGATGTGTTTCGTGGAAGTAGCAGGCGTGAGTACAAGCCTCACCCCTTCCTCTTGCACAGCCTCCCACTCTCACGCTTGCCACTCCGTCGCCCGTGATTTCCCGGAGTTGTGCGTCCCTTGCCGAGGTTGCCCTGGGTCTAGTGCACCTGGGATTTTATTTTGGAGGCGTTGTCATGCGTTTCGTAAAAGTGGCAGGCGTGAGTACAAGACTCACCGCCTTCTTTAGCCCATGTGCCTCACAGTGCACAGCCTCTTACTGGCAGGCGTGCCACTACTGCTCCCGTGATTTGGCAGGAGGTGCGCGCCTACTCTTCAACTCCCTTGGGACTATCTAGTGCACCCGGGAATCCGTTTTGGCCGCGTGGTCATGTGTTTCGTGGAAGTAGCAGGCGTGAGTACAAGACTCACCCCTTCCTCTTGCAGAGCCTCCCACTCTCACGCATGCCACTCCGTCGCCCGTGATTTCCCAGAGTTGCGCGTCTATTGCCGAGGCTCCCCTGGGTCTAGTGCACCTGGGATTTCATTTTGGAGGCGTTGTCATGCGTTTCGTGGAAGTGGCAGGCGTGAGTACAAGGCTCACCGCCTTCTTTAGCACATGTGCCTCATAGTGCACAGACTCTCACTCGGAGGCGTGCCACCACGCCTCCCGTGACTTGCAGGAGGTGGGCGCCTATCCCCCAACTCCCCTGGGACTGTCTAGAGCACGCGGGAATCCATTTTAGCCGCGTGGCGATGTGTTTCGTGGAAGTGGCAGGCGTCAGTACAAGACTGACCGCCTTCTTTAGCACATGTGCCTCACAGTGCACAGCCTCTCACTAGCAGGCAAGCCACTACGGCTCCCGTGATCTGGCAGGAGGTGCGCGCCTACTCTCCCGTTCCTCTGGGACTATCTAGTGCACCCGGGAATCCGTTTTGGCCGCGTGGTGATGTGTTTCGTGGAAGTAGCAGGCGTGAGTACAAGGCTCACCCCTTCCTCTTGCACAGCCTCCCACTCTCACGCATGCCACTCCGTCGCCCGTGATTTCCCGGAGTTGCGCGTCTATTGCCGAGGTTCCCCTGGGTCTCTTGCACCTGGGATTTCATTTTGGAGGCGTTGTCATGCGTTTCGTGGAAGTGGCAGGCGTGAGTACAAGGCTCACCGCCTTCTTTAGGACATGTGACTGACAGTTCACAGCCTCTCACTGGCAGCTTACTGGCAGGCGTGCCACTACGGCTCCCGTGATTTGGCAGGAGGTGCGCGCCTACTCTCCAACTCCCCTGGGACTATCTTGTGCACCCGTAAATCCGTTTTGGCCGCGTGGTGATGTGTTTCGTGGAAGTAGCAGGCGTGAGTACAAGCCTCACCCCTTCCTCTTGGACAGCCTCCCACTCTCACGCTTGCCACTCCGTCGCCCGTGATTTCCCGGAGTTGTGCGTCCCTTGCCGAGGTTGCCCTGGGTCTAGTGCACCTGGGATTTTATTTTGGAGGCGTTGTCATGCGTTTCGTAAAAGTGGCAGGCGTGAGTACAAGGCTCACCGCCTTCTTTAGCACATGTGCCTCATAGTGCACAGCCTCTCACTCGGAGGCGTGCCACCACGACTCCCGTGACTTGCAGGAGGTGCGCGCCTACCCCCCAACTCCCCTGGGACTATCTAGTGCACGCGGGAATCCATTTTAACCGCGTGGTGATGTGTTTCGTGGAAGTGGCAGGCGTCAGTACAAGACTGACCGCCTTCTTTAGCACATGTGCCTCACAGTGCACAGCCTCTCACTAGCAGGCGTGCCACTACGGCTCCCGTGATCTGGCAGGAGGTGCGCGCCTACTCTCCAACTCCCCTGGGACTATCTAGTGCACCCGGGAATCCGTTTTGGCCGCGTGGTGATGTGTTTCGTGGAAGTAGCAGGCGTGAGTACAAGACTCACCCCTTCCTCTTGCACAGCCTCCCACTCTCACGCATGCCACTCCGTCGCCCGTGATTTCCCAGAGTTGCGCGTCTATTGCCGAGGCTACCCTGGGTCTAGTGCACCTGGGATTTCATTTTGGAGGCGTTGTCATGCGTTTCGTGGAAGTGGCAGGCGTGAGTACAAGGCTCACCGCCTTCTTTAGGACAGGTGCCTCACAGTGCACAGCCTCTCACTGGCAGGCGTGCCAGTACGGCTCCCGTGATTTGGCAGGAGGTGCGCGCCCACTCTCCAACTCCCCTGGGACTATCTACTGCACCCGGGAATCCATTTTGGCCGCGTGGTCATGTGTTTCGTGGAAGTAGCAGGCGTGAGTACAAGACTCACCCCTTTCTCTTGCACAGCCTCCAACTCTCACGCATGCCACTCCGTCGCCCGTGATTTCCCGGAGTTGCGCGTCTATTGCGGAGGCTCCCCTGGGTCTAGTGCACCTGGGATTTCATTTTGGAGGCGTTGTCATGCGTTTCGTGGAAGTGGCAGGCGTGAGTACAAGGCTCACCGCCTTCTTTAGCACATGTGCCTCATAGTGCACAGACTCTCACTCGGAGGCGTGCCACCACGCCTCCCGTTACTTGCAGGAGGTGCGCGCCTATCCTTAAACTCCCCTGGGACTGTCGAGAGCACGCGGGAATCCATTTTAGCCGCGTGGCGATGTGTTTCGTGGAAGTGGCAGGCGTCAGTACAAGACTCACCGCCTTCTTTAGCACATGTGCCTAACAGTGCACAGCCTCTCACTGGCAGGCGTGCCACTACGGCTCCCGTGATCTGGCAGGAGGTGCGCGCCTACTCTCCAACTCCCCTGGGACTATCTAGTGCACCCGGGAATCCGTTTTGGCCGCGTGGTGATGTGTTTCGTGGAAGTAGCAGGCGTGAGTACAAGGCTCACCCCTTCCTCTTGCACAGCCTCCCACTCTCACGCATGCCACTCCGTCGCCCGTGATTTCCCGGAGCTGCGCGTCTATTGCCGAGGTTCCCCTGGGTCTATTGCACCTGGGATTTCATTTTGGAGGCGTTGTCATGCGTTTCGTGGAAGTGGCAGGCGTGAGTACAAGGCTCACCGCCTTCTTTAGGACATGTGCCTGACAGTGCACAGCCTCTCACTGGCAGCTCACTGGCAGGCGTCCCACTACGGCTCCCGTGATTTGGCAGGAGGTGCGCGCCTACTCTCCAACTCCCCTGGGACTATCTTGTGCACCCGGAAATCCCTTTTGGCCGCGTGGTGATGTGTTTCGTGGAAGTAGCAGGCGTGAGTACAAGCCTCACCCCTTCCTCTTCCACAGCCTCCCACTCTCACGCATGCCACTCCGTCGCCCGTGATTTCCCGGAGTTGTGCGTCCCTTGCCGAGGTTCCGCTGGGTCTAGTGCACCTGGGATTTTATTTTGGAGGCGTTGTCATGCGTTTCGTAAAAGTGGCAGGCGTGAGTACAAGGCTCACCGCCTTCTTTAGCACATGTGCCTCATAGTGCACAGCCTCTCACTCGGAGGCGTGCCACCACGACTCCCGTGACTTGCAGGAGGTGCGCGCCTACCCCCCAACTCCCCTGGGACTATCTAGTGCACGCGGGAATTCATTTTAACCGCGTGGTGATGTGTTTCGTGGAAGTGGCGGGCGTGAGTACAAGACTCACCGCCTTCTTTAGCCCATGTGCCTCACAGTGCACAGCCTCTTACTGGCAGCCGTGCCACTACTGCTCCCGTGATTTGGCAGGAGGTGCGCGCCTACTCTTCAACTCCCTTGGGTCTATCTAGTGCACCCGGGAATCCGTTTTGGCCGCGTGGTCATGTGTTTCGTGGAAGTAGCAGGCGTGAGTACAAGACTCACCCCTTCCTCTTGCAGAGCCTCCCACTCTCACGCATGCCACTCCGTCGCCCGTGATTTCCCAGAGTTGCGCGTCTATTGCCGAGGCTCCCCTGGGTCTAGTGCACCTGGGATTTCATTTTGGAGGCGTTGTCATGCGTTTCGTGGAAGTGGCAGGCGTGAGTACAAGGCTCACCGCCTTCTTTAGCACATGTGCCTCATAGTGCACAGACTCTCACTCGGAGGCGTGCCACCACGCCTCCCGTGACTTGCAGGAGGTGCGCGCCTATCCCCCAACTCCCCTGGGACTGTCTAGAGCACGCGGGAATCCATTTTAGCCGCGTGGCGATGTGTTTCGTGGAAGTGGCAGGCGTCAGTACAAGACTGACCGCCTTCTTTAGCACATGTGCCTCACAGTGCACAGCCTCTCACTAGCAGGCAAGCCACTACGGCTCCCGTGATCTGGCAGGAGGTGCGCGCCTACTCTCCCGTTCCTCTGGGACTATCTAGTGCACCCGGGAATCCGTTTTGGCCGCGTGGTGATGTTTCGTGGAAGTAGCAGGCGTGAGTACAAGGCTCACCCCTTCCTCTTGCACAGCCTCCCACTCTCACGCATGCCACTCCGTCGCCCGTGATTTCCCGGAGTTGCGCGTCTATTGCCGAGGTTCCCCTGGGTCTCTTGCACCTGGGATTTCATTTTGGAGGCGTTGTCATGCGTTTCGTGGAAGTGGCAGGCGTGAGTACAAGGCTCACCGCCTTCTTTAGGACATGTGACTGACAGTTCACAGCCTCTCACTGGCAGCTTACTGGCAGGCGTGCCACTACGGCTCCCGTGATTTGGCAGGAGGTGCGCGCCTACTCTCCAACTCCCCTGGGACTATCTTGTGCACCCGTAAATCCGTTTTGGCCGCGTGGTGATGTGTTTCGTGGAAGTAGCAGGCGTGAGTACAAGCCTCACCCCTTCCTCTTGCACAGCCTCCCACTCTCACGCTTGCCACTCCGTCGCCCGTGATTTCCCGGAGTTGTGCGTCCCTTGCCGAGGTTGCCCTGGGTCTAGTGCACCTGGGATTTTATTTTGGAGGCGTTGTCATGCGTTTCGTAAAAGTGGCAGGCGTGAGTACAAGACTCACCGCCTTCTTTAGCCCATGTGCCTCACAGTGCACAGCCTCTTACTGGCAGGCGTGCCACTACTGCTCCCGTGATTTGGCAGGAGGTGCGCGCCTACTCTTCAACTCCCTTGGGACTATCTAGTGCACCCGGGAATCCGTTTTGGCCGCGTGGTCATGTGTTTCGTGGAAGTAGCAGGCGTGAGTACAAGACTCACCCCTTCCTCTTGCAGAGCCTCCCACTCTCACGCATGCCACTCCGTCGCCCGTGATTTCCCAGAGTTGCGCGTCTATTGCCGAGGCTCCCCTGGGTCTAGTGCACCTGGGATTTCATTTTGGAGGCGTTGTCATGCGTTTCGTGGAAGTGGCAGGCGTGAGTACAAGGCTCACCGCCTTCTTTAGCACATGTGCCTCATAGTGCACAGACTCTCACTCGGAGGCGTGCCACCACGCCTCCCGTGACTTGCAGGAGGTGCGCGCCTATCCCCCAACTCCCCTGGGACTGTCTAGAGCACGCGGGAATCCATTTTAGCCGCGTGGCGATGTGTTTCGTGGAAGTGGCAGGCGTCAGTACAAGACTGACCGCCTTCTTTAGCACATGTGCCTCACAGTGCACAGCCTCTCACTAGCAGGCAAGCCACTACGGCTCCCGTGATCTGGCAGGAGGTGCGCGCCTACTCTCCCGTTCCTCTGGGACTATCTAGTGCACCCGGGAATCCGTTTTGGCCGCGTGGTGATGTGTTTCGTGGAAGTAGCAGGCGTGAGTACAAGGCTCACCCCTTCCTCTTGCACAGCCTCCCACTCTCACGCATGCCACTCCGTCGCCCGTGATTTCCCGGAGTTGCGCGTCTATTGCCGAGGTTCCCCTGGGTCTCTTGCACCTGGGATTTCATTTTGGAGGCGTTGTCATGCGTTTCGTGGAAGTGGCAGGCGTGAGTACAAGGCTCACCGCCTTCTTTAGGACATGTGACTGACAGTTCACAGCCTCTCACTGGCAGCTTACTGGCAGGCGTGCCACTACGGCTCCCGTGATTTGGCAGGAGGTGCGCGCCTACTCTCCAACTCCCCTGGGACTATCTTGTGCACCCGTAAATCCGTTTTGGCCGCGTGGTGATGTGTTTCGTGGAAGTAGCAGGCGTGAGTACAAGCCTCACCCCTTCCTCTTGCACAGCCTCCCACTCTCACGCTTGCCACTCCGTCGCCCGTGATTTCCCGGAGTTGTGCGTCCCTTGCCGAGGTTGCCCTGGGTCTAGTGCACCTGGGATTTTTTTTTGGAGGCGTTGTCATGCGTTTCGTAAAAGTGGCAGGCGTGAGTACAAGGCTCACCGCCTTCTTTAGCACATGTGCCTCATAGTGCACAGCCTCTCACTCGGAGGCGTGCCACCACGACTCCCGTGACTTGCAGGAGGTGCGCGCCTACCCCCCAACTCCCCTGGGACTATCTAGTGCACGCGGGAATCCATTTTAACCGCGTGGTGATGTGTTTCGTGGAAGTGGCAGGCGTCAGTACAAGACTGACCGCCTTCTTTAGCACATGTGCCTCACAGTGCACAGCCTCTCACTAGCAGGCGTGCCACTACGGCTCCCGTGATCTGGCAGGAGGTGCGCGCCTACTCTCCAACTCCCCTGGGACTATCTAGTGCACCCGGGAATCCGTTTTGGCCGCGTGGTGATGTGTTTCGTGGAAGTAGCAGGCGTGAGTACAAGACTCACCCCTTCCTCTTGCACAGCCTCCCACTCTCACGCATGCCACTCCGTCGCCCGTGATTTCCCAGAGTTGCGCGTCTATTGCCGAGGCTACCCTGGGTCTAGTGCACCTGGGATTTCATTTTGGAGGCGTTGTCATGCGTTTCGTGGAAGTGGCAGGCGTGAGTACAAGGCTCACCGCCTTCTTTAGGACAGGTGCCT
Organism: Stylophora pistillata; assembly: GCF_964205215.1. Taxonomy (NCBI): domain Eukaryota; kingdom Metazoa; phylum Cnidaria; class Anthozoa; order Scleractinia; family Pocilloporidae; genus Stylophora; species Stylophora pistillata. The sequence goes on along the minus strand of NC_142521.1, from coordinate 730,503 downwards.
CACAGTGCACAGCCTCTCACTGGCAGGCGTGCCAGTACGGCTCCCGTGATTTGGCAGGAGGTGCGCGCCCACTCTCCAACTCCCCTGGGACTATCTACTGCACCCGGGAATCCATTTTGGCCGCGTGGTCATGTGTTTCGTGGAAGTAGCAGGCGTGAGTACAAGACTCACCCCTTTCTCTTGCACAGCCTCCAACTCTCACGCCTGCCACTCCGTCGCCCGTGATTTCCCGGAGTTGCGCGTCTATTGCGGAGGTTCCCCTGGGTCTAGTGCACCTGGGATTTCATTTTGGAGGCGTTGTCATGCGTTTCGTGGAAGTGGCAGGCGTGAGTACAAGGCTCACCGCCTTCTTTAGCACATGTGCCTCATAGTGCACAGACTCTCACTCGGAGGCGTGCCACCACGCCTCCCGTTACTTGCAGGAGGTGCGCGCCTATCCTTAAACTCCCCTGGGACTGTCGAGAGCACGCGGGAATCCATTTTAGCCGCGTGGCGATGTATTTCGTGGAAGTGGCAGGCGTCAGTACAAGACTCACCGCCTTCTTTAGCACATGTGCCTAACAGTGCACAGCCTCTCACTGGCAGGCGTGCCACTACGGCTCCCGTGATCTGGCAGGAGGTGCGCGCCTACTCTCCAACTCCCCTGGGACTATCTAGTGCACCCGGGAATCCGTTTTGGCCGCGTGGTGATGTGTTTCGTGGAAGTAGCAGGCGTGAGTACAAGGCTCACCCCTTCCTCTTGCACAGCCTCCCACTCTCACGCATGCCACTCCGTCGCCCGTGATTTCCCGGAGCTGCGCGTCTATTGCCGAGGTTCCCCTGGGTCTATTGCACCTGGGATTTCATTTTGGAGGCGTTGTCATGCGTTTCGTGGAAGTGGCAGGCGTGAGTACAAGGCTCACCGCCTTCTTTAGGACATGTGCCTGACAGTGCACAGCCTCTCACTGGCAGCTCACTGGCAGGCGTGCCACTACGGCTCCCGTGATTTGGCAGGAGGTGCGCGCCTACTCTCCAACTCCCCTGGGACTATCTTGTGCACCCGGAAATCCCTTTTGGCCGCGTGGTGATGTGTTTCGTGGAAGTAGCAGGCGTGAGTACAAGCCTCACCCCTTCCTCTTCCACAGCCTCCCACTCTCACGCATGCCACTCCGTCGCCCGTGATTTCCCGGAGTTGTGCGTCCCTTGCCGAGGTTCCGCTGGGTCTAGTGCACCTGGGATTTTATTTTGGAGGCGTTGTCATGCGTTTCGTAAAAGTGGCAGGCGTGAGTACAAGGCTCACCGCCTTCTTTAGCACATGTGCCTCATAGTGCACAGCCTCTCACTCGGAGGCGTGCCACCACGACTCCCGTGACTTGCAGGAGGTGCGCACCTACCCCCCAACTCCCCTGGGACTATCTAGTGCACGCGGGAATTCATTTTAACCGCGTGGTGATGTGTTTCGTGGAAGTGGCGGGCGTGAGTACAAGACTCACCGCCTTCTTTAGCCCATGTGCCTCACAGTGCACAGCCTCTTACTGGCAGGCGTGCCACTACTGCTCCCGTGATTTGGCAGGAGGTGCGCGCCTACTCTTCAACTCCCTTGGGACTATCTAGTGCACCCGGGAATCCGTTTTGGCCGCGTGGTCATGTGTTTCGTGGAAGTAGCAGGCGTGAGTACAAGACTCACCCCTTCCTCTTGCAGAGCCTCCCACTCTCACGCATGCCACTCCGTCGCCCGTGATTTCCCAGAGTTGCGCGTCTATTGCCGAGGCTCCCCTGGGTCTAGTGCACCTGGGATTTCATTTTGGAGGCGTTGTCATGCGTTTCGTGGAAGTGGCAGGCGTGAGTACAAGGCTCACCGCCTTCTTTAGCACATGTGCCTCATAGTGCACAGACTCTCACTCGGAGGCGTGCCACCACGCCTCCCGTGACTTGCAGGAGGTGCGCGCCTATCCCCCAACTCCCCTGGGACTGTCTAGAGCACGCGGGAATCCATTTTAGCCGCGTGGCGATGTGTTTCGTGGAAGTGGCAGGCGTCAGTACAAGACTGACCGCCTTCTTTAGCACATGTGCCTCACAGTGCACAGCCTCTCACTAGGAGGCAAGCCACTACGGCTCCCGTGATCTGGCAGGAGGTGCGCGCCTACTCTCCCGTTCCTCTGGGACTATCTAGTGCACCCGGGAATCCGTTTTGGCCGCGTGGTGATGTGTTTCGTGGAAGTAGCAGGCGTGAGTACAAGGCTCACCCCTTCCTCTTGCACAGCCTCCCACTCTCACGCATGCCACTCCGTCGCCCGTGATTTCCCGGAGTTGCGCGTCTATTGCCGAGGTTCCCCTGGGTCTCTTGCACCTGGGATTTCATTTTGGAGGCGTTGTCATGCGTTTCGTGGAAGTGGCAGGCGTGAGTACAAGGCTCACCGCCTTCTTTAGGACATGTGACTGACAGTTCACAGCCTCTCACTGGCAGCTTACTGGCAGGCGTGCCACTACGGCTCCCGTGATTTGGCAGGAGGTGCGCGCCTACTCTCCAACTCCCCTGGGACTATCTTGTGCACCCGTAAATCCGTTTTGGCCGCGTGGTGATGTGTTTCGTGGAAGTAGCAGGCGTGAGTACAAGCCTCACCCCTTCCTCTTGCACAGCCTCCCACTCTCACGCTTGCCACTCCGTCGCCCGTGATTTCCCGGAGTTGTGCGTCCCTTGCCGAGGTTGCCCTGGGTCTAGTGCACCTGGGATTTTATTTTGGAGGCGTTGTCATGCGTTTCGTAAAAGTGGCAGGCGTGAGTACAAGACTCACCGCCTTCTTTAGCCCATGTGCCTCACAGTGCACAGCCTCTTACTGGCAGGCGTGCCACTACTGCTCCCGTGATTTGGCAGGAGGTGCGCGCCTACTCTTCAACTCCCTTGGGACTATCTAGTGCACCCGGGAATCCGTTTTGGCCGCGTGGTCATGTGTTTCGTGGAAGTAGCAGGCGTGAGTACAAGACTCACCCCTTCCTCTTGCAGAGCCTCCCACTCTCACGCATGCCACTCCGTCGCCCGTGATTTCCCAGAGTTGCGCGTCTATTGCCGAGGCTCCCCTGGGTCTAGTGCACCTGGGATTTCATTTTGGAGGCGTTGTCATGCGTTTCGTGGAAGTGGCAGGCGTGAGTACAAGGCTCACCGCCTTCTTTAGCACATGTGCCTCATAGTGCACAGACTCTCACTCGGAGGCGTGCCACCACGCCTCCCGTGACTTGCAGGAGGTGCGCGCCTATCCCCCAACTCCCCTGGGACTGTCTAGAGCACGCGGGAATCCATTTTAGCCGCGTGGCGATGTGTTTCGTGGAAGTGGCAGGCGTCAGTACAAGACTGACCGCCTTCTTTAGCACATGTGCCTCACAGTGCACAGCCTCTCACTAGCAGGCAAGCCACTACGGCTCCCGTGATCTGGCAGGAGGTGCGCGCCTACTCTCCCGTTCCTCTGGGACTATCTAGTGCACCCGGGAATCCGTTTTGGCCGCGTGGTGATGTGTTTCGTGGAAGTAGCAGGCGTGAGTACAAGGCTCACCCCTTCCTCTTGCACAGCCTCCCACTCTCACGCATGCCACTCCGTCGCCCGTGATTTCCCGGAGTTGTGCGTCTATTGCCGAGGTTCCCCTGGGTCTCTTGCACCTGGGATTTCATTTTGGAGGCGTTGTCATGCGTTTCGTGGAAGTGGCAGGCGTGAGTACAAGGCTCACCGCCTTCTTTAGGACATGTGACTGACAGTTCACAGCCTCTCACTGGCAGCTTACTGGCAGGCGTGCCACTACGGCTCCCGTGATTTGACAGGAGGTGCGCGCCTACTCTCCAACTCCCCTGGGACTATCTTGTGCACCCGTAAATCCGTTTTGGCCGCGTGGTGATGTGTTTCGTGGAAGTAGCAGGCGTGAGTACAAGCCTCACCCCTTCCTCTTGCACAGCCTCCCACTCTCACGCTTGCCACTCCGTCGCCCGTGATTTCCCGGAGTTGTGCGTCCCTTGCCGAGGTTGCCCTGGGTCTAGTGCACCTGGGATTTTATTTTGGAGGCGTTGTCATGCGTTTCGTAAAAGTGGCAGGCGTGAGTACAAGGCTCACCGCCTTCTTTAGCACATGTGCCTCATAGTGCACAGCCTCTCACTCGGAGGCGTGCCACCACGACTCCCGTGACTTGCAGGAGGTGCGCGCCTACCCCCCAACTCCCCTGGGACTATCTAGTGCACGCGGGAATCCATTTTAACCGCGTGGTGATGTGTTTCGTGGAAGTGGCAGGCGTCAGTACAAGACTGACCGCCTTCTTTAGCACATGTGCCTCACAGTGCACAGCCTCTCACTAGCAGGCGTGCCACTACGGCTCCCGTGATCTGGCAGGAGGTGCGCGCCTACTCTCCAACTCCCCTGGGACTATCTAGTGCACCCGGGAATCCGTTTTGGCCGCGTGGTGATGTGTTTCGTGGAAGTAGCAGGCGTGAGTACAAGACTCACCCCTTCCTCTTGCACAGCCTCCCACTCTCACGCATGCCACTCCGTCGCCCGTGATTTCCCAGAGTTGCGCGTCTATTGCCGAGGCTACCCTGGGTCTAGTGCACCTGGGATTTCATTTTGGAGGCGTTGTCATGCGTTTCGTGGAAGTGGCAGGCGTGAGTACAAGGCTCACCGCCTTCTTTAGGACAGGTGCCTCACAGTGCACAGCCTCTCACTGGCAGGCGTGCCAGTACGGCTCCCGTGATTTGGCAGGAGGTGCGCGCCCACTCTCCAACTCCCCTGGGACTATCTACTGCACCCGGGAATCCATTTTGGCCGCGTGGTCATGTGTTTCGTGGAAGTAGCAGGCGTGAGTACAAGACTCACCCCTTTCTCTTCCACAGCCTCCAACTCTCACGCATGCCACTCCGTCGCCCGTGATTTCCCGGAGTTGCGCGTCTATTGCGGAGGTTCCCCTGGGTCTAGTGCACCTGGGATTTCATTTTGGAGGCGTTGTCATGCGTTTCGTGGAAGTGGCAGGCGTGAGTACAAGGCTCACCGCCTTCTTTAGCACATGTGCCTCATAGTGCACAGACTCTCACTCGGAGGCGTGCCACCACGCCTCCCGTTACTTGCAGGAGGTGCGCGCCTATCCTTAAACTCCCCTGGGACTGTCGAGAGCACGCGGGAATCCATTTTAGCCGCGTGGCGATGTGTTTCGTGGAAGTGGCAGGCGTCAGTACAAGACTCACCGCCTTCTTTAGCACATGTGCCTCACAGTGCACAGCCTCTCACTGGCAGGCGTGCCACTACGGCTCCCGTGATCTGGCAGGAGGTGCGCGCCTACTCTCCAACTCCCCTGGGACTATCTAGTGCACCCGGGAATCCGTTTTGGCCGCGTGGTGATGTGTTTCGTGGAAGTAGCAGGCGTGAGTACAAGGCTCACCCCTTCCTCTTGCACAGCCTCCCACTCTCACGCATGCCACTCCGTCGCCCGTGATTTCCCGGAGCTGCGCGTCTATTGCCGAGGTTCCCCTGGGTCTATTGCACCTGGGATTTCATTTTGGAGGCGTTGTCATGCGTTTCGTGGAAGTGGCAGGCGTGAGTACAAGGCTCACCGCCTTCTTTAGGACATGTGCCTGACAGTGCACAGCCTCTCACTGGCAGCTCACTGGCAGACGTGCCACTACGGCTCCCGTGATTTGGCAGGAGGTGCGCGCCTACTCTCCAACTCCCCTGGGACTATCTTGTGCACCCGGAAATCCCTTTTGGCCGCGTGGTGATGTGTTTCGTGGAAGTAGCAGGCGTGAGTACAAGCCTCACCCCTTCCTCTTCCACAGCCTCCCACTCTCACGCATGCCACTCCGTCGCCCGTGATTTCCCGGAGTTGTGCGTCCCTTGCCGAGGTTCCGCTGGGTCTAGTGCACCTGGGATTTTATTTTGGAGGCGTTGTCATGCGTTTCGTAAAAGTGGCAGGCGTGAGTACAAGGCTCACCGCCTTCTTTAGCACATGTGCCTCATAGTGCACAGCCTCTCACTCGGAGGCGTGCCACCACGACTCCCGTGACTTGCAGGAGGTGCGCGCCTACCCCCCAACTCCCCTGGGACTATCTAGTGCACGCGGGAATTCATTTTAACCGCGTGGTGATGTGTTTCGTGGAAGTGGCGGGCGTGAGTACAAGACTCACCGCCTTCTTTAGCCCATGTGCCTCACAGTGCACAGCCTCTTACTGGCAGGCGTGCCACTACTGCTCCCGTGATTTGGCAGGAGGTGCGCGCCTACTCTTCAACTCCCTTGGGACTATCTAGTGCACCTGGGAATCCGTTTTGGCCGCGTGGTCATGTGTTTCGTGGAAGTAGCAGGCGTGAGTACAAGACTCACCCCTTCCTCTTGCAGAGCCTCCCACTCTCACGCATGCCACTCCGTCGCCCGTGATTTCCCAGAGTTGCGCGTCTATTGCCGAGGCTCCCCTGGGTCTAGTGCACCTGGGATTTCATTTTGGAGGCGTTGTCATGCGTTTCGTGGAAGTGGCAGGCGTAAGTACAAGGCTCACCGCCTTCTTTAGCACATGTGCCTCATAGTGCACAGACTCTCACTCGGAGGCGTGCCACCACGCCTCCCGTGACTTGCAGGAGGTGCGCGCCTATCCCCCAACTCCCCTGGGACTGTTTTGAGCACGCGGGAATCCATTTTAGCCGCGTGGCGATGTGTTTCGTGGAAGTGGCAGGCGTCAGTACAAGACTGACCGCCTTCTTTAGCACATGTGCCTCACAGTGCACAGCCTCTCACTAGCAGGCAAGCCACTACGGCTCCCGTGATCTGGCAGGAGGTGCGCGCCTACTCTCCCGTTCCTCTGGGACTATCTAGTGCACCCGGGAATCCGTTTTGGCCGCGTGGTGATGTGTTTCGTGGAAGTAGCAGGCGTGAGTACATGGCTCACCCCTTCCTCTTGCACAGCCTCCCACTCTCACGCATGCCACTCCGTCGCCCGTGATTTCCCGGAGTTGCGCGTCTATTGCCGAGGTTCCCCTGGGTCTCTTGCACCTGGGATTTCATTTTGGAGGCGTTGTCATGCGTTTCGTGGAAGTGGCAGGCGTGAGTACAAGGCTCACCGCCTTCTTTAGGACATGTGACTGACAGTTCACAGCCTCTCACTGGCAGCTTACTGGCAGGCGTGCCACTACGGCTCCCGTGATTTGGCAGGAGGTGCGCGCCTACTCTCCAACTCCCCTGGGACTATCTTGTGCACCCGTAAATCCGTTTTGCCCGCGTGGTGATGTGTTTCGTGGAAGTAGCAGGCGTGAGTAAAAGCCTCACCCCTTCCTCTTGCACAGCCTCCCACTCTCACGCTTGCCACTCCGTCGCCCGTGATTTCCCGGAGTTGTGCGTCCCTTGCCGAGGTTGCCCTGGGTCTAGTGCACCTGGGATTTTATTTTGGAGGCGTTGTCATGCGTTTCGTAAAAGTGGCAGGCGTGAGTACAAGACTCACCGCCTTCTTTAGCCCATGTGCCTCACAGTGCACAGCCTCTTACTGGCAGGCGTGCCACTACTGCTCCCGTGATTTGGCAGGAGGTGCGCGCCTACTCTTCAACTCCCTTGGGACTATCTAGTGCACCCGGGAATCCGTTTTGGCCGCGTGGTCATGTGTTTCGTGGAAGTAGCAGGCGTGAGTACAAGACTCACCCCTTCCTCTTGCAGAGCCTCCCACTCTCACGCATGCCACTCCGTCGCCCGTGATTTCCCAGAGTTGCGCGTCTATTGCCGAGGCTCCCCTGGGTCTAGTGCACCTGGGATTTCATTTTGGAGGCGTTGTCATGCGTTTCGTGGAAGTGGCAGGCGTGAGTACAAGGCTCACCGCCTTCTTTAGCACATGTGCCTCATAGTGCACAGACTCTCACTCGGAGGCGTGCCACCACGCCTCCCGTGACTTGCAGGAGGTGCGCGCCTATCCCCCAACTCCCCTGGGACTGTCTAGAGCACGCGGGAATCCATTTTAGCCGCGTGGCGATGTGTTTCGTGGAAGTGGCAGGCGTCAGTACAAGACTGACCGCCTTCTTTAGCACATGTGCCTCACAGTGCACAGCCTCTCACTAGCAGGCAAGCCACTACGGCTCCCGTGATCTGGCAGGAGGTGCGCGCCTACTCTCCCGTTCCTCTGGGACTATCTAGTGCACCCGGGAATCCGTTTTGGCCGCGTGGTGATGTGTTTCGTGGAAGTAGCAGGCGTGAGTACAAGGCTCACCCCTTCCTCTTGCACAGCCTCCCACTCTCACGCTTGCCACTCCGTCGCCCGTGATTTCCCGGAGTTGCGCGTCTATTGCCGAGGTTCCCCTGGGTCTCTTGCACCTGGGATTTCATTTTGGAGGCGTTGTCATGCGTTTCGTGGAAGTGGCAGGCGTGAGTACAAGGCTCACCGCCTTCTTTAGGACATGTGACTGACAGTTCACAGCCTCTCACTGGCAGCTTACTGGCAGGCGTGCCACTACGGCTCCCGTGATTTGACAGGAGGTGCGCGCCTACTCTCCAACTCCCCTGGGACTATCTTGTGCACCCGTAAATCCGTTTTGGCCGCGTGGTGATGTGTTTCGTGGAAGTAGCAGGCGTGAGTACAAGCCTCACCCCTTCCTCTTGCACAGCCTCCCACTCTCACGCTTGCCACTCCGTCGCCCGTGATTTCCCGGAGTTGTGCGTCCCTTGCCGAGGTTGCCCTGGGTCTAGTGCACCTGGGATTTTATTTTGGAGGCGTTGTCATGCGTTTCGTAAAAGTGGCAGGCGTGAGTACAAGGCTCACCGCCTTCTTTAGCACATGTGCCTCATAGTGCACAGCCTCTCACTCGGAGGCGTGCCACCACGACTCCCGTGACTTGCAGGAGGTGCGCGCCTACCCCCCAACTCCCCTGGGACTATCTAGTGCACGCGGGAATCCATTTTAACCGCGTGGTGATGTGTTTCGTGGAAGTGGCAGGCGTCAGTACAAGACTGACCGCCTTCTTTAGCACATGTGCCTCACAGTGCACAGCCTCTCACTAGCAGGCGTGCCACTACGGCTCCCGTGATCTGGCAGGAGGTGCGCGCCTACTCTCCAACTCCCCTGGGACTATCTAGTGCACCCGGGAATCCGTTTTGGCCGCGTGGTGATGTGTTTCGTGGAAGTAGCAGGCGTGAGTACAAGACTCACCCCTTCCTCTTGCACAGCCTCCCACTCTCACGCATGCCACTCCGTCGCCCGTGATTTCCCAGAGTTGCGCGTCTATTGCCGAGGCTACCCTGGGTCTAGTGCACCTGGGATTTCATTTTGGAGGCGTTGTCATGCGTTTCGTGGAAGTGGCAGGCGTGAGTACAAGGCTCACCGCCTTCTTTAGGACAGGTGCCTCACAGTGCACAGCCTCTCACTGGCAGGCGTGCCAGTACGGCTCCCGTGATTTGGCAGGAGGTGCGCGCCCACTCTCCAACTCCCCTGGGACTATCTACTGCACCCGGGAATCCATTTTGGCCGCGTGGTCATGTGTTTCGTGGAAGTAGCAGGCGTGAGTACAAGACTCACCCCTTTCTCTTGCACAGCCTCCAACTCTCACGCATGCCACTCCGTCGCCCGTGATTTCCCGGAGTTGCGCGTCTATTGCGGAGGTTCCCCTGGGTCTAGTGCACCTGGGATTTTATTTTGGAGGCGTTGTCATGCGTTTCGTGGAAGTGGCAGGCGTGAGTACAAGGCTCACCGCCTTCTTTAGCACATGTGCCTCATAGTGCACAGACTCTCACTCGGAGGCGTGCCACCACGCCTCCCGTTACTTGCAGGAGGTGCGCGCCTATCCTTAAACTCCCCTGGGACTGTCGAGAGCACGCGGGAATCCATTTTAGCCGCGTGGCGATGTGTTTCGTGGAAGTGGCAGGCGTCAGTACAAGACTCACCGCCTTCTTTAGCACATGTGCCTCACAGTGCACAGCCTCTCACTGGCAGGCGTGCCACTACGGCTCCCGTGATCTGGCAGGAGGTGCGCGCCTACTCTCCAACTCCCCTGGGACTATCTAGTGCACCCGGGAATCCGTTTTGGCCGCGTGGTGATGTGTTTCGTGGAAGTAGCAGGCGTGAGTACAAGGCTCACCCCTTCCTCTTGCACAGCCTCCCACTCTCACGCATGCCACTCCGTCGCCCGTGATTTCCCGGAGCTGCGCGTCTATTGCCGAGGTTCCCCTGGGTCTATTGCACCTGGGATTTCATTTTGGAGGCGTTGTCATGCGTTTCGTGGAAGTGGCAGGCGTGAGTACAAGGCTCACCGCCTTCTTTAGGACATGTGCCTGACAGTGCACAGCCTCTCACTGGCAGCTCACTGGCAGGCGTGCCACTACGGCTCCCGTGATTTGGCAGGAGGTGCGCGCCTACTCTCCAACTCCCCTGGGACTATCTTGTGCACCCGGAAATCCCTTTTGGCCGCGTGGTGATGTGTTTCGTGGAAGTAGCAGGCGTGAGTACAAGCCTCACCCCTTCCTCTTCCACAGCCTCCCACTCTCACGCATGCCACTCCGTCGCCCGTGATTTCCCGGAGTTGTGCGTCCCTTGCCGAGGTTCCGCTGGGTCTAGTGCACCTGGGATTTTATTTTGGAGGCGTTGTCATGCGTTTCGTAAAAGTGGCAGGCGTGAGTACAAGGCTCACCGCCTTCTTTAGCACATGTGCCTCATAGTGCACAGCCTCTCACTCGGAGGCGTGCCACCACGACTCCCGTGACTTGCAGGAGGTGCGCGCCTACCCCCCAACTCCCCTGGGACTATCTAGTGCACGCGGGAATTCATTTTAACCGCGTGGTGATGTGTTTCGTGGAAGTGGCGGGCGTGAGTACAAGACTCACCGCCTTCTTTAGCCCATGTGCCTCACAGTGCACAGCCTCTTACTGGCAGGCGTGCCACTACTGCTCCCGTGATTTGGCAGGAGGTGCGCGCCTACTCTTCAACTCCCTTGGGACTATCTAGTGCACCCGGGAATCCGTTTTGGCCGCGTGGTCATGTGTTTCGTGGAAGTAGCAGGCGTGAGTACAAGACTCACCCCTTCCTCTTGCAGAGCCTCCCACTCTCACGCATGCCACTCCGTCGCCCGTGATTTCCCAGAGTTGCGCGTCTATTGCCGAAGCTCCCCTGGGTCTAGTGCACCTGGGATTTCATTTTGGAGGCGTTGTCATGCGTTTCGTGGAAGTGGCAGGCGTGAGTACAAGGCTCACCGCCTTCTTTAGCACATGTGCCTCATAGTGCACAGACTCTCACTCGGAGGCGTGCCACCACGCCTCCCGTGACTTGCAGGAGGTGCGCGCCTATCCCCCAACTCCCCTGGGACTGTCTAGAGCACGCGGGAATCCATTTTAGCCGCGTGGCGATGTGTTTCGTGGAAGTGGCAGGCGTCAGTACAAGACTGACCGCCTTCTTTAGCACATGTGCCTCACAGTGCACAGCCTCTCACTAGCAGGCAAGCCACTACGGCTCCCGTGATCTGGCAGGAGGTGCGCGCCTACTCTCCCGTTCCTCTGGGACTATCTAGTGCACCCGGGAATCCGTTTTGGCCGCGTGGTGATGTGTTTCGTGGAAGTAGCAGGCGTGAGTACAAGGCTCACCCCTTCCTCTTGCACAGCCTCCCACTCTCACGCATGCCACTCCGTCGCCCGTGATTTCCCGGAGTTGCGCGTCTATTGCCGAGGTTCCCCTGGGTCTCTTGCACCTGGGATTTCATTTTGGAGGCGTTGTCATGCGTTTCGTGGAAGTGGCAGGCGTGAGTACAAGGCTCACCGCCTTCTTTAGGACATGTGACTGACAGTTCACAGCCTCTCACTGGCAGCTTACTGGCAGGCGTGCCACTACGGCTCCCGTGATTTGGCAGGAGGTGCGCGCCTACTCTCCAACTCCCCTGGGACTATCTTGTGCACCCGTAAATCCGTTTTGGCCGCGTGGTGATGTGTTTCGTGGAAGTAGCAGGCGTGAGTACAAGCCTCACCCCTTCCTCTTGCACAGCCTCCCACTCTCACGCTTGCCACTCCGTCGCCCGTGATTTCCCGGAGTTGTGCGTCCCTTGCCGAGGTTGCCCTGGGTCTAGTGCACCTGGGATTTTATTTTGGAGGCGTTGTCATGCGTTTCGTAAAAGTGGCAGGCGTGAGTACAAGACTCACCGCCTTCTTTAGCCCATGTGCCTCACAGTGCACAGCCTCTTACTGGCAGGCGTGCCACTACTGCTCCCGTGATTTGGCAGGAGGTGCGCGCCTACTCTTCAACTCCCTTGGGACTATCTAGTGCACCCGGGAATCCGTTTTGGCCGCGTGGTCATGTGTTTCGTGGAAGTAGCAGGCGTGAGTACAAGACTCACCCCTTCCTCTTGCAGAGCCTCCCACTCTCACGCATGCCACTCCGTCGCCCGTGATTTCCCAGAGTTGCGCGTCTATTGCCGAGGCTCCCCTGGGTCTAGTGCACCTGGGATTTCATTTTGGAGGCGTTGTCATGCGTTTCGTGGAAGTGGCAGGCGTGAGTACAAGGCTCACCGCCTTCTTTAGCACATGTGCCTCATAGTGCACAGACTCTCACTCGGAGGCGTGCCACCATGCCTCCCGTGACTTGCAGGAGGTGCGCGCCTATCCCCCAACTCCCCTGGGACTGTCTAGAGCACGCGGGAATCCATTTTAGCCGCGTGGCGATGTGTTTCGTGGAAGTGGCAGGCGTCAGTACAAGACTGACCGCCTTCTTTAGCACATGTGCCTCACAGTGCACAGCCTCTCACTAGCAGGCAAGCCACTACGGCTCCCGTGATCTGGCAGGAGGTGCGCGCCTACTCTCCCGTTCCTCTGGGACTATCTAGTGCACCCGGGAATCCGTTTTGGCCGCGTGGTGATGTGTTTCGTGGAAGTAGCAGGCGTGAGTACAAGGCTCACCCCTTCCTCTTGCACAGCCTCCCACTCTCACGCATGCCACTCCGTCGCCCGTGATTTCCCGGAGTTGCGCGTCTATTGCCGAGGCTCCCCTGGGTCTCTTGCACCTGGGATTTCATTTTGGAGGCGTTGTCATGCGTTTCGTGGAAGTGGCAGGCGTGAGTACAAGGCTCACCGCCTTCTTTAGGACATGTGACTGACAGTTCACAGCCTCTCACTGGCAGCTTACTGGCAGGCGTGCCACTACGGCTCCCGTGATTTGACAGGAGGTGCGCGCCTACTCTCCAACTCCCCTGGGACTATCTTGTGCACCCGTAAATCCGTTTTGGCCGCGTGGTGATGTGTTTCGTGGAAGTAGCAGGCGTGAGTACAAGCCTCACCCCTTCCTCTTGCACAGCCTCCCACTCTCACGCTTGCCACTCCGTCGCCCGTGATTTCCCGGAGTTGTGCGTCCCTTGCCGAGGTTGCCCTGGGTCTAGTGCACCTGGGATTTTATTTTGGAGGCGTTGTCATGCGTTTCGTAAAAGTGGCAGGCGTGAGTACAAGGCTCACCGCCTTCTTTAGCACATGTGCCTCATAGTGCACAGCCTCTCACTCGGAGGCGTGCCACCACGACTCCCGTGACTTGCAGGAGGTGCGCGCCTACCCCCCAACTCCCCTGGGACTATCTAGTGCACGCGGGAATCCATTTTAACCGCGTGGTGATGTGTTTCGTGGAAGTGGCAGGCGTCAGTACAAGACTGACCGCCTTCTTTAGCACATGTGCCTCACAGTGCACAGCCTCTCACTAGCAGGCGTGCCACTACGGCTCCCGTGATCTGGCAGGAGGTGCGCGCCTACTCTCCAACTCCCCTGGGACTATCTAGTGCACCCGGGAATCCGTTTTGGCCGCGTGGTGATGTGTTTCGTGGAAGTAGCAGGCGTGAGTACAAGACTCACCCCTTCCTCTTGCACAGCCTCCCACTCTCACGCATGCCACTCCGTCGCCCGTGATTTCCCAGAGTTGCGCGTCTATTGCCGAGGCTACCCTGGGTCTAGTGCACCTGGGATTTCATTTTGGAGGCGTTGTCATGCGTTTCGTGGAAGTGGCAGGCGTGAGTACAAGGCTCACCGCCTTCTTTAGGACAGGTGCCTCACAGTGCACAGACTCTCACTGGCAGGCGTGCCAGTACGGCTCCCGTGATTTGGCAGGAGGTGCGCGCCCACTCTCCAACTCCCCTGGGACTATCTACTGCACCCGGGAATCCATTTTGGCCGCGTGGTCATGTGTTTCGTGGAAGTAGCAGGCGTGAGTACAAGACTCACCCCTTTCTCTTGCACAGCCTCCAACTCTCACGCATGCCACTCCGTCGCCCGTGATTTCCCGGAGTTGCGCGTCTATTGCGGAGGTTCCCCTGGGTCTAGTGCACCTGGGATTTCATTTTGGAGGCGTTGTCATGCGTTTCGTGGAAGTGGCAGGCGTGAGTACAAGGCTCACCGCCTTCTTTAGCACATGTGCCTCATAGTGCACAGACTCTCACTCGGAGGCGTGCCACCACGCCTCCCGTTACTTGCAGGAGGTGCGCGCCTATCCTTAAACTCCCCTGGGACTGTCGAGAGCACGCGGGAATCCATTTTAGCCGCGTGGCGATGTGTTTCGTGGAAGTGGCAGGCGTCAGTACAAGACTCACCGCCTTCTTTAGCACATGTGCCTCACAGTGCACAGCCTCTCACTGGCAGGCGTGCCACTACGGCTCCCGTGATCTGGCAGGAGGTGCGCGCCTACTCTCCAACTCCCCTGGGACTATCTAGTGCACCCGGGAATCCGTTTTGGCCGCGTGGTGATGTGTTTCGTGGAAGTAGCAGGCGTGAGTACAAGGCTCACCCCTTCCTCTTGCACAGCCTCCCACTCTCACGCATGCCACTCCGTCGCCCGTGATTTCCCGGAGCTGCGCGTCTATTGCCGAGGTTCCCCTGGGTCTATTGCACCTGGGATTTCATTTTGGAGGCGTTGTCATGCGTTTCGTGGAAGTGGCAGGCGTGAGTACAAGGCTCACCGCCTTCTTTAGGACATGTGCCTGACAGTGCACAGCCTCTCACTGGCAGCTCACTGGCAGGCGTGCCACTACGGCTCCCGTGATTTGGCAGGAGGTGCGCGCCTACTCTCCAACTCCCCTGGGACTATCTTGTGCACCCGGAAATCCCTTTTGGCCGCGTGGTGATGTGTTTCGTGGAAGTAGCAGGCGTGAGTACAAGCCTCACCCCTTCCTCTTCCACAGCCTCCCACTCTCACGCATGCCACTCCGTCGCCCGTGATTTCCCGGAGTTGTGCGTCCCTTGCCGAGGTTCCGCTGGGTCTAGTGCACCTGGGATTTTATTTTGGAGGCGTTGTCATGCGTTTCGTAAAAGTGGCAGGCGTGAGTACAAGGCTCACCGCCTTCTTTAGCACATGTGCCTCATAGTGCACAGCCTCTCACTCGGAGGCGTGCCACCACGACTCCCGTGACTTGCAGGAGGTGCGCGCCTACCCCCCAACTCCCCTGGGACTATCTAGTGCACGCGGGAATTCATTTTAACCGCGTGGTGATGTGTTTCGTGGAAGTGGCGGGCGTGAGTACAAGACTCACCGCCTTCTTTAGCCCATGTGCCTCACAGTGCACAGCCTCTTACTGGCAGGCGTGCCACTACTGCTCCCGTGATTTGGCAGGAGGTGCGCGCCTACTCTTCAACTCCCTTGGGACTATCTAGTGCACCCGGGAATCCGTTTTGGCCGCGTGGTCATGTGTTTCGTGGAAGTAGCAGGCGTGAGTACAAGACTCACCCCTTCCTCTTGCAGAGCCTCCCACTCTCACGCATGCCACTCCGTCGCCCGTGATTTCCCAGAGTTGCGCGTCTATTGCCGAGGCTCCCCTGGGTCTAGTGCACCTGGGATTTCATTTTGGAGGCGTTGTCATGCGTTTCGTGGAAGTGGCAGGCGTGAGTACAAGGCTCACCGCCTTCTTTAGCACATGTGCCTCATAGTGCACAGATTCTCACTCGGAGGCGTGCCACCACGCCTCCCGTGACTTCCAGGAGGTGCGCGCCTATCCCCCAACTCCCCTGGGACTGTCTAGAGCACGCGGGAATCCATTTTAGCCGCGTGGCGATGTGTTTCGTGGAAGTGGCAGGCGTCAGTACAAGACTGACCGCCTTCTTTAGCACATGTGCCTCACAGTGCACAGCCTCTCACTAGCAGGCAAGCCACTACGGCTCCCGTGATCTGGCAGGAGGTGCGCGCCTACTCTCCCGTTCCTCTGGGACTATCTAGTGCACCCGGGAATCCGTTTTGGCCGCGTGGTGATGTGTTTCGTGGAAGTAGCAGGCGTGAGTACAAGGCTCACCCCTTCCTCTTGCACAGCCTCCCACTCTCACGCATGCCACTCCGTCGCCCGTGATTTCCCGGAGTTGCGCGTCTATTGCCGAGGTTCCCCTGGGTCTCTTGCACCTGGGATTTCATTTTGGAGGCGTTGTCATGCGTTTCGTGGAAGTGGCAGGCGTGAGTACAAGGCTCACCGCCTTCTTTAAGACATGTGACTGACAGTTCACAGCCTCTCACTGGCAGCTTACTGGCAGGCGTGCCACTACGGCTCCCGTGATTTGGCAGGAGGTGCGCGCCTACTCTCCAACTCCCCTGGGACTATCTTGTGCACCCGTAAATCCGTTTTGGCCGCGTGGTGATGTGTTTCGTGGAAGTAGCAGGCGTGAGTACAAGCCTCACCCCTTCCTCTTGCACAACCTCCCACTCTCACGCTTGCCACTCCGTCGCCCGTGATTTCCCGGAGTTGTGCGTCCCTTGCCGAGGTTGCCCTGGGTCTAGTGCACCTGGGATTTTATTTTGGAGGCGTTGTCATGCGTTTCGTAAAAGTGGCAGGCGTGAGTACAAGACTCACCGCCTTCTTTAGCCCATGTGCCTCACAGTGCACAGCCTCTTACTGGCAGGCGTGCCACTACTGCTCCCGTGATTTGGCAGGAGGTGCGCGCCTACTCTTCAACTCCCTTGGGACTATCTAGTGCACCCGGGAATCCGTTTTGGCCGCGTGGTCATGTGTTTCGTGGAAGTAGCAGGCGTGAGTACAAGACTCACCCCTTCCTCTTGCAGAGCCTCCCACTCTCACGCATGCCACTCCGTCGCCCGTGATTTCCCAGAGTTGCGCGTCTATTGCCGAGGCTCCCCTGGGTCTAGTGCACCTGGGATTTCATTTTGGAGGCGTTGTCATGCGTTTCGTGGAAGTGGCAGGCGTGAGTACAAGGCTCACCGCCTTCTTTAGCACATGTGCCTCATAGTGCACAGACTCTCACTCGGAGGCGTGCCACCACGCCTCCCGTGACTTGCAGGAGGTGCGCGCCTATCCCCCAACTCCCCTGGGACTGTCTAGAGCACGCGGGAATCCATTTTAGCCGCGTGGCGATGTGTTTCGTGGAAGTGGCAGGCGTCAGTACAAGACTGACCGCCTTCTTTAGCACATGTGCCTCACAGTGCACAGCCTCTCACTAGCAGGCAAGCCACTACGGCTCCCGTGATCTGGCAGGAGGTGCGCGCCTACTCTCCCGTTCCTCTGGGACTATCTAGTGCACCCGGGAATCCGTTTTGGCCGCGTGGTGATGTGTTTCGTGGAAGTAGCAGGCGTGAGTACAAGGCTCACCCCTTCCTCTTGCACAGCCTCCCACTCTCACGCATGCCACTCCGTCGCCCGTGATTTCCCGGAGTTGCGCGTCTATTGCCGAGGTTCCCCTGGGTCTCTTGCACCTGGGATTTCATTTTGGAGGCGTTGTCATGCGTTTCGTGGAAGTGGCAGGCGTGAGTACAAGGCTCACCGCCTTCTTTAGGACATGTGACTGACAGTTCACAGCCTCTCACTGGCAGCTTACTGGCAGGCGTGCCACTACGGCTCCCGTGATTTGGCAGGAGGTGCGCGCCTACTCTCCAACTCCCCTGGGACTATCTTGTGCACCCGTAAATCCGTTTTGGCCGCGTGGTGATGTGTTTCGTGGAAGTAGCAGGCGTGAGTACAAGCCTCACCCCTTCCTCTTGCACAGCCTCCCACTCTCACGCTTGCCACTCCGTCGCCCGTGATTTCCCGGAGTTGTGCGTCCCTTGCCGAGGTTGCCCTGGGTCTAGTGCACCTGGGATTTTATTTTGGAGGCGTTGTCATGCGTTTCGTAAAAGTGGCAGGCGTGAGTACAAGGCTCACCGCCTTCTTTAGCACATGTGCCTCATAGTGCACAGCCTCTCACTCGGAGGCGTGCCACCACGACTCCCGTGACTTGCAGGAGGTGCGCGCCTACCCCCCAACTCCCCTGGGACTATCTAGTGCACGCGGGAATCCATTTTAACCGCGTGGTGATGTGTTTCGTGGAAGTGGCAGGCGTCAGTACAAGACTGACCGCCTTCTTTAGCACATGTGCCTCACAGTGCACAGCCTCTCACTAGCAGGCGTGCCACTACGGCTCCCGTGATCTGGCAGGAGGTGCGCGCCTACTCTCCAACTCCCCTGGGACTATCTAGTGCACCCGGGAATCCGTTTTGGCCGCGTGGTGATGTGTTTCGTGGAAGTAGCAGGCGTGAGTACAAGACTCACCCCTTCCTCTTGCACAGCCTCCCACTCTCACGCATGCCACTCCGTCGCCCGTGATTTCCCAGAGTTGCGCGTCTATTGCCGAGGCTACCCTGGGTCTAGTGCACCTGGGATTTCATTTTGGAGGCGTTGTCATGCGTTTCGTGGAAGTGGCAGGCGTGAGTACAAGGCTCACCGCCTTCTTTAGGACAGGTGCCTCACAGTGCACAGCCTCTCACTGGCAGGCGTGCCAGTACGGCTCCCGTGATTTGGCAGGAGGTGCGCGCCCACTCTCCAACTCCCCTGGGACTATCTACTGCACCCGGGAATCCATTTTGGCCGCGTGGTCATGTGTTTCGTGGAAGTAGCAGGCGTGAGTACAAGACTCACCCCTTTCTCTTGCACAGCCTCCAACTCTCACGCATGCCACTCCGTCGCCCGTGATTTCCCGGAGTTGCGCGTCTATTGCGGAGGTTCCCCTGGGTCTAGTGCACCTGGGATTTCATTTTGGAGGCGTTGTCATGCGTTTCGTGGAAGTGGCAGGCGTGAGTACAAGGCTCACCGCCTTCTTTAGCACATGTGCCTCATAGTGCACAGACTCTCACTCGGAGGCGTGCCACCACGCCTCCCGTTACTTGCAGGAGGTGCGCGCCTATCCTTAAACTCCCCTGGGACTGTCGAGAGCACGCGGGAATCCATTTTAGCCGCGTGGCGATGTGTTTCGTGGAAGTGGCAGGCGTCAGTACAAGACTCACCGCCTTCTTTAGCACATGTGCCTAACAGTGCACAGCCTCTCACTGGCAGGCGTGCCACTACGGCTCCCGTGATCTGGCAGGAGGTGCGCGCCTACTCTCCAACTCCCCTGGGACTATCTAGTGCACCCGGGAATCCGTTTTGGCCGCGTGGTGATGTGTTTCGTGGAAGTAGCAGGCGTGAGTACAAGGCTCACCCCTTCCTCTTGCACAGCCTCCCACTCTCACGCATGCCACTCCGTCGCCCGTGATTTCCCGGAGCTGCGCGTCTATTGCCGAGGTTCCCCTGGGTCTATTGCACCTGGGATTTCATTTTGGAGGCGTTGTCATGCGTTTCGTGGAAGTGGCAGGCGTGAGTACAAGGCTCACCGCCTTCTTTAGGACATGTGCCTGACAGTGCACAGCCTCTCACTGGCAGCTCACTGGCAGGCGTGCCACTACGGCTCCCGTGATTTGGCAGGAGGTGCGCGCCTACTCTCCAACTCCCCTGGGACTATCTTGTGCACCCGGAAATCCCTTTTGGCCGCGTGGTGATGTGTTTCGTGGAAGTAGCAGGCGTGAGTACAAGCCTCACCCCTTCCTCTTCCACAGCCTCCCACTCTCACGCATGCCACTCCGTCGCCCGTGATTTCCCGGAGTTGTGCGTCCCTTGCCGAGGTTCCGCTGGGTCTAGTGCACCTGGGATTTTATTTTGGAGGCGTTGTCATGCGTTTCGTAAAAGTGGCAGGCGTGAGTACAAGGCTCACCGCCTTCTTTAGCACATGTGCCTCATAGTGCACAGCCTCTCACTCGGAGGCGTGCCACCACGACTCCCGTGACTTGCAGGAGGTGCGCGCCTACCCCCCAACTCCCCTGGGACTATCTAGTGCACGCGGGAATTCATTTTAACCGCGTGGTGATGTGTTTCGTGGAAGTGGCGGGCGTGAGTACAAGACTCACCGCCTTCTTTAGCCCATGTGCCTCACAGTGCACAGCCTCTTACTGGCAGGCGTGCCACTACTGCTCCCGTGATTTGGCAGGAGGTGCGCGCCTACTCTTCAACTCCCTTGGGACTATCTAGTGCACCCGGGAATCCGTTTTGGCCGCGTGGTCATGTGTTTCGTGGAAGTAGCAGGCGTGAGTACAAGACTCACCCCTTCCTCTTGCAGAGCCTCCCACTCTCACGCATGCCACTCCGTCGCCCGTGATTTCCCAGAGTTGCGCGTCTATTGCCGAGGCTCCCCTGGGTCTAGTGCACCTGGGATTTCATTTTGGAGGCGTTGTCATGCGTTTCGTGGAAGTGGCAGGCGTGAGTACAAGGCTCACCGCCTTCTTTAGCACATGTGCCTCATAGTGCACAGACTCTCACTCGGAGGCGTGCCACCACGCCTCCCGTGACTTGCAGGAGGTGCGCGCCTATCCCCCAACTCCCCTGGGACTGTCTAGAGCACGCGGGAATCCATTTTAGCCGCGTGGCGATGTGTTTCGTGGAAGTGGCAGGCGTCAGTACAAGACTGACCGCCTTCTTTAGCACATGTGCCTCACAGTGCACAGCCTCTCACTAGCAGGCAAGCCACTACGGCTCCCGTGATCTGGCAGGAGGTGCGCGCCTACTCTCCCGTTCCTCTGGGACTATCTAGTGCACCCGGGAATCCGTTTTGGCCGCGTGGTGATGTGTTTCGTGGAAGTAGCAGGCGTGAGTACAAGGCTCACCCCTTCCTCTTGCACAGCCTCCCACTCTCACGCATGCCACTCCGTCGCCCGTGATTTCCCGGAGTTGCGCGTCTATTGCCGAGGTTCCCCTGGGTCTCTTGCACCTGGGATTTCATTTTGGAGGCGTTGTCATGCGTTTCGTGGAAGTGGCAGGCGTGAGTACAAGGCTCACCGCCTTCTTTAGGACATGTGACTGACAGTTCACAGCCTCTCACTGGCAGCTTACTGGCAGGCGTGCCACTACGGCTCCCGTGATTTGGCAGGAGGTGCGCGCCTACTCTCCAACTCCCCTGGGACTATCTTGTGCACCCGTAAATCCGTTTTGGCCGCGTGGTGATGTGTTTCGTGGAAGTAGCAGGCGTGAGTACAAGCCTCACCCCTTCCTCTTGCACAGCCTCCCACTCTCACGCTTGCCACTCCGTCGCCCGTGATTTCCCGGAGTTGTGCGTCCCTTGCCGAGGTTGCCCTGGGTCTAGTGCACCTGGGATTTTATTTTGGAGGCGTTGTCATGCGTTTCGTAAAAGTGGCAGGCGTGAGTACAAGACTCACCGCCTTCTTTAGCCCATGTGCCTCACAGTGCACAGCCTCTTACTGGCAGGCGTGCCACTACTGCTCCCGTGATTTGGCAGGAGGTGCGCGCCTACTCTTCAACTCCCTTGGGACTATCTAGTGCACCCGGGAATCCGTTTTGGCCGCGTGGTCATGTGTTTCGTGGAAGTAGCAGGCGTGAGTACAAGACTCACCCCTTCCTCTTGCAGAGCCTCCCACTCTCACGCATGCCACTCCGTCGCCCGTGATTTCCCAGAGTTGCGCGTCTATTGCCGAGGCTCCCCTGGGTCTAGTGCACCTGGGATTTCATTTTGGAGGCGTTGTCATGCGTTTCGTGGAAGTGGCAGGCGTGAGTACAAGGCTCACCGCCTTCTTTAGCACATGTGCCTCATAGTGCACAGACTCTCACTCGGAGGCGTGCCACCACGCCTCCCGTGACTTGCAGGAGGTGCGCGCCTATCCCCCAACTCCCCTGGGACTGTCTAGAGCACGCGGGAATCCATTTTAGCCGCGTGGCGATGTGTTTCGTGGAAGTGGCAGGCGTCAGTACAAGACTGACCGCCTTCTTTAGCACATGTGCCTCACAGTGCACAGCCTCTCACTAGCAGGCAAGCCACTACGGCTCCCGTGATCTGGCAGGAGGTGCGCGCCTACTCTCCCGTTCCTCTGGGACTATCTAGTGCACCCGGGAATCCGTTTTGGCCGCGTGGTGATGTGTTTCGTGGAAGTAGCAGGCGTGAGTACAAGGCTCACCCCTTCCTCTTGCACAGCCTCCCACTCTCACGCATGCCACTCCGTCGCCCGTGATTTCCCGGAGTTGCGCGTCTATTGCCGAGGTTCCCCTGGGTCTCTTGCACCTGGGATTTCATTTTGGAGGCGTTGTCATGCGTTTCGTGGAAGTGGCAGGCGTGAGTACAAGGCTCACCGCCTTCTTTAGGACATGTGACTGACAGTTCACAGCCTCTCACTGGCAGCTTACTGGCAGGCGTGCCACTACGGCTCCCGTGATTTGACAGGTGGTGCGCGCCTACTCTCCAACTCCCCTGGGACTATCTTGTGCACCCGTAAATCCGTTTTGGCCGCGTGGTGATGTGTTTCGTGGAAGTAGCAGGCGTGAGTACAAGCCTCACCCCTTCCTCTTGCACAGCCTCCCACTCTCACGCTTGCCACTCCGTCGCCCGTGATTTCCCGGAGTTGTGCGTCCCTTGCCGAGGTTGCCCTGGGTCTAGTGCACCTGGGATTTTATTTTGGAGGCGTTGTCATGCGTTTCGTAAAAGTGGCAGGCGTGAGTACAAGGCTCACCGCCTTCTTTAGCACATGTGCCTCATAGTGCACAGCCTCTCACTCGGAGGCGTGCCACCACGACTCCCGTGACTTGCAGGAGGTGCGCGCCTACCCCCCAACTCCCCTGGGACTATCTAGTGCACGCGGGAATCCATTTTAACCGCGTGGTGATGTGTTTCGTGGAAGTGGCAGGCGTCA
Organism: Stylophora pistillata; assembly: GCF_964205215.1. Classification (NCBI taxonomy): domain Eukaryota; kingdom Metazoa; phylum Cnidaria; class Anthozoa; order Scleractinia; family Pocilloporidae; genus Stylophora; species Stylophora pistillata. The sequence goes on along the minus strand of NC_142521.1, from coordinate 707,615 downwards.
GTACAAGACTGACCGCCTTCTTTAGCACATGTGCCTCACAGTCCACAGCCTCTCACTAGCAGGCGTGCCACTACGGCTCCCGTGATCTGGCAGGAGGTGCGCGCCTACTCTCCAACTCCCCTGGGACTATCTAGTGCACCCGGGAATCCGTTTTGGCCGCGTGGTGATGTGTTTCGTGGAAGTAGCAGGCGTGAGTACAAGACTCACCCCTTCCTCTTGCACAGCCTCCCACTCTCACGCATGCCACTCCGTCGCCCGTGATTTCCCAGAGTTGCGCGTCTATTGCCGAGGCTACCCTGGGTCTAGTGCACCTGGGATTTCATTTTGGAGGCGTTGTCATGCGTTTCGTGGAAGTGGCAGGCGTGAGTACAAGGCTCACCGCCTTCTTTAGGACAGGTGCCTCACAGTGCACAGCCTCTCACTGGCAGGCGTGCCAGTACGGCTCCCGTGATTTGGCAGGAGGTGCGCGCCCACTCTCCAACTCCCCTGGGACTATCTACTGCACCCGGGAATCCATTTTGGCCGCGTGGTCATGTGTTTCGTGGAAGTAGCAGGCGTGAGTACAAGACTCACCCCTTTCTCTTGCACAGCCTCCAACTCTCACGCATGCCACTCCGTCGCCCGTGATTTCCCGGAGTTGCGCGTCTATTGCGGAGGTTCCCCTGGGTCTAGTGCACCTGGGATTTCATTTTGGAGGCGTTGTCATGCGTTTCGTGGAAGTGGCAGGCGTGAGTACAAGGCTCACCGCCTTCTTTAGCACATGTGCCTCATAGTGCACAGACTCTCACTCGGAGGCGTGCCACCACGCCTCCCGTTACTTGCAGGAGGTGCGCGCCTATCCTTAAACTCCCCTGGGACTGTCGAGAGCACGCGGGAATCCATTTTAGCCGCGTGGCGATGTGTTTCGTGGAAGTGGCAGGCGTCAGTACAAGACTCACCGCCTTCTTTAGCACATGTGCCTCACAGTGCACAGCCTCTCACTGGCAGGCGTGCCACTACGGCTCCCGTGATCTGGCAGGAGGTGCGCGCCTACTCTCCAACTCCCCTGGGACTATCTAGTGCACCCGGGAATCCGTTTTGGCCGCGTGGTGATGTGTTTCGTGGAAGTAGCAGGCGTGAGTACAAGGCTCACCCCTTCCTCTTGCACAGCCTCCCACTCTCACGCATGCCACTCCGTCGCCCGTGATTTCCCGGAGCTGCGCGTCTATTGCCGAGGTTCCCCTGGGTCTATTGCACCTGGGATTTCATTTTGGAGGCGTTGTCATGCGTTTCGTGGAAGTGGCAGGCGTGAGTACAAGGCTCACCGCCTTCTTTAGGACATGTGCCTGACAGTGCACAGCCTCTCACTGGCAGCTCACTGGCAGGCGTGCCACTACGGCTCCCGTGATTTGGCAGGAGGTGCGCGCCTACTCTCCAACTCCCCTGGGACTATCTTGTGCACCCGGAAATCCCTTTTGGCCGCGTGGTGATGTGTTTCGTGGAAGTAGCAGGCGTGAGTACAAGCCTCACCCCTTCCTCTTCCACAGCCTCCCACTCTCACGCATGCCACTCCGTCGCCCGTGATTTCCCGGAGTTGTGCGTCCCTTGCCGAGGTTCCGCTGGGTCTAGTGCACCTGGGATTTTATTTTGGAGGCGTTGTCATGCGTTTCGTAAAAGTGGCAGGCGTGAGTACAAGGCTCACCGCCTTCTTTAGCACATGTGCCTCATAGTGCACAGCCTCTCACTCGGAGGCGTGCCACCACGACTCCCGTGACTTGCAGGAGGTGCGCGCCTACCCCCCAACTCCCCTGGGACTATCTAGTGCACGCGGGAATTCATTTTAACCGCGTGGTGATGTGTTTCGTGGAAGTGGCGGGCGTGAGTACAAGACTCACCGCCTTCTTTAGCCCATGTGCCTCACAGTGCACAGCCTCTTACTGGCAGGCGTGCCACTACTGCTCCCGTGATTTGGCAGGAGGTGCGCGCCTACTCTTCAACTCCCTTGGGACTATCTAGTGCACCCGGGAATCCGTTTTGGCCGCGTGGTCATGTGTTTCGTGGAAGTAGCAGGCGTGAGTACAAGACTCACCCCTTCCTCTTGCAGAGCCTCCCACTCTCACGCATGCCACTCCGTCGCCCGTGATTTCCCAGAGTTGCGCGTCTATTGCCGAGGCTCCCCTGGGTCTAGTGCACCTGGGATTTCATTTTGGAGGCGTTGTCATGCGTTTCGTGGAAGTGGCAGGCGTGAGTACAAGGCTCACCGCCTTCTTTAGCACATGTGCCTCATAGTGCACAGACTCTCACTCGGAGGCGTGCCACCACGCCTCCCGTGACTTGCAGGTGGTGCGCGCCTATCCCCCAACTCCCCTGGGACTGTCTAGAGCACGCGGGAATCCATTTTAGCCGCGTGGCGATGTGTTTCGTGGAAGTGGCAGGCGTCAGTACAAGACTGACCGCCTTCTTTAGCACATGTGCCTCACAGTGCACAGCCTCTCACTAGCAGGCAAGCCACTACGGCTCCCGTGATCTGGCAGGAGGTGCGCGCCTACTCTCCCGTTCCTCTGGGACTATCTAGTGCACCCGGGAATCCGTTTTGGCCGCGTGGTGATGTGTTTCGTGGAAGTAGCAGGCGTGAGTACAAGGCTCACCCCTTCCTCTTGCACAGCCTCCCACTCTCACGCATGCCACTCCGTCGCCCGTGATTTCCCGGAGTTGCGCGTCTATTGCCGAGGTTCCCCTGGGTCTCTTGCACCTGGGATTTCATTTTGGAGGCGTTGTCATGCGTTTCGTGGAAGTGGCAGGCGTGAGTACAAGGCTCACCGCCTTCTTTAGGACATGTGACTGACAGTTCACAGCCTCTCACTGGCAGCTTACTGGCAGGCGTGCCACTACGGCTCCCGTGATTTGGCAGGAGGTGCGCGCCTACTCTCCAACTCCCCTGGGACTATCTTGTGCACCCGTAAATCCGTTTTGGCCGCGTGGTGATGTGTTTCGTGGAAGTAGCAGGCGTGAGTACAAGCCTCACCCCTTCCTCTTGCACAGCCTCCCACTCTCACGCTTGCCACTCCGTCGCCCGTGATTTCCCGGAGTTGTGCGTCCCTTCCCGAGGTTGCCCTGGGTCTAGTGCACCTGGGATTTTATTTTGGAGGCGTTGTCATGCGTTTCGTAAAAGTGGCAGTTGTGAGTACAAGACTCACCGCCTTCTTTAGCCCATGTGCCTCACAGTGCACAGCCTCTTACTGGCAGGCGTGCCACTACTGCTCCCGTGATTTGGCAGGAGGTGCGCGCCTACTCTTCAACTCCCTTGGGACTATCTAGTGCACCCGGGAATCCGTTTTGGCCGCGTGGTCATGTGTTTCGTGGAAGTAGCAGGCGTGAGTACAAGACTCACCCCTTCCTCTTGCAGAGCCTCCCACTCTCACGCATGCCACTCCGTCGCCCGTGATTTCCCAGAGTTGCGCGTCTATTGCCGAGGCTCCATCGGGTCTAGTGCACCTGGGATTTCATTTTGGAGGCGTTGTCATGCGTTTCGTGGAAGTGGCAGGCGTGAGTACAAGGCTCACCGCCTTCTTTAGCACATGTGCCTCATAGTGCACAGACTCTCACTCGGAGGCGTGCCACCACGCCTCCCGTGACTTGCAGGAGGTGCGCGCCTATCCCCCAACTCCCCTGGGACTGTCTAGAGCACGCGGGAATCCATTTTAGCCGCGTGGCGATGTGTTTCGTGGAAGTGGCAGGCGTCAGTACAAGACTGACCGCCTTCTTTAGCACATGTGCCTCACAGTGCACAGCCTCTCACTAGCAGGCAAGCCACTACGGCTCCCGTGATCTGGCAGGAGGTGCGCGCCTACTCTCCCGTTCCTCTGGGACTATCTAGTGCACCCGGGAATCCGTTTTGGCCGCGTGGTGATGTGTTTCGTGGAAGTAGCAGGCGTGAGTACAAGGCTCACCCCTTCCTCTTGCACAGCCTCCCACTCTCACGCATGCCACTCCGTCGCCCGTGATTTCCCGGAGTTGCGCGTCTATTGCCGAGGTTCCCCTGGGTCTCTTGCACCTGGGATTTCATTTTGGAGGCGTTGTCATGCGTTTCGTGGAAGTGGCAGGCGTGAGTACAAGGCTCACCGCCTTCTTTAGGACATGTGACTGACAGTTCACAGCCTCTCACTGGCAGCTTACTGGCAGGCGTGCCACTACGGCTCCCGTGATTTGACAGGAGGTGCGCGCCTACTCTCCAACTCCCCTGGGACTATCTTGTGCACCCGTAAATCCGTTTTGGCCGCGTGGTGATGTGTTTCGTGGAAGTAGCAGGCGTGAGTACAAGCCTCACCCCTTCCTCTTGCACAGCCTCCCACTCTCACGCTTGCCACTCCGTCGCCCGTGATTTCCCGGAGTTGTGCGTCCCTTGCCGAGGTTGCCCTGGGTCTAGTGCACCTGGGATTTTATTTTGGAGGCGTTGTCATGCGTTTCGTAAAAGTGGCAGGCGTGAGTACAAGGCTCACCGCCTTCTTTAGCACATGTGCCTCATAGTGCACAGCCTCTCACTCGGAGGCGTGCCACCACGACTCCCGTGACTTGCAGGAGGTGCGCGCCTACCCCCCAACTCCCCTGGGACTATCTAGTGCACGCGGGAATCCATTTTAACCGCGTGGTGATGTGTTTCGTGGAAGTGGCAGGCGTCAGTACAAGACTGACCGCCTTCTTTAGCACATGTGCCTCACAGTGCACAGCCTCTCACTAGCAGGCGTGCCACTACGGCTCCCGTGATCTGGCAGGAGGTGCGCGCCTACTCTCCAACTCCCCTGGGACTATCTAGTGCACCCGGGAATCCGTTTTGGCCGCGTGGTGATGTGTTTCGTGGAAGTAGCAGGCGTGAGTACAAGACTCACCCCTTCCTCTTGCACAGCCTCCCACTCTCACGCATGCCACTCCGTCGCCCGTGATTTCCCAGAGTTGCGCGTCTATTGCCGAGGCTACCCTGGGTCTAGTGCACCTGGGATTTCATTTTGGAGGCGTTGTCATGCGTTTCGTGGAAGTGGCAGGCGTGAGTACAAGGCTCACCGCCTTCTTTAGGACAGGTGCCTCACAGTGCACAGCCTCTCACTGGCAGGCGTGCCAGTACGGCTCCCGTGATTTGGCAGGAGGTGCGCGCCCACTCTCCAACTCCCCTGGGACTATCTACTGCACCCGGGAATCCATTTTGGCCGCGTGGTCATGTGTTTCGTGGAAGTAGCAGGCGTGAGTACAAGACTCACCCCTTTCTCTTGCACAGCCTCCAACTCTCACGCATGCCACTCCGTCGCCCGTGATTTCCCGGAGTTGCGCGTCTATTGCGGAGGTTCCCCTGGGTCTAGTGCACCTGGGATTTCATTTTGGAGGCGTTGTCATGCGTTTCGTGGAAGTGGCAGGCGTGAGTACAAGGCTCACCGCCTTCTTTAGCACATGTGCCTCATAGTGCACAGACTCTCACTCGGAGGCGTGCCACCACGCCTCCCGTTACTTGCAGGAGGTGCGCGCCTATCCTTAAACTCCCCTGGGACTGTCGAGAGCACGCGGGAATCCATTTTAGCCGCGTGGCGATGTGTTTCGTGGAAGTGGCAGGCGTCAGTACAAGACTCACCGCCTTCTTTAGCACATGTGCCTCACAGTGCACAGCCTCTCACTGGCAGGCGTGCCACTACGGCTCCCGTGATCTGGCAGGAGGTGCGCGCCTACTCTCCAACTCCCCTGGGACTATCTAGTGCACCCGGGAATCCGTTTTGGCCGCGTGGTGATGTGTTTCGTGGAAGTAGCAGGCGTGAGTACAAGGCTCACCCCTTCCTCTTGCACAGCCTCCCACTCTCACGCATGCCACTCCGTCGCCCGTGATTTCCCGGAGCTGCGCGTCTATTGCCGAGGTTCCCCTGGGTCTATTGCACCTGGGATTTCATTTTGGAGGCGTTGTCATGCGTTTCGTGGAAGTGGCAGGCGTGAGTACAAGGCTCACCGCCTTCTTTAGGACATGTGCCTGACAGTGCACAGCCTCTCACTGGCAGCTCACTGGCAGGCGTGCCACTACGGCTCCCGTGATTTGGCAGGAGGTGCGCGCCTACTCTCCAACTCCCCTGGGACTATCTTGTGCACCCGGAAATCCCTTTTGGCCGCGTGGTGATGTGTTTCGTGGAAGTAGCAGGCGTGAGTACAAGCCTCACCCCTTCCTCTTCCACAGCCTCCCACTCTCACGCATGCCACTCCGTCGCCCGTGATTTCCCGGAGTTGTGCGTCCCTTGCCGAGGTTCCGCTGGGTCTAGTGCACCTGGGATTTTATTTTGGAGGCGTTGTCATGCGTTTCGTAAAAGTGGCAGGCGTGAGTACAAGGCTCACCGCCTTCTTTAGCACATGTGCCTCATAGTGCACAGCCTCTCACTCGGAGGCGTGCCACCACGACTCCCGTGACTTGCAGGAGGTGCGCGCCTACCCCCCAACTCCCCTGGGACTATCTAGTGCACGCGGGAATTCATTTTAACCGCGTGGTGATGTGTTTCGTGGAAGTGGCGGGCGTGAGTACAAGACTCACCGCCTTCTTTAGCCCATGTGCCTCACAGTGCACAGCCTCTTACTGGCAGGCGTGCCACTACTGCTCCCGTGATTTGGCAGGAGGTGCGCGCCTACTCTTCAACTCCCTTGGGACTATCTAGTGCACCCGGGAATCCGTTTTGGCCGCGTGGTCATGTGTTTCGTGGAAGTAGCAGGCGTGAGTACAAGACTCACCCCTTCCTCTTGCAGAGCCTCCCACTCTCACGCATGCCACTCCGTCGCCCGTGATTTCCCAGAGTTGCGCGTCTATTGCCGAGGCTCCCCTGGGTCTAGTGCACCTGGGATTTCATTTTGGAGGCGTTGTCATGCGTTTCGTGGAAGTGGCAGGCGTGAGTACAAGGCTCACCGCCTTCTTTAGCACATGTGCCTCATAGTGCACAGACTCTCACTCGGAGGCGTGCCACCACGCCTCCCGTGACTTGCAGGAGGTGCGCGCCTATCCCCCAACTCCCCTGGGACTGTCTAGAGCACGCGGGAATCCATTTTAGCCGCGTGGCGATGTGTTTCGTGGAAGTGGCAGGCGTCAGTACAAGACTGACCGCCTTCTTTAGCACATGTGCCTCACAGTGCACAGCCTCTCACTAGCAGGCAAGCCACTACGGCTCCCGTGATCTGGCAGGAGGTGCGCGCCTACTCTCCCGTTCCTCTGGGACTATCTAGTGCACCCGGGAATCCGTTTTGGCCGCGTGGTGATGTGTTTCGTGGAAGTAGCAGGCGTGAGTACAAGGCTCACCCCTTCCTCTTGCACAGCCTCCCACTCTCACGCATGCCACTCCGTCGCCCGTGATTTCCCGGAGTTGCGCGTCTATTGCCGAGGTTCCCCTGGGTCTCTTGCACCTGGGATTTCATTTTGGAGGCGTTGTCATGCGTTTCGTGGAAGTGGCAGGCGTGAGTACAAGGCTCACCGCCTTCTTTAGGACATGTGACTGACAGTTCACAGCCTCTCACTGGCAGCTTACTGGCAGGCGTGCCACTACGGCTCCCGTGATTTGGCAGGAGGTGCGCGCCTACTCTCCAACTCCCCTGGGACTATCTTGTGCACCCGTAAATCCGTTTTGGCCGCGTGGTGATGTGTTTCGTGGAAGTAGCAGGCGTGAGTACAAGCCTCACCCCTTCCTCTTGCACAGCCTCCCACTCTCACGCTTGCCACTCCGTCGCCCGTGATTTCCCGGAGTTGTGCGTCCCTTGCCGAGGTTGCCCTGGGTCTAGTGCACCTGGGATTTTATTTTGGAGGCGTTGTCATGCGTTTCGTAAAAGTGGCAGGCGTGAGTACAAGACTCACCGCCTTCTTTAGCCCATGTGCCTCACAGTGCACAGCCTCTTACTGGCAGGCGTGCCACTACTGCTCCCGTGATTTGGCAGGAGGTGCGCGCCTACTCTTCAACTCCCTTGGGACTATCTAGTGCACCCGGGAATCCGTTTTGGCCGCGTGGTCATGTGTTTCGTGGAAGTAGCAGGCGTGAGTACAAGACTCACCCCTTCCTCTTGCAGAGCCTCCCACTCTCACGCATGCCACTCCGTCGCCCGTGATTTCCCAGAGTTGCGCGTCTATTGCCGAGGCTCCCCTGGGTCTAGTGCACCTGGGATTTCATTTTGGAGGCGTTGTCATGCGTTTCGTGGAAGTGGCAGGTGTGAGTACAAGGTTCACCGCCTTCTTTAGCACATGTGCCTCATAGTGCACAGACTCTCACTCGGAGGCGTGCCACCACGCCTCCCGTGACTTGCAGGAGGTGCGCGCCTATCCCCCAACTCCCCTGGGACTGTCTAGAGCACGCGGGAATCCATTTTAGCCGCGTGGCGATGTGTTTCGTGGAAGTGGCAGGCGTCAGTACAAGACTGACCGCCTTCTTTAGCACATGTGCCTCACAGTGCACAGCCTCTCACTAGCAGGCAAGCCACTACGGCTCCCGTGATCTGGCAGGAGGTGCGCGCCTACTCTCCCGTTCCTCTGGGACTATCTAGTGCACCCGGGAATCCGTTTTGGCCGCGTGGTGATGTGTTTCGTGGAAGTAGCAGGCGTGAGTACAAGGCTCACCCCTTCCTCTTGCACAGCCTCCCACTCTCACGCATGCCACTCCGTCGCCCGTGATTTCCCGGAGTTGCGCGTCTATTGCCGAGGTTCCCCTGGGTCTCTTGCACCTGGGATTTCATTTTGGAGGCGTTGTCATGCGTTTCGTGGAAGTGGCAGGCGTGAGTACAAGGCTCACCGCCTTCTTTAGGACATGTGACTGACAGTTCACAGCCTCTCACTGGCAGCTTACTGGCAGGCGTGCCACTACGGCTCCCGTGATTTGGCAGGAGGTGCGCGCCTACTCTCCAACTCCCCTGGGACTATCTTGTGCACCCGTAAATCCGTTTTGGCCGCGTGGTGATGTGTTTCGTGGAAGTAGCAGGCGTGAGTACAAGCCTCACCCCTTCCTCTTGCACAGCCTCCCACTCTCACGCTTGCCACTCCGTCGCCCGTGATTTCCCGGAGTTGTGCGTCCCTTGCCGAGGTTGCCCTGGGTCTAGTGCACCTGGGATTTTATTTTGGAGGCGTTGTCATGCGTTTCGTAAAAGTGGCAGGCGTGAGTACAAGGCTCACCGCCTTCTTTAGCACATGTGCCTCATAGTGCACAGCCTCTCACTCGGAGGCGTGCCACCACGACTCCCGTGACTTGCAGGAGGTGCGCGCCTACCCCCCAACTCCCCTGGGACTATCTAGTGCACGCGGGAATCCATTTTAACCGCGTGGTGATGTGTTTCGTGGAAGTGGCAGGCGTCAGTACAAGACTGACCGCCTTCTTTAGCACATGTGCCTCACAGTGCACAGCCTCTCACTAGCAGGCGTGCCACTACGGCTCCCGTGATCTGGCAGGAGGTGCGCGCCTACTCTCCAACTCCCCTGGGACTATCTAGTGCACCCGGGAATCCGTTTTGGCCGCGTGGTGATGTGTTTCGTGGAAGTAGCAGGCGTGAGTACAAGACTCACCCCTTCCTCTTGCACAGCCTCCCACTCTCACGCATGCCACTCCGTCGCCCGTGATTTCCCAGAGTTGCGCGTCTATTGCCGAGGCTACCCTGGGTCTAGTGCACCTGGGATTTCATTTTGGAGGCGTTGTCATGCGTTTCGTGGAAGTGGCAGGCGTGAGTACAAGGCTCACCGCCTTCTTTAGGACAGGTGCCTCACAGTGCACAGCCTCTCACTGGCAGGCGTGCCAGTACGGCTCCCGTGATTTGGCAGGAGGTGCGCGCCCACTCTCCAACTCCCCTGGGACTATCTACTGCACCCGGGAATCCATTTTGGCCGCGTGGTCATGTGTTTCGTGGAAGTAGCAGGCGTGAGTACAAGACTCACCCCTTTCTCTTGCACAGCCTCCAACTCTCACGCATGCCACTCCGTCGCCCGTGATTTCCCGGAGTTGCGCGTCTATTGCGGAGGTTCCCCTGGGTCTAGTGCACCTGGGATTTCATTTTGGAGGCGTTGTCATGCGTTTCGTGGAAGTGGCAGGCGTGAGTACAAGGCTCACCGCCTTCTTTAGCACATGTGCCTCATAGTGCACAGACTCTCACTCGGAGGCGTGCCACCACGCCTCCCGTTACTTGCAGGAGGTGCGCGCCTATCCTTAAACTCCCCTGGGACTGTCGAGAGCACGCGGGAATCCATTTTAGCCGCGTGGCGATGTGTTTCGTGGAAGTGGCAGGCGTCAGTACAAGACTCACCGCCTTCTTTAGCACATGTGCCTAACAGTGCACAGCCTCTCACTGGCAGGCGTGCCACTACGGCTCCCGTGATCTGGCAGGAGGTGCGCGCCTACTCTCCAACTCCCCTGGGACTATCTAGTGCACCCGGGAATCCGTTTTGGCCGCGTGGTGATGTGTTTCGTGGAAGTAGCAGGCGTGAGTACAAGGCTCACCCCTTCCTCTTGCACAGCCTCCCACTCTCACGCATGCCACTCCGTCGCCCGTGATTTCCCGGAGCTGCGCGTCTATTGCCGAGGTTCCCTTGGGTCTATTGCACCTGGGATTTCATTTTGGAGGCGTTGTCATGCGTTTCGTGGAAGTGGCAGGCGTGAGTACAAGGCTCACCGCCTTCTTTAGGACATGTGCCTGACAGTGCACAGCCTCTCACTGGCAGCTCACTGGCAGGCGTGCCACTACGGCTCCCGTGATTTGGCAGGAGGTGCGCGCCTACTCTCCAACTCCCCTGGGACTATCTTGTGCACCCGGAAATCCCTTTTGGCCGCGTGGTGATGTGTTTCGTGGAAGTAGCAGGCGTGAGTACAAGCCTCACCCCTTCCTCTTCCACAGCCTCCCACTCTCACGCATGCCACTCCGTCGCCCGTGATTTCCCGGAGTTTTGCGTCCCTTGCCGAGGTTCCGCTGGGTCTAGTGCACCTGGGATTTTATTTTGGAGGCGTTGTCATGCGTTTCGTAAAAGTGGCAGGCGTGAGTACAAGGCTCACCGCCTTCTTTAGCACATGTGCCTCATAGTGCACAGCCTCTCACTCGGAGGCGTGCCACCACGACTCCCGTGACTTGCAGGAGGTGCGCGCCTACCCCCCAACTCCCCTGGGACTATCTAGTGCACGCGGGAATTCATTTTAACCGCGTGGTGATGTGTTTCGTGGAAGTGGCGGGCGTGAGTACAAGACTCACCGCCTTCTTTAGCCCATGTGCCTCACAGTGCACAGCCTCTTACTGGCAGGCGTGCCACTACTGCTCCCGTGATTTGGCAGGAGGTGCGCGCCTACTCTTCAACTCCCTTGGGACTATCTAGTGCACCCGGGAATCCGTTTTGGCCGCGTGGTCATGTGTTTCGTGGAAGTAGCAGGCGTGAGTACAAGACTCACCCCTTCCTCTTGCAGAGCCTCCCACTCTCACGCATGCCACTCCGTCGCCCGTGATTTCCCAGAGTTGCGCGTCTATTGCCGAGGCTCCCCTGGGTCTAGTGCACCTGGGATTTCATTTTGGAGGCGTTGTCATGCGTTTCGTGGAAGTGGCAGGCGTGAGTACAAGGCTCACCGCCTTCTTTAGCACATGTGCCTCATAGTGCACAGACTCTCACTCGGAGGCGTGCCACCACGCCTCCCGTGACTTGCAGGAGGTGCGCGCCTATCCCCCAACTCCCCTGGGACTGTCTAGAGCACGCGGGAATCCATTTTAGCCGCGTGGCGATGTGTTTCGTGGAAGTGGCAGGCGTCAGTACAAGACTGACCGCCTTCTTTAGCACATGTGCCTCACAGTGCACAGCCTCTCACTAGCAGGCAAGCCACTACGGCTCCCGTGATCTGGCAGGAGGTGCGCGCCTACTCTCCCGTTCCTCTGGGACTATCTAGTGCACCCGGGAATCCGTTTTGGCCGCGTGGTGATGTGTTTCGTGGAAGTAGCAGGCGTGAGTACAAGGCTCACCCCTTCCTCTTGCACAGCCTCCCACTCTCACGCATGCCACTCCGTCGCCCGTGATTTCCCGTAGTTGCGCGTCTATTGCCGAGGTTCCCCTGGGTCTCTTGCACCTGGGATTTCATTTTGGAGGCGTTGTCATGCGTTTCGTGGAAGTGGCAGGCGTGAGTACAAGGCTCACCGCCTTCTTTAGGACATGTGACTGACAGTTCACAGCCTCTCACTGGCAGCTTACTGGCAGGCGTGCCACTACGGCTCCCGTGATTTGGCAGGAGGTGCGCGCCTACTCTCCAACTCCCCTGGGACTATCTTGTGCACCCGTAAATCCGTTTTGGCCGCGTGGTGATGTGTTTCGTGGAAGTAGCAGGCGTGAGTACAAGCCTCACCCCTTCCTCTTGCACAGCCTCCCACTCTCACGCTTGCCACTCCGTCGCCCGTGATTTCCCGGAGTTGTGCGTCCCTTGCCGAGGTTGCCCTGGGTCTAGTGCACCTGGGATTTTATTTTGGAGGCGTTGTCATGCGTTTCGTAAAAGTGGCAGGCGTGAGTACAAGACTCACCGCCTTCTTTAGCCCATGTGCCTCACAGTGCACAGCCTCTTACTGGCAGGCGTGCCACTACTGCTCCCGTGATTTGGCAGGAGGTGCGCGCCTACTCTTCAACTCCCTTGGGACTATCTAGTGCACCCGGGAATCCGTTTTGGCCGCGTGGTCATGTGTTTCGTGGAAGTAGCAGGCGTGAGTACAAGACTCACCCCTTCCTCTTGCAGAGCCTCCCACTCTCACGCATGCCACTCCGTCGCCCGTGATTTCCCAGAGTTGCGCGTCTATTGCCGAGGCTCCCCTGGGTCTAGTGCACCTGGGATTTCATTTTGGAGGCGTTGTCATGCGTTTCGTGGAAGTGGCAGGCGTGAGTACAAGGCTCACCGCCTTCTTTAGCACATGTGCCTCATAGTGCACAGACTCTCACTCGGAGGCGTGCCACCACGCCTCCCGTGACTTGCAGGAGGTGCGCGCCTATCCCCCAACTCCCCTGGGACTGTCTAGAGCACGCGGGAATCCATTTTAGCCGCGTGGCGATGTGTTTCGTGGAAGTGGCAGGCGTCAGTACAAGACTGACCGCCTTCTTTAGCACATGTGCCTCACAGTGCACAGCCTCTCACTAGCAGGCAAGCCACTACGGCTCCCGTGATCTGGCAGGAGGTGCGCGCCTACTCTCCCGTTCCTCTGGGACTATCTAGTGCACCCGGGAATCCGTTTTGGCCGCGTGGTGATGTGTTTCGTGGAAGTAGCAGGCGTGAGTACAAGGCTCACCCCTTCCTCTTGCACAGCCTCCCACTCTCACGCATGCCACTCCGTCGCCCGTGATTTCCCGGAGTTGCGCGTCTATTGCCGAGGTTCCCCTGGGTCTCTTGCACCTGGGATTTCATTTTGGAGGCGTTGTCATGCGTTTCGTGGAAGTGGCAGGCGTGAGTACAAGGCTCACCGCCTTCTTTAGGACATGTGACTGACAGTTCACAGCCTCTCACTGGCAGCTTACTGGCAGGCGTGCCACTACGGCTCCCGTGATTTGACAGGAGGTGCGCGCCTACTCTCCAACTCCCCTGGGACTATCTTGTGCACCCGTAAATCCGTTTTGGCCGCGTGGTGATGTGTTTCGTGGAAGTAGCAGGCGTGAGTACAAGCCTCACCCCTTCCTCTTGCACAGCCTCCCACTCTCACGCTTGCCACTCCGTCGCCCGTGATTTCCCGGAGTTGTGCGTCCCTTGCCGAGGTTGCCCTGGGTCTAGTGCACCTGGGATTTTATTTTGGAGGCGTTGTCATGCGTTTCGTAAAAGTGGCAGGCGTGAGTACAAGGCTCACCGCCATCTTTAGCACATGTGCCTCATAGTGCACAGCCTCACACTCGGAGGCGTGCCACCACGACTCCCGTGACTTGCAGGAGGTGCGCGCCTACCCCCCAACTCCCCTGGGACTATCTAGTGCACGCGGGAATCCATTTTAACCGCGTGGTGATGTGTTTCGTGGAAGTGGCAGGCGTCAGTACAAGACTGACCGCCTTCTTTAGCACATGTGCCTCACAGTGCACAGCCTCTCACTAGCAGGCGTGCCACTACGGCTCCCGTGATCTGGCAGGAGGTGCGCGCCTACTCTCCAACTCCCCTGGGACTATCTAGTGCACCCGGGAATCCGTTTTGGCCGCGTGGTGATGTGTTTCGTGGAAGTAGCAGGCGTGAGTACAAGACTCACCCCTTCCTCTTGCACAGCCTCCCACTCTCACGCATTCCACTCCGTCGCCCGTGATTTCCCAGAGTTGCGCGTCTATTGCCGAGGCTACCCTGGGTCTAGTGCACCTGGGATTTCATTTTGGAGGCGTTGTCATGCGTTTCGTGGAAGTGGCAGGCGTGAGTACAAGGCTCACCGCCTTCTTTAGGACAGGTGCCTCACAGTGCACAGCCTCTCACTGGCAGGCGTGCCAGTACGGCTCCCGTGATTTGGCAGGAGGTGCGCGCCCACTCTCCAACTCCCCTGGGACTATCTACTGCACCCGGGAATCCATTTTGGCCGCGTGGTCATGTGTTTCGTGGAAGTAGCAGGCGTGAGTACAAGACTCACCCCTTTCTCTTGCACAGCCTCCAACTCTCACGCATGCCACTCCGTCGCCCGTGATTTCCCGGAGTTGCGCGTCTATTGCGGAGGTTCCCCTGGGTCTAGTGCACCTGGGATTTCATTTTGGAGGCGTTGTCATGCGTTTCGTGGAAGTGGCAGGCGTGAGTACAAGGCTCACCGCCTTCTTTAGCACATGTGCCTCATAGTGCACAGACTCTCACTCGGAGGCGTGCCACCACGCCTCCCGTTACTTGCAGGAGGTGCGCGCCTATCCTTAAACTCCCCTGGGACTGTCGAGAGCACGCGGGAATCCATTTTAGCCGCGTGGCGATGTGTTTCGTGGAAGTGGCAGGCGTCAGTACAAGACTCACCGCCTTCTTTAGCACATGTGCCTCACAGTGCACAGCCTCTCACTGGCAGGCGTGCCACTACGGCTCCCGTGATCTGGCAGGAGGTGCGCGCCTACTCTCCAACTCCCCTGGGACTATCTAGTGCACCCGGGAATCCGTTTTGGCCGCGTGGTGATGTGTTTCGTGGAAGTAGCAGGCGTGAGTACAAGGCTCACCCCTTCCTCTTGCACAGCCTCCCACTCTCACGCATGCCACTCCGTCGCCCGTGATTTCCCGGAGCTGCGCGTCTATTGCCGAGGTTCCCCTGGGTCTATTGCACCTGGGATTTCATTTTGGAGGCGTTGTCATGCGTTTCGTGGAAGTGGCAGGCGTGAGTACAAGGCTCACCGCCTTCTTTAGGACATGTGCCTGACAGTGCACAGCCTCTCACTGGCAGCTCACTGGCAGGCGTGCCACTACGGCTCCCGTGATTTGGCAGGAGGTGCGCGCCTACTCTCCAACTCCCCTGGGACTATCTTGTGCACCCGGAAATCCCTTTTGGCCGCGTGGTGATGTGTTTCGTGGAAGTAGCAGGCGTGAGTACAAGCCTCACCCCTTCCTCTTCCACAGCCTCCCACTCTCACGCATGCCACTCCGTCGCCCGTGATTTCCCGGAGTTGTGCGTCCCTTGCCGAGGTTCCGCTGGGTCTAGTGCACCTGGGATTTTATTTTGGAGGCGTTGTCATGCGTTTCGTAAAAGTGGCAGGCGTGAGTACAAGGCTCACCGCCTTCTTTAGCACATGTGCCTCATAGTGCACAGCCTCTCACTCGGAGGCGTGCCACCACGACTCCCGTGACTTGCAGGAGGTGCGCGCCTACCCCCCAACTCCCCTGGGACTATCTAGTGCACGCGGGAATTCATTTTAACCGCGTGGTGATGTGTTTCGTGGAAGTGGCGGGCGTGAGTACAAGACTCACCGCCTTCTTTAGCCCATGTGCCTCACAGTGCACAGCCTCTTACTGGCAGGCGTGCCACTACTGCTCCCGTGATTTGGCAGGAGGTGCGCGCCTACTCTTCAACTCCCTTGGGACTATCTAGTGCACCCGGGAATCCGTTTTGGCCGCGTGGTCATGTGTTTCGTGGAAGTAGCAGGCGTGAGTACAAGACTCACCCCTTCCTCTTGCAGAGCCTCCCACTCTCACGCATGCCACTCCGTCGCCCGTGATTTCCCAGAGTTGCGCGTCTATTGCCGAGGCTCCCCTGGGTCTAGTGCACCTGGGATTTCATTTTGGAGGCGTTGTCATGCGTTTCGTGGAAGTGGCAGGCGTGAGTACAAGGCTCACCG
Source organism: Stylophora pistillata (assembly GCF_964205215.1). Taxonomy (NCBI): domain Eukaryota; kingdom Metazoa; phylum Cnidaria; class Anthozoa; order Scleractinia; family Pocilloporidae; genus Stylophora; species Stylophora pistillata. Next base: position 691,399 of record NC_142521.1, on the reverse strand, counting down.
CCTTCTTTAGCACATGTGCCTCATAGTGCACAGACTCTCACTCGGAGGCGTGCCACCACGCCTCCCGTGACTTGCAGGAGGTGCGCGCCTATCCCCCAACTCCCCTGGGACTGTCTAGAGCACGCGGGAATCCATTTTAGCCGCGTGGCGATGTGTTTCGTGGAAGTGGCAGGCGTCAGTACAAGACTGACCGCCTTCTTTAGCACATGTGCCTCACAGTGCACAGCCTCTCACTAGCAGGCAAGCCACTACGGCTCCCGTGATCTGGCAGGAGGTGCGCGCCTACTCTCCCGTTCCTCTGGGACTATCTAGTGCACCCGGGAATCCGTTTTGGCCGCGTGGTGATGTGTTTCGTGGAAGTAGCAGGCGTGAGTACAAGGCTCACCCCTTCCTCTTGCACAGCCTCCCACTCTCACGCATGCCACTCCGTCGCCCGTGATTTCCCGGAGTTGCGCGTCTATTGCCGAGGTTCCCCTGGGTCTCTTGCACCTGGGATTTCATTTTGGAGGCGTTGTCATGCGTTTCGTGGAAGTGGCAGGCGTGAGTACAAGGCTCACCGCCTTCTTTAGGACATGTGACTGACAGTTCACAGCCTCTCACTGGCAGCTTACTGGCAGGCGTGCCACTACGGCTCCCGTGATTTGGCAGGAGGTGCGCGCCTACTCTCCAACTCCCCTGGGACTATCTTGTGCACCCGTAAATCCGTTTTGGCCGCGTGGTGATGTGTTTCGTGGAAGTAGCAGGCGTGAGTACAAGCCTCACCCCTTCCTCTTGCACAGCCTCCCACTCTCACGCTTGCCACTCCGTCGCCCGTGATTTCCCGGAGTTGTGCGTCCCTTGCCGAGGTTGCCCTGGGTCTAGTGCACCTGGGATTTTATTTTGGAGGCGTTGTCATGCGTTTCGTAAAAGTGGCAGGCGTGAGTACAAGACTCACCGCCTTCTTTAGCCCATGTGCCTCACAGTGCACAGCCTCTTACTGGCAGGCGTGCCACTACTGCTCCCGTGATTTGGCAGGAGGTGCGCGCCTACTCTTCAACTCCCTTGGGACTATCTAGTGCACCCGGGAATCCGTTTTGGCCGCGTGGTCATGTGTTTCGTGGAAGTAGCAGGCGTGAGTACAAGACTCACCCCTTCCTCTTGCAGAGCCTCCCACTCTCACGCATGCCACTCCGTCGCCCGTGATTTCCCAGAGTTGCGCGTCTATTGCCGAGGCTCCATCGGGTCTAGTGCACCTGGGATTTCATTTTGGAGGCGTTGTCATGCGTTTCGTGGAAGTGGCAGGCGTGAGTACAAGGCTCACCGCCTTCTTTAGCACATGTGCCTCATAGTGCACAGACTCTCACTCGGAGGCGTGCCACCACGCCTCCCGTGACTTGCAGGAGGTGCGCGCCTATCCCCCAACTCCCCTGGGACTGTCTAGAGCACGCGGGAATCCATTTTAGCCGCGTGGCGATGTGTTTCGTGGAAGTGGCAGGCGTCAGTACAAGACTGACCGCCTTCTTTAGCACATGTGCCTCACAGTGCACAGCCTCTCACTAGCAGGCAAGCCACTACGGCTCCCGTGATCTGGCAGGAGGTGCGCGCCTACTCTCCCGTTCCTCTGGGACTATCTAGTGCACCCGGGAATCCGTTTTGGCCGCGTGGTGATGTGTTTCGTGGAAGTAGTAGGCGTGAGTACAAGGCTCACCCCTTCCTCTTGCACAGCCTCCCACTCTCACGCATGCCACTCCGTCGCCCGTGATTTCCCGGAGTTGCGCGTCTATTGCCGAGGTTCCCCTGGGTCTCTTGCACCTGGGATTTCATTTTGGAGGCGTTGTCATGCGTTTCGTGGAAGTGGCAGGCGTGAGTACTAGGCTCACCGCCTTCTTTAGGACATGTGACTGACAGTTCACAGCCTCTCACTGGCAGCTTACTGGCAGGCGTGCCACTACGGCTCCCGTGATTTGGCAGGAGGTGCGCGCCTACTCTCCAACTCCCCTGGGACTATCTTGTGCACCCGTAAATCCGTTTTGGCCGCGTGGTGATGTGTTTCGTGGAAGTAGCAGGCGTGAGTACAAGCCTCACCCCTTCCTCTTGCACAGCCTCCCACTCTCACGCTTGCCACTCCGTCGCCCGTGATTTCCCGGAGTTGTGCGTCCCTTGCCGAGGTTGCCCTGGGTCTAGTGCACCTGGGATTTTATTTTGGAGGCGTTGTCATGCGTTTCGTAAAAGTGGCAGGCGTGAGTACAAGGCTCACCGCCTTCTTTAGCACATGTGCCTCATAGTGCACAGCCTCTCACTCGGAGGCGTGCCACCACGACTCCCGTGACTTGCAGGAGGTGCGCGCCTACCCCCCAACTCCCCTGGGACTATCTAGTGCACGCGGGAATCCATTTTAACCGCGTGGTGATGTGTTTCGTGGAAGTGGCGGGCGTCAGTACAAGACTGACCGCCTTCTTTAGCACATGTGCCTCACAGTGCACAGCCTCTCACTAGCAGGCGTGCCACTACGGCTCCCGTGATCTGGCAGGAGGTGCGCGCCTACTCTCCAACTCCCCTGGGACTATCTAGTGCACCCGGGAATCCGTTTTGGCCGCGTGGTGATGTGTTTCGTGGAAGTAGCAGGCGTGAGTACAAGACTCACCCCTTCCTCTTGCACAGCCTCCCACTCTCACGCATGCCACTCCGTCGCCCGTGATTTCCCAGAGTTGCGCGTCTATTGCCGAGGCTACCCTGGGTCTAGTGCACCTGGGATTTCATTTTGGAGGCGTTGTCATGCGTTTCGTGGAAGTGGCAGGCGTGAGTACAAGGCTCACCGCCTTCTTTAGGACAGGTGCCTCACAGTGCACAGCCTCTCACTGGCAGGCGTGCCAGTACGGCTCCCGTGATTTGGCAGGAGGTGCGCGCCCACTCTTCAACTCCCCTGGGACTATCTACTGCACCCGGGAATCCATTTTGGCCGCGTGGTCATGTGTTTCGTGGAAGTAGCAGGCGTGAGTACAAGACTCACCCCTTTCTCTTGCACAGCCTCCAACTCTCACGCATGCCACTCCGTCGCCCGTGATTTCCCGGAGTTGCGCGTCTATTGCGGAGGTTCCCCTGGGTCTAGTGCACCTGGGATTTCATTTTGGAGGCGTTGTCATGCGTTTCGTGGAAGTGGCAGGCGTGAGTACAAGGCTCACCGCCTTCTTTAGCACATGTGCCTCATAGTGCACAGACTCTCACTCGGAGGCGTGCCACCACGCCTCCCGTTACTTGCAGGAGGTGCGCGCCTATCCTTAAACTCCCCTGGGACTGTCGAGAGCACGCGGGAATCCATTTTAGCCGCGTGGCGATGTGTTTCGTGGAAGTGGCAGGCGTCAGTACAAGACTCACCGCCTTCTTTAGCACATGTGCCTAACAGTGCACAGCCTCTCACTGGCAGGCGTGCCACTACGGCTCCCGTGATCTGGCAGGAGGTGCGCGCCTACTCTCCAACTCCCCTGGGACTATCTAGTGCACCCGGGAATCCGTTTTGGCCGCGTGGTGATGTGTTTCGTGGAAGTAGCAGGCGTGAGTACAAGGCTCACCCCTTCCTCTTGCACAGCCTCCCACTCTCACGCATGCCACTCCGTCGCCCGTGATTTCCCGGAGCTGCGCGTCTATTGCCGAGGTTCCCCTGGGTCTATTGCACCTGGGATTTCATTTTGGAGGCGTTGTCATGCGTTTCGTGGAAGTGGCAGGCGTGAGTACAAGGCTCACCGCCTTCTTTAGGACATGTGCCTGACAGTGCACAGCCTCTCACTGGCAGCTCACTGGCAGGCGTGCCACTACGGCTCCCGTGATTTGGCAGGAGGTGCGCGCCTACTCTCCAACTCCCCTGGGACTATCTTGTGCACCCGGAAATCCCTTTTGGCCGCGTGGTGATGTGTTTCGTGGAAGTAGCAGGCGTGAGTACAAGCCTCACCCCTTCCTCTTCCACAGCCTCCCACTCTCACGCATGCCACTCCGTCGCCCGTGATTTCCCGGAGTTGTGCGTCCCTTGCCGAGGTTCCGCTGGGTCTAGTGCACCTGGGATTTTATTTTGGAGGCGTTGTCATGCGTTTCGTAAAAGTGGCAGGCGTGAGTACAAGGCTCACCGCCTTCTTTAGCACATGTGCCTCATAGTGCACAGCCTCTCACTCGGAGGCGTGCCACCACGACTCCCGTGACTTGCAGGAGGTGCGCGCCTACCCCCCAACTCCCCTGGGACTATCTAGTGCACGCGGGAATTCATTTTAACCGCGTGGTGATGTGTTTCGTGGAAGTGGCGGGCGTGAGTACAAGACTCACCGCCTTCTTTAGCCCATGTGCCTCACAGTGCACAGCCTCTTACTGGCAGGCGTGCCACTACTGCTCCCGTGATTTGGCAGGAGGTGCGCGCCTACTCTTCAACTCCCTTGGGACTATCTAGTGCACCCGGGAATCCGTTTTGGCCGCGTGGTCATGTGTTTCGTGGAAGTAGCAGGCGTGAGTACAAGACTCACCCCTTCCTCTTGCAGAGCCTCCCACTCTCACGCATGCCACTCCGTCGCCCGTGATTTCCCAGAGTTGCGCGTCTATTGCCGAGGCTCCCCTGGGTCTAGTGCACCTGGGATTTCATTTTGGAGGCGTTGTCATGCGTTTCGTGGAAGTGGCAGGCGTGAGTACAAGGCTCACCGCCTTCTTTAGCACATGTGCCTCATAGTGCACAGACTCTCACTCGGAGGCGTGCCACCACGCCTCCCGTGACTTGCAGGAGGTGCGCGCCTATCCCCCAACTCCCCTGGGACTGTCTAGAGCACGCGGGAATCCATTTTAGCCGCGTGGCGATGTGTTTCGTGGAAGTGGCAGGCGTCAGTACAAGACTGACCGCCTTCTTTAGCACATGTGCCTCACAGTGCACAGCCTCTCACTAGCAGGCAAGCCACTACGGCTCCCGTGATCTGGCAGGAGGTGCGCGCCTACTCTCCCGTTCCTCTGGGACTATCTAGTGCACCCGGGAATCCGTTTTGGCCGCGTGGTGATGTGTTTCGTGGAAGTAGCAGGCGTGAGTACAAGGCTCACCCCTTCCTCTTGCACAGCCTCCCACTCTCACGCATGCCACTCCGTCGCCCGTGATTTCCCGGAGTTGCGCGTCTATTGCCGAGGTTCCCCTGGGTCTCTTGCACCTGGGATTTCATTTTGGAGGCGTTGTCATGCGTTTCGTGGAAGTGGCAGGCGTGAGTACAAGGCTCACCGCCTTCTTTAGGACATGTGACTGACAGTTCACAGCCTCTCACTGGCAGCTTACTGGCAGGCGTGCCACTACGGCTCCCGTGATTTGGCAGGAGGTGCGCGCCTACTCTCCAACTCCCCTGGGACTATCTTGTGCACCCGTAAATCCGTTTTGCCCGCGTGGTGATGTGTTTCGTGGAAGTAGCAGGCGTGAGTACAAGCCTCACCCCTTCCTCTTGCACAGCCTCCCACTCTCACGCTTGCCACTCCGTCGCCCGTGATTTCCCGGAGTTGTGCGTCCCTTGCCGAGGTTGCCCTGGGTCTAGTGCACCTGGGATTTTATTTTGGAGGCGTTGTCATGCGTTTCGTAAAAGTGGCAGGCGTGAGTACAAGACTCACCGCCTTCTTTAGCCCATGTGCCTCACAGTGCACAGCCTCTTACTGGCAGGCGTGCCACTACTGCTCCCGTGATTTGGCAGGAGGTGCGCGCCTACTCTTCAACTCCCTTGGGACTATCTAGTGCACCCGGGAATCCGTTTTGGCCGCGTGGTCATGTGTTTCGTGGAAGTAGCAGGCGTGAGTACAAGACTCACCCCTTCCTCTTGCAGAGCCTCCCACTCTCACGCATGCCACTCCGTCGCCCGTGATTTCCCAGAGTTGCGCGTCTATTGCCGAGGCTCCCCTGGGTCTAGTGCACCTGGGATTTCATTTTGGAGGCGTTGTCATGCGTTTCGTGGAAGTGGCAGGCGTGAGTACAAGGCTCACCGCCTTCTTTAGCACATGTGCCTCATAGTGCACAGACTCTCACTCGGAGGCGTGCCACCACGCCTCCCGTGACTTGCAGGAGGTGCGCGCCTATCCCCCAACTCCCCTGGGACTGTCTAGAGCACGCGGGAATCCATTTTAGCCGCGTGGCGATGTGTTTCGTGGAAGTGGCAGGCGTCAGTACAGGACTGACCGCCTTCTTTAGCACATGTGCCTCACAGTGCACAGCCTCTCACTAGCAGGCAAGCCACTACGGCTCCCGTGATCTGGCAGGAGGTGCGCGCCTACTCTCCCGTTCCTCTGGGACTATCTAGTGCACCCGGGAATCCGTTTTGGCCGCGTGGTGATGTGTTTCGTGGAAGTAGCAGGCGTGAGTACAAGGCTCACCCCTTCCTCTTGCACAGCCTCCCACTCTCACGCATGCCACTCCGTCGCCCGTGATTTCCCGGAGTTGCGCGTCTATTGCCGAGGTTCCCCTGGGTCTCTTGCACCTGGGATTTCATTTTGGAGGCGTTGTCATGCGTTTCGTGGAAGTGGCAGGCGTGAGTACAAGGCTCACCGCCTTCTTTAGGACATGTGACTGACAGTTCACAGCCTCTCACTGGCAGCTTACTGGCAGGCGTGCCACTACGGCTCCCGTGATTTGGCAGGAGGTGCGCGCCTACTCTCCAACTCCCCTGGGACTATCTTGTGCACCCGTAAATCCGTTTTGGCCGCGTGGTGATGTGTTTCGTGGAAGTAGCAGGCGTGAGTACAAGCCTCACCCCTTCCTCTTGCACAGCCTCCCACTCTCACGCTTGCCACTCCGTCGCCCGTGATTTCCCGGAGTTGTGCGTCCCTTGCCGAGGTTGCCCTGGGTCTAGTGCACCTGGGATTTTATTTTGGAGGCGTTGTCATGCGTTTCGTAAAAGTGGCAGGCGTGAGTACAAGGCTCACCGCCTTCTTTAGCACATGTGCCTCATAGTGCACAGCCTCTCACTCGGAGGCGTGCCACCACGACTCCCGTGACTTGCAGGAGGTGCGCGCCTACCCCCCAACTCCCCTGGGACTATCTAGTGCACGCGGGAATCCATTTTAACCGCGTGGTGATGTGTTTCGTGGAAGTGGCAGGCGTCAGTACAAGACTGACCGCCTTCTTTAGCACATGTGCCTCACAGTGCACAGCCTCTCACTAGCAGGCGTGCCACTACGGCTCCCGTGATCTGGCAGGAGGTGCGCGCCTACTCTCCAACTCCCCTGGGACTATCTAGTGCACCCGGGAATCCGTTTTGGCCGCGTGGTGATGTGTTTCGTGGAAGTAGCAGGCGTGAGTACAAGACTCACCCCTTCCTCTTGCACAGCCTCCCACTCTCACGCATGCCACTCCGTCGCCCGTGATTTCCCAGAGTTGCGCGTCTATTGCCGAGGCTACCCTGGGTCTAGTGCACCTGGGATTTCATTTTGGAGGCGTTGTCATGCGTTTCGTGGAAGTGGCAGGCGTGAGTACAAGGCTCACCGCCTTCTTTAGGACAGGTGCCTCACAGTGCACAGCCTCTCACTGGCAGGCGTGCCAGTACGGCTCCCGTGATTTGGCAGGAGGTGCGCGCCCACTCTCCAACTCCCCTGGGACTATCTACTGCACCCGGGAATCCATTTTGGCCGCGTGGTCATGTGTTTCGTGGAAGTAGCAGGCGTGAGTACAAGACTCACCCCTTTCTCTTGCACAGCCTCCAACTCTCACGCATGCCACTCCGTCGCCCGTGATTTCCCGGAGTTGCGCGTCTATTGCGGAGGTTCCCCTGGGTCTAGTGCACCTGGGATTTCATTTTGGAGGCGTTGTCATGCGTTTCGTGGAAGTGGCAGGCGTGAGTACAAGGCTCACCGCCTTCTTTAGCACATGTGCCTCATAGTGCACAGACTCTCACTCGGAGGCGTGCCACCACGCCTCCCGTTACTTGCAGGAGGTGCGCGCCTATCCTTAAACTCCCCTGGGACTGTCGAGAGCACGCGGGAATCCATTTTAGCCGCGTGGCGATGTGTTTCGTGGAAGTGGCAGGCGTCAGTACAAGACTCACCGCCTTCTTTAGCACATGTGCCTCACAGTGCACAGCCTCTCACTGGCAGGCGTGCCACTACGGCTCCCGTGATCTGGCAGGAGGTGCGCGCCTACTCTCCAACTCCCCTGGGACTATCTAGTGCACCCGGGAATCCGTTTTGGCCGCGTGGTGATGTGTTTCGTGGAAGTAGCAGGCGTGAGTACAAGGCTCACCCCTTCCTCTTGCACAGCCTCCCACTCTCACGCATGCCACTCCGTCGCCCGTGATTTCCCGGAGCTGCGCGTCTATTGCCGAGGTTCCCCTGGGTCTATTGCACCTGGGATTTCATTTTGGAGGCGTTGTCATGCGTTTCGTGGAAGTGGCAGGCGTGAGTACAAGGCTCACCGCCTTCTTTAGGACATGTGCCTGACAGTGCACAGCCTCTCACTGGCAGCTCACTGGCAGGCGTGCCACTACGGCTCCCGTGATTTGGCAGGAGGTGCGCGCCTACTCTCCAACTCCCCTGGGACTATCTTGTGCACCCGGAAATCCCTTTTGGCCGCGTGGTGATGTGTTTCGTGGAAGTAGCAGGCGTGAGTACAAGCCTCACCCCTTCCTCTTCCACAGCCTCCCACTCTCACGCATGCCACTCCGTCGCCCGTGATTTCCCGGAGTTGTGCGTCCCTTGCCGAGGTTCCGCTGGGTCTAGTGCACCTGGGATTTTATTTTGGAGGCGTTGTCATGCGTTTCGTAAAAGTGGCAGGCGTGAGTACAAGGCTCACCGCCTTCTTTAGCACATGTGCCTCATAGTGCACAGCCTCTCACTCGGAGGCGTGCCACCACGACTCCCGTGACTTGCAGGAGGTGCGCGCCTACCCCCCAACTCCCCTGGGACTATCTAGTGCACGCGGGAATTCATTTTAACCGCGTGGTGATGTGTTTCGTGGAAGTGGCGGGCGTGAGTACAAGACTCACCGCCTTCTTTAGCCCATGTGCCTCACAGTGCACAGCCTCTTACTGGCAGGCGTGCCACTACTGCTCCCGTGATTTGGCAGGAGGTGCGCGCCTACTCTTCAACTCCCTTGGGACTATCTAGTGCACCCGGGAATCCGTTTTGGCCGCGTGGTCATGTGTTTCGTGGAAGTAGCAGGCGTGAGTACAAGACTCACCCCTTCCTCTTGCAGAGCCTCCCACTCTCACGCATGCCACTCCGTCGCCCGTGATTTCCCAGAGTTGCGCGTCTATTGCCGAGGCTCCCCTGGGTCTAGTGCACCTGGGATTTCATTTTGGAGGCGTTGTCATGCGTTTCGTGGAAGTGGCAGGCGTGAGTACAAGGCTCACCGCCTTCTTTAGCACATGTGCCTCATAGTGCACAGACTCTCACTCGGAGGCGTGCCACCACGCCTCCCGTGACTTGCAGGAGGTGCGCGCCTATCCCCCAACTCCCCTGGGACTGTCTAGAGCACGCGGGAATCCATTTTAGCCGCGTGGCGATGTGTTTCGTGGAAGTGGCAGGCGTCAGTACAAGACTGACCGCCTTCTTTAGCACATGTGCCTCACAGTGCACAGCCTCTCACTAGCAGGCAAGCCACTACGGCTCCCGTGATCTGGCAGGAGGTGCGCGCCTACTCTCCCGTTCCTCTGGGACTATCTAGTGCACCCGGGAATCCGTTTTGGCCGCGTGGTGATGTGTTTCGTGGAAGTAGCAGGCGTGAGTACAAGGCTCACCCCTTCCTCTTGCACAGCCTCCCACTCTCACGCATGCCACTCCGTCGCCCGTGATTTCCCGGAGTTGCGCGTCTATTGCCGAGGTTCCCCTGGGTCTCTTGCACCTGGGATTTCATTTTGGAGGCGTTGTCATGCGTTTCGTGGAAGTGGCAGGCGTGAGTACAAGGCTCACCGCCTTCTTTAGGACATGTGACTGACAGTTCACAGCCTCTCACTGGCAGCTTACTGGCAGGCGTGCCACTACGGCTCCCGTGATTTGGCAGGAGGTGCGCGCCTACTCTCCAACTCCCCTGGGACTATCTTGTTCACCCGTAAATCCGTTTTGGCCGCGTGGTGATGTGTTTCGTGGAAGTAGCAGGCGTGAGTACAAGCCTCACCCCTTCCTCTTGCACAGCCTCCCACTCTCACGCTTGCCACTCCGTCGCCCGTGATTTCCCGGAGTTGTGCGTCCCTTGCCGAGGTTGCCCTGGGTCTAGTGCACCTGGGATTTTATTTTGGAGGCGTTGTCATGCGTTTCGTAAAAGTGGCAGGCGTGAGTACAAGACTCACCGCCTTCTTTAGCCCATGTGCCTCACAGTGCACAGCCTCTTACTGGCAGGCGTGCCACTACTGCTCCCGTGATTTGGCAGGAGGTGCGCGCCTACTCTTCAACTCCCTTGGGACTATCTAGTGCACCCGGGAATCCGTTTTGGCCGCGTGGTCATGTGTTTCGTGGAAGTAGCAGGCGTGAGTACAAGACTCACCCCTTCCTCTTGCAGAGCCTCCCACTCTCACGCATGCCACTCCGTCGCCCGTGATTTCCCAGAGTTGCGCGTCTATTGCCGAGGCTCCCCTGGGTCTAGTGCACCTGGGATTTCATTTTGGAGGCGTTGTCATGCGTTTCGTGGAAGTGGCAGGCGTGAGTACAAGGCTCACCGCCTTCTTTAGCACATGTGCCTCATAGTGCACAGACTCTCACTCGGAGGCGTGCCACCACGCCTCCCGTGACTTGCAGGAGGTGCGCGCCTATCCCCCAACTCCCCTGGGACTGTCTAGAGCACGCGGGAATCCATTTTAGCCGCGTGGCGATGTGTTTCGTGGAAGTGGCAGGCGTCAGTACAAGACTGACCGCCTTCTTTAGCACATGTGCCTCACAGTGCACAGCCTCTCACTAGCAGGCAAGCCACTACGGCTCCCGTGATCTGGCAGGAGGTGCGCGCCTACTCTCCCGTTCCTCTGGGACTATCTAGTGCACCCGGGAATCCGTTTTGGCCGCGTGGTGATGTGTTTCGTGGAAGTAGCAGGCGTGAGTACAAGGCTCACCCCTTCCTCTTGCACAGCCTCCCACTCTCACGCATGCCACTCCGTCGCCCGTGATTTCCCGGAGTTGCGCGTCTATTGCCGAGGTTCCCCTGGGTCTCTTGCACCTGGGATTTCATTTTGGAGGCGTTGTCATGCGTTTCGTGGAAGTGGCAGGCGTGAGTACAAGGCTCACCGCCTTCTTTAGGACATGTGACTGACAGTTCACAGCCTCTCACTGGCAGCTTACTGGCAGGCGTGCCACTACGGCTCCCGTGATTTGGCAGGAGGTGCGCGCCTACTCTCCAACTCCCCTGGGACTATCTTGTGCACCCGTAAATCCGTTTTGGCCGCGTGGTGATGTGTTTCGTGGAAGTAGCAGGCGTGAGTACAAGCCTCACCCCTTCCTCTTGCACAGCCTCCCACTCTCACGCTTGCCACTCCGTCGCCCGTGATTTCCCGGAGTTGTGCGTCCCTTGCCGAGGTTGCCCTGGGTCTAGTGCACCTGGGATTTTATTTTGGAGGCGTTGTCATGCGTTTCGTAAAAGTGGCAGGCGTGAGTACAAGGCTCACCGCCTTCTTTAGCACATGTGCCTCATAGTGCACAGCCTCTCACTCGGAGGCGTGCCACCACGACTCCCGTGACTTGCAGGAGGTGCGCGCCTACCCCCCAACTCCCCTGGGACTATCTAGTGCACGCGGGAATCCATTTTAACCGCGTGGTGATGTGTTTCGTGGAAGTGGCGGGCGTCAGTACAAGACTGACCGCCTTCTTTAGCACATGTGCCTCACAGTGCACAGCCTCTCACTAGCAGGCGTGCCACTACGGCTCCCGTGATCTGGCAGGAGGTGCGCGCCTACTCTCCAACTCCCCTGGGACTATCTAGTGCACCCGGGAATCCGTTTTGGCCGCGTGGTGATGTGTTTCGTGGAAGTAGCAGGCGTGAGTACAAGACTCACCCCTTCCTCTTGCACAGCCTCCCACTCTCACGCATGCCACTCCGTCGCCCGTGATTTCCCAGAGTTGCGCGTCTATTGCCGAGGCTACCCTGGGTCTAGTGCACCTGGGATTTCATTTTGGAGGCGTTGTCATGCGTTTCGTGGAAGTGGCAGGCGTGAGTACAAGGCTCACCGCCTTCTTTAGGACAGGTGCCTCACAGTGCACAGCCTCTCACTGGCAGGCGTGCCAGTACGGCTCCCGTGATTTGGCAGGAGGTGCGCGCCCACTCTCCAACTCCCCTGGGACTATCTACTGCACCCGGGAATCCATTTTGGCCGCGTGGTCATGTGTTTCGTGGAAGTAGCAGGCGTGAGTACAAGACTCACCCCTTTCTCTTGCACAGCCTCCAACTCTCACGCATGCCACTCCGTCGCCCGTGATTTCCCGGAGTTGCGCGTCTATTGCGGAGGTTCCCCTGGGTCTAGTGCACCTGGGATTTCATTTTGGAGGCGTTGTCATGCGTTTCGTGGAAGTGGCAGGCGTGAGTACAAGGCTCACCGCCTTCTTTAGCACATGTGCCTCATAGTGCACAGACTCTCACTCGGAGGCGTGCCACCACGCCTCCCGTTACTTGCAGGAGGTGCGCGCCTATCCTTAAACTCCCCTGGGACTGTCGAGAGCACGCGGGAATCCATTTTAGCCGCGTGGCGATGTGTTTCGTGGAAGTGGCAGGCGTCAGTACAAGACTCACCGCCTTCTTTAGCACATGTGCCTCACAGTGCACAGCCTCTCACTGGCAGGCGTGCCACTACGGCTCCCGTGATCTGGCAGGAGGTGCGCGCCTACTCTCCAACTCCCCTGGGACTATCTAGTGCACCCGGGAATCCGTTTTGGCCGCGTGGTGATGTGTTTCGTGGAAGTAGCAGGCGTGAGTACAAGGCTCACCCCTTCCTCTTGCACAGCCTCCCACTCTCACGCATGCCACTCCGTCGCCCGTGATTTCCCGGAGCTGCGCGTCTATTGCCGAGGTTCCCCTGGGTCTATTGCACCTGGGATTTCATTTTGGAGGCGTTGTCATGCGTTTCGTGGAAGTGGCAGGCGTGAGTACAAGGCTCACCGCCTTCTTTAGGACATGTGCCTGACAGTGCACAGCCTCTCACTGGCAGCTCACTGGCAGGCGTGCCACTACGGCTCCCGTGATTTGGCAGGAGGTGCGCGCCTACTCTCCAACTCCCCTGGGACTATCTTGTGCACCCGGAAATCCCTTTTGGCCGCGTGGTGATGTGTTTCGTGGAAGTAGCAGGCGTGAGTACAAGCCTCACCCCTTCCTCTTCCACAGCCTCCCACTCTCACGCATGCCACTCCGTCGCCCGTGATTTCCCGGAGTTGTGCGTCCCTTGCCGAGGTTCCGCTGGGTCTAGTGCACCTGGGATTTTATTTTGGAGGCGTTGTCATGCGTTTCGTAAAAGTGGCAGGCGTGAGTACAAGGCTCACCGCCTTCTTTAGCACATGTGCCTCATAGTGCACAGCCTCTCACTCGGAGGCGTGCCACCACGACTCCCGTGACTTGCAGGAGGTGCGCGCCTACCCCCCAACTCCCCTGGGACTATCTAGTGCACGCGGGAATTCATTTTAACCGCGTGGTGATGTGTTTCGTGGAAGTGGCGGGCGTGAGTACAAGACTCACCGCCTTCTTTAGCCCATGTGCCTCACAGTGCACAGCCTCTTACTGGCAGGCGTGCCACTACTGCTCCCGTGATTTGGCAGGAGGTGCGCGCCTACTCTTCAACTCCCTTGGGACTATCTAGTGCACCCGGGAATCCGTTTTGGCCGCGTGGTCATGTGTTTCGTGGAAGTAGCAGGCGTGAGTACAAGACTCACCCCTTCCTCTTGCAGAGCCTCCCACTCTCACGCATGCCACTCCGTCGCCCGTGATTTCCCAGAGTTGCGCGTCTATTGCCGAGGCTCCCCTGGGTCTAGTGCACCTGGGATTTCATTTTGGAGGCGTTGTCATGCGTTTCGTGGAAGTGGCAGGCGTGAGTACAAGGCTCACCGCCTTCTTTAGCACATGTGCCTCATAGTGCACAGACTCTCACTCGGAGGCGTGCCACCACGCCTCCCGTGACTTGCAGGAGGTGCGCGCCTATCCCCCAACTCCCCTGGGACTGTCTAGAGCACGCGGGAATCCATTTTAGCCGCGTGGCGATGTGTTTCGTGGAAGTGGCAGGCGTCAGTACAAGACTGACCGCCTTCTTTAGCACATGTGCCTCACAGTGCACAGCCTCTCACTAGCAGGCAAGCCACTACGGCTCCCGTGATCTGGCAGGAGGTGCGCGCCTACTCTCCCGTTCCTCTGGGACTATCTAGTGCACCCGGGAATCCGTTTTGGCCGCGTGGTGATGTGTTTCGTGGAAGTAGCAGGCGTGAGTACAAGGCTCACCCCTTCCTCTTGCACAGCCTCCCACTCTCACGCATGCCACTCCGTCGCCCGTGATTTCCCGGAGTTGCGCGTCTATTGCCGAGGTTCCCCTGGGTCTCTTGCACCTGGGATTTCATTTTGGAGGCGTTGTCATGCGTTTCGTGGAAGTGGCAGGCGTGAGTACAAGGCTCACCGCCTTCTTTAGGACATGTGACTGACAGTTCACAGCCTCTCACTGGCAGCTTACTGGCAGGCGTGCCACTACGGCTCCCGTGATTTGGCAGGAGGTGCGCGCCTACTCTCCAACTCCCCTGGGACTATCTTGTGCACCCGTAAATCCGTTTTGGCCGCGTGGTGATGTGTTTCGTGGAAGTAGCAGGCGTGAGTACAAGCCTCACCCCTTCCTCTTGCACAGCCTCCCACTCTCACGCTTGCCACTCCGTCGCCCGTGATTTCCCGGAGTTGTGCGTCCCTTGCCGAGGTTGCCCTGGGTCTAGTGCACCTGGGATTTTATTTTGGAGGCGTTGTCATGCGTTTCGTAAAAGTGGCAGGCGTGAGTACAAGACTCACCGCCTTCTTTAGCCCATGTGCCTCACAGTGCACAGCCTCTTACTGGCAGGCGTGCCACTACTGCTCCCGTGATTTGGCAGGAGGTGCGCGCCTACTCTTCAACTCCCTTGGGACTATCTAGTGCACCCGGGAATCCGTTTTGGCCGCGTGGTCATGTGTTTCGTGGAAGTAGCAGGCGTGAGTACAAGACTCACCCCTTCCTCTTGCAGAGCCTCCCACTCTCACGCATGCCACTCCGTCGCCCGTGATTTCCCAGAGTTGCGCGTCTATTGCCGAGGCTCCATCGGGTCTAGTGCACCTGGGATTTCATTTTGGAGGCGTTGTCATGCGTTTCGTGGAAGTGGCAGGCGTGAGTACAAGGCTCACCGCCTTCTTTAGCACATGTGCCTCATAGTGCACAGACTCTCACTCGGAGGCGTGCCACCACGCCTCCCGTGACTTGCAGGAGGTGCGCGCCTATCCCCCAACTCCCCTGGGACTGTCTAGAGCACGCGGGAATCCATTTTAGCCGCGTGACGATGTGTTTCGTGGAAGTGGCAGGCGTCAGTACAAGACTGACCGCCTTCTTTAGCACATGTGCCTCACAGTGCACAGCCTCTCACTAGCAGGCAAGCCACTACGGCTCCCGTGATCTGGCAGGAGGTGCGCGCCTACTCTCCCGTTCCTCTGGGACTATCTAGTGCACCCGGGAATCCGTTTTGGCCGCGTGGTGATGTGTTTCGTGGAAGTAGCAGGCGTGAGTACAAGGCTCACCCCTTCCTCTTGCACAGCCTCCCACTCTCACGCATGCCACTCCGTCGCCCGTGATTTCCCGGAGTTGCGCGTCTATTGCCGAGGTTCCCCTGGGTCTCTTGCACCTGGGATTTCATTTTGGAGGCGTTGTCATGCGTTTCGTGGAAGTGGCAGGCGTGAGTACAAGGCTCACCGCCTTCTTTAGGACATGTGACTGACAGTTCACAGCCTCTCACTGGCAGCTTACTGGCAGGCGTGCCACTACGGCTCCCGTGATCTGGCAGGAGGTGCGCGCCTACTCTCCCGTTCCTCTGGGACTATCTAGTGCACCCGGGAATCCGTTTTGGCCGCGTGGTGATGTGTTTCGTGGAAGTAGCAGGCGTGAGTACAAGGCTCACCCCTTCCTCTTGCACAGCCTCCCACTCTCACGCATGCCACTCCGTCGCCCGTGATTTCCCAGAGTTGCGCGTCTATTGCCGAGGCTACCCTGGGTCTAGTGCACCTGGGATTTCATTTTGGAGGCGTTGTCATGCGTTTCGTGGAAGTGGCAGGCGTGAGTACAAGGCTCACCGCCTTCTTTAGGACAGGTGCCTCACAGTGCACAGCCTCTCACTGGCAGGCGTGCCAGTACGGCTCCCGTGATTTGGCAGGAGGTGCGCGCCCACTCTTCAACTCCCCTGGGACTATCTACTGCACCCGGGAATCCATTTTGGCCGCGTGGTCATGTGTTTCGTGGAAGTAGCAGGCGTGAGTACAAGACTCACCCCTTTCTCTTGCACAGCCTCCAACTCTCACGCATGCCACTCCGTCGCCCGTGATTTCCCGGAGTTGCGCGTCTATTGCGGAGGTTCCCCTGGGTCTAGTGCACCTGGGATTTCATTTTGGAGGCGTTGTCATGCGTTTCGTGGAAGTGGCAGGCGTGAGTACAAGGCTCACCGCCTTCTTTAGCACATGTGCCTCATAGTGCACAGACTCTCACTCGGAGGCGTGCCACCACGCCTCCCGTTACTTGCAGGAGGTGCGCGCCTATCCTTAAACTCCCCTGGGACTGTCGAGAGCACGCGGGAATCCATTTTAGCCGCGTGGCGATGTGTTTCGTGGAAGTGGCAGGCGTCAGTACAAGACTCACCGCCTTCTTTAGCACATGTGCCTAACAGTGCACAGCCTCTCACTGGCAGGCGTGCCACTACGGCTCCCGTGATCTGGCAGGAGGTGCGCGCCTACTCTCCAACTCCCCTGGGACTATCTAGTGCACCCGGGAATCCGTTTTGGCCGCGTGGTGATGTGTTTCGTGGAAGTAGCAGGCGTGAGTACAAGGCTCACCCCTTCCTCTTGCACAGCCTCCCACTCTCACGCATGCCACTCCGTCGCCCGTGATTTCCCGGAGCTGCGCGTCTATTGCCGAGGTTCCCCTGGGTCTATTGCACCTGGGATTTCATTTTGGAGGCGTTGTCATGCGTTTCGTGGAAGTGGCAGGCGTGAGTACAAGGCTCACCGCCTTCTTTAGGACATGTGCCTGACAGTGCACAGCCTCTCACTGGCAGCTCACTGGCAGGCGTGCCACTACGGCTCCCGTGATTTGGCAGGAGGTGCGCGCCTACTCTCCAACTCCCCTGGGACTATCTTGTGCACCCGGAAATCCCTTTTGGCCGCGTGGTGATGTGTTTCGTGGAAGTAGCAGGCGTGAGTACAAGCCTCACCCCTTCCTCTTCCACAGCCTCCCACTCTCACGCATGCCACTCCGTCGCCCGTGATTTCCCGGAGTTGTGCGTCCCTTGCCGAGGTTCCGCTGGGTCTAGTGCACCTGGGATTTTATTTTGGAGGCGTTGTCATGCGTTTCGTAAAAGTGGCAGGCGTGAGTACAAGGCTCACCGCCTTCTTTAGCACATGTGCCTCATAGTGCACAGCCTCTCACTCGGAGGCGTGCCACCACGACTCCCGTGACTTGCAGGAGGTGCGCGCCTACCCCCCAACTCCCCTGGGACTATCTAGTGCACGCGGGAATTCATTTTAACCGCGTGGTGATGTGTTTCGTGGAAGTGGCGGGCGTGAGTACAAGACTCACCGCCTTCTTTAGCCCATGTGCCTCACAGTGCACAGCCTCTTACTGGCAGGCGTGCCACTACTGCTCCCGTGATTTGGCAGGAGGTGCGCGCCTACTCTTCAACTCCCTTGGGACTATCTAGTGCACCCGGGAATCCGTTTTGGCCGCGTGGTCATGTGTTTCGTGGAAGTAGCAGGCGTGAGTACAAGACTCACCCCTTCCTCTTGCAGAGCCTCCCACTCTCACGCATGCCACTCCGTCGCCCGTGATTTCCCAGAGTTGCGCGTCTATTGCCGAGGCTCCCCTGGGTCTAGTGCACCTGGGATTTCATTTTGGAGGCGTTGTCATGCGTTTCGTGGAAGTGGCAGGCGTGAGTACAAGGCTCACCGCCTTCTTTAGCACATGTGCCTCATAGTGCACAGACTCTCACTCGGAGGCGTGCCACCACGCCTCCCGTGACTTGCAGGAGGTGCGCGCCTATCCCCCAACTCCCCTGGGACTGTCTAGAGCACGCGGGAATCCATTTTAGCCGCGTGGCGATGTGTTTCGTGGAAGTGGCAGGCGTCAGTACAAGACTGACCGCCTTCTTTAGCACATGTGCCTCACAGTGCACAGCCTCTCACTAGCAGGCAAGCCACTACGGCTCCCGTGATCTGGCAGGAGGTGCGCGCCTACTCTCCCGTTCCTCTGGGACTATCTAGTGCACCCGGGAATCCGTTTTGGCCGCGTGGTGATGTGTTTCGTGGAAGTAGCAGGCGTGAGTACAAGGCTCACCCCTTCCTCTTGCACAGCCTCCCACTCTCACGCATGCCACTCCGTCGCCCGTGATTTCCCGGAGTTGCGCGTCTATTGCCGAGGTTCCCCTGGGTCTCTTGCACCTGGGATTTCATTTTGGAGGCGTTGTCATGCGTTTCGTGGAAGTGGCAGGCGTGAGTACAAGGCTCACCGCCTTCTTTAGGACATGTGACTGACAGTTCACAGCCTCTCACTGGCAGCTTACTGGCAGGCGTGCCACTACGGCTCCCGTGATTTGGCAGGAGGTGCGCGCCTACTCTCCAACTCCCCTGGGACTATCTTGTGCACCCGTAAATCCGTTTTGGCCGCGTGGTGATGTGTTTCGTGGAAGTAGCAGGCGTGAGTACAAGCCTCACCCCTTCCTCTTGCACAGCCTCCCACTCTCACGCTTGCCACTCCGTCGCCCGTGATTTCCCGGAGTTGTGCGTCCCTTGCCGAGGTTGCCCTGGGTCTAGTGCACCTGGGATTTTATTTTGGAGGCGTTGTCATGCGTTTCGTAAAAGTGGCAGGCGTGAGTACAAGACTCACCGCCTTCTTTAGCCCATGTGCCTCACAGTGCACAGCCTCTTACTGGCAGGCGTGCCACTACTGCTCCCGTGATTTGGCAGGAGGTGCGCGCCTACTCTTCAACTCCCTTGGGACTATCTAGTGCACCCGGGAATCCGTTTTGGCCGCGTGGTCATGTGTTTCGTGGAAGTAGCAGGCGTGAGTACAAGACTCACCCCTTCCTCTTGCAGAGCCTCCCACTCTCACGCATGCCACTCCGTCGCCCGTGATTTCCCAGAGTTGCGCGTCTATTGCCGAGGCTCCATCGGGTCTAGTGCACCTGGGATTTCATTTTGGAGGCGTTGTCATGCGTTTCGTGGAAGTGGCAGGCGTGAGTACAAGGCTCACCGCCTTCTTTAGCACATGTGCCTCATAGTGCACAGACTCTCACTCGGAGGCGTGCCACCACGCCTCCCGTGACTTGCAGGAGGTGCGCGCCTATCCCCCAACTCCCCTGGGACTGTCTAGAGCACGCGGGAATCCATTTTAGCCGCGTGGCGATGTGTTTCGTGGAAGTGGCAGGCGTCAGTACAAGACTGACCGCCTTCTTTAGCACATGTGCCTCACAGTGCACAGCCTCTCACTAGCAGGCAAGCCACTACGGCTCCCGTGATCTGGCAGGAGGTGCGCGCCTACTCTCCCGTTCCTCTGGGACTATCTAGTGCACCCGGGAATCCGTTTTGGCCGCGTGGTGATGTGTTTCGTGGAAGTAGCAGGCGTGAGTACAAGGCTCACCCCTTCCTCTTGCACAGCCTCCCACTCTCACGCATGCCACTCCGTCGCCCGTGATTTCCCGGAGTTGCGCGTCTATTGCCGAGGTTCCCCTGGGTCTCTTGCACCTGGGATTTCATTTTGGAGGCGTTGTCATGCGTTTCGTGGAAGTGGCAGGCGTGAGTACTAGGCTCACCGCCTTCTTTAGGACATGTGACTGACAGTTCACAGCCTCTCACTGGCAGCTTACTGGCAGGCGTGCCACTACGGCTCCCGTGATTTGGCAGGAGGTGCGCGCCTACTCTCCAACTCCCCTGGGACTATCTTGTGCACCCGTAAATCCGTTTTGGCCGCGTGGTGATGTGTTTCGTGGAAGTAGCAGGCGTGAGTACAAGCCTCACCCCTTCCTCTTGCACAGCCTCCCACTCTCACGCTTGCCACTCCGTCGCCCGTGATTTCCCGGAGTTGTGCGTCCCTTGCCGAGGTTGCCCTGGGTCTAGTGCACCTGGGATTTTATTTTGGAGGCGTTGTCATGCGTTTCGTAAAAGTGGCAGGCGTGAGTACAAGGCTCACCGCCTTCTTTAGCACATGTGCCTCATAGTGCACAGCCTCTCACTCGGAGGCGTGCCACCACGACTCCCGTGACTTGCAGGAGGTGCGCGCCTACCCCCCAACTCCCCTGGGACTATCTAGTGCACGCGGGAATCCATTTTAACCGCGTGGTGATGTGTTTCGTGGAAGTGGCGGGCGTCAGTACAAGACTGACCGCCTTCTTTAGCACATGTGCCTCACAGTGCACAGCCTCTCACTAGCAGGCGTGCCACTACGGCTCCCGTGATCTGGCAGGAGGTGCGCGCCTACTCTCCAACTCCCCTGGGACTATCTAGTGCACCCGGGAATCCGTTTTGGCCGCGTGGTGATGTGTTTCGTGGAAGTAGCAGGCGTGAGTACAAGACTCACCCCTTCCTCTTGCACAGCCTCCCACTCTCACGCATGCCACTCCGTCGCCCGTGATTTCCCAGAGTTGCGCGTCTATTGCCGAGGCTACCCTGGGTCTAGTGCACCTGGGATTTCATTTTGGAGGCGTTGTCATGCGTTTCGTGGAAGTGGCAGGCGTGAGTACAAGGCTCACCGCCTTCTTTAGGACAGGTGCCTCACAGTGCACAGCCTCTCACTGGCAGGCGTGCCAGTACGGCTCCCGTGATTTGGCAGGAGGTGCGCGCCCACTCTTCAACTCCCCTGGGACTATCTACTGCACCCGGGAATCCATTTTGGCCGCGTGGTCATGTGTTTCGTGGAAGTAGCAGGCGTGAGTACAAGACTCACCCCTTTCTCTTGCACAGCCTCCAACTCTCACGCATGCCACTCCGTCGCCCGTGATTTCCCGGAGTTGCGCGTCTATTGCGGAGGTTCCCCTGGGTCTAGTGCACCTGGGATTTCATTTTGGAGGCGTTGTCATGCGTTTCCTGGAAGTGGCAGGCGTGAGTACAAGGCTCACCGCCTTCTTTAGCACATGTGCCTCATAGTGCACAGACTCTCACTCGGAGGCGTGCCACCACGCCTCCCGTTACTTGCAGGAGGTGCGCGCCTATCCTTAAACTCCCCTGGGACTGTCGAGAGCACGCGGGAATCCATTTTAGCCGCGTGGCGATGTGTTTCGTGGAAGTGGCAGGCGTCAGTACAAGACTCACCGCCTTCTTTAGCACATGTGCCTAACAGTGCACAGCCTCTCACTGGCAGGCGTGCCACTACGGCTCCCGTGATCTGGCAGGAGGTGCGCGCCTACTCTCCAACTCCCCTGGGACTATCTAGTGCACCCGGGAATCCGTTTTGGCCGCGTGGTGATGTGTTTCGTGGAAGTAGCAGGCGTGAGTACAAGGCTCACCCCTTCCTCTTGCACAGCCTCCCACTCTCACGCATGCCACTCCGTCGCCCGTGATTTCCCGGAGCTGCGCGTCTATTGCCGAGGTTCCCCTGGGTCTATTGCACCTGGGATTTCATTTTGGAGGCGTTGTCATGCGTTTCGTGGAAGTGGCAGGCGTGAGTACAAGGCTCACCGCCTTCTTTAGGACATGTGCCTGACAGTGCACAGCCTCTCACTGGCAGCTCACTGGCAGGCGTGCCACTACGGCTCCCGTGATTTGGCAGGAGGTGCGCGCCTACTCTCCAACTCCCCTGGGACTATCTTGTGCACCCGGAAATCCCTTTTGGCCGCGTGGTGATGTGTTTCGTGGAAGTAGCAGGCGTGAGTACAAGCCTCACCCCTTCCTCTTCCACAGCCTCCCACTCTCACGCATGCCACTCCGTCGCCCGTGATTTCCCGGAGTTGTGCGTCCCTTGCCGAGGTTCCGCTGGGTCTAGTGCACCTGGGATTTTATTTTGGAGGCGTTGTCATGCGTTTCGTAAAAGTGGCAGGCGTGAGTACAAGGCTCACCGCCTTCTTTAGCACATGTGCCTCATAGTGCACAGCCTCTCACTCGGAGGCGTGCCACCACGACTCCCGTGACTTGCAGGAGGTGCGCGCCTACCCCCCAACTCCCCTGGGACTATCTAGTGCACGCGGGAATTCATTTTAACCGCGTGGTGATGTGTTTCGTGGAAGTGGCGGGCGTGAGTACAAGACTCACCGCCTTCTTTAGCCCATGTGCCTCACAGTGCACAGCCTCTTACTGGCAGGCGTGCCACTACTGCTCCCGTGATTTGGCAGGAGGTGCGCGCCTACTCTTCAACTCCCTTGGGACTATCTAGTGCACCCGGGAATCCGTTTTGGCCGCGTGGTCATGTGTTTCGTGGAAGTAGCAGGCGTGAGTACAAGACTCACCCCTTCCTCTTGCAGAGCCTCCCACTCTCACGCATGCCACTCCGTCGCCCGTGATTTCCCAGAGTTGCGCGTCTATTGCCGAGGCTCCCCTGGGTCTAGTGCACCTGGGATTTCATTTTGGAGGCGTTGTCATGCGTTTCGTGGAAGTGGCAGGCGTGAGTACAAGGCTCACCGCCTTCTTTAGCACATGTGCCTCATAGTGCACAGACTCTCACTCGGAGGCGTGCCACCACGCCTCCCGTGACTTGCAGGAGGTGCGCGCCTATCCCCCAACTCCCCTGGGACTGTCTAGAGCACGCGGGAATCCATTTTAGCCGCGTGGCGATGTGTTTCGTGGAAGTGGCAGGCGTCAGTACAAGACTGACCGCCTTCTTTAGCACATGTGCCTCACAGTGCACAGCCTCTCACTAGCAGGCAAGCCACTACGGCTCCCGTGATCTGGCAGGAGGTGCGCGCCTACTCTCCCGTTCCTCTGGGACTATCTAGTGCACCCGGGAATCCGTTTTGGCCGCGTGGTGATGTGTTTCGTGGAAGTAGCAGGCGTGAGTACAAGGCTCACCCCTTCCTCTTGCACAGCCTCCCACTCTCACGCATGCCACTCCGTCGCCCGTGATTTCCCGGAGTTGCGCGTCTATTGCCGAGGTTCCCCTGGGTCTCTTGCACCTGGGATTTCATTTTGGAGGCGTTGTCATGCGTTTCGTGGAAGTGGCAGGCGTGAGTACAAGGCTCACCGCCTTCTTTAGGACATGTGACTGACAGTTCACAGCCTCTCACTGGCAGCTTACTGGCAGGCGTGCCACTACGGCTCCCGTGATTTGGCAGGAGGTGCGCGCCTACTCTCCAACTCCCCTGGGACTATCTTGTGCACCCGTAAATCCGTTTTGCCCGCGTGGTGATGTGTTTCGTGGAAGTAGCAGGCGTGAGTAAAAGCCTCACCCCTTCCTCTTGCACAGCCTCCCACTCTCACGCTTGCCACTCCGTCGCCCGTGATTTCCCGGAGTTGTGCGTCCCTTGCCGAGGTTGCCCTGGGTCTAGTGCACCTGGGATTTTATTTTGGAGGCGTTGTCATGCGTTTCGTAAAAGTGGCAGGCGTGAGTACAAGACTCACCGCCTTCTTTAGCCCATGTGCCTCACAGTGCACAGCCTCTTACTGGCAGGCGTGCCACTACTGCTCCCGTGATTTGGCAGGAGGTGCGCGCCTACTCTTCAACTCCCTTGGGACTATCTAGTGCACCCGGGAATCCGTTTTGGCCGCGTGGTCATGTGTTTCGTGGAAGTAGCAGGCGTGAGTACAAGACTCACCCCTTCCTCTTGCAGAGCCTCCCACTCTCACGCATGCCACTCCGTCGCCCGTGATTTCCCAGAGTTGCGCGTCTATTGCCGAGGCTCCCCTGGGTCTAGTGCACCTGGGATTTCATTTTGGAGGCGTTGTCATGCGTTTCGTGGAAGTGGCAGGCGTGAGTACAAGGCTCACCGCCTTCTTTAGCACATGTGCCTCATAGTGCACAGACTCTCACTCGGAGGCGTGCCACCACGCCTCCCGTGACTTGCAGGAGGTGCGCGCCTATCCCCCAACTCCCCTGGGACTGTCTAGAGCACGCGGGAATCCATTTTAGCCGCGTGGCGATGTGTTTCGTGGAAGTGGCAGGCGTCAGTACAAGACTGACCGCCTTCTTTAGCACATGTGCCTCACAGTGCACAGCCTCTCACTAGCAGGCAAGCCACTACGGCTCCCGTGATCTGGCAGGAGGTGCGCGCCTACTCTCCCGTTCCTCTGGGACTATCTAGTGCACCCGGGAATCCGTTTTGGCCGCGTGGTGATGTGTTTCGTGGAAGTAGCAGGCGTGAGTACAAGGCTCACCCCTTCCTCTTGCACAGCCTCCCACTCTCACGCATGCCACTCCGTCGCCCGTGATTTCCCGGAGTTGCGCGTCTATTGCCGAGGTTCCCCTGGGTCTCTTGCACCTGGGATTTCATTTTGGAGGCGTTGTCATGCGTTTCGTGGAAGTGGCAGGCGTGAGTACAAGGCTCACCGCCTTCTTTAGGACATGTGACTGACAGTTCACAGCCTCTCACTGGCAGCTTACTGGCAGGCGTGCCACTACGGCTCCCGTGATTTGGCAGGAGGTGCGCGCCTACTCTCCAACTCCCCTGGGACTATCTTGTGCACCCGTAAATCCGTTTTGGCCGCGTGGTGATGTGTTTCGTGGAAGTAGCAGGCGTGAGTACAAGCCTCACCCCTTCCTCTTGCACAGCCTCCCACTCTCACGCTTGCCACTCCGTCGCCCGTGATTTCCCGGAGTTGTGCGTCCCTTGCCGAGGTTGCCCTGGGTCTAGTGCACCTGGGATTTTATTTTGGAGGCGTTGTCATGCGTTTCGTAAAAGTGGCAGGCGTGAGTACAAGGCTCACCGCCTTCTTTAGCACATGTGCCTCATAGTGCACAGCCTCTCACTCGGAGGCGTGCCACCACGACTCCCGTGACTTGCAGGAGGTGCGCGCCTACCCCCCAACTCCCCTGGGACTATCTAGTGCACGCGGGAATCCATTTTAACCGCGTGGTGATGTGTTTCGTGGAAGTGGCGGGCGTCAGTACAAGACTGACCGCCTTCTTTAGCACATGTGCCTCACAGTGCACAGCCTCTCACTAGCAGGCGTGCCACTACGGCTCCCGTGATCTGGCAGGAGGTGCGCGCCTACTCTCCAACTCCCCTGGGACTATCTAGTGCACCCGGGAATCCGTTTTGGCCGCGTGGTGATGTGTTTCGTGGAAGTAGCAGGCGTGAGTACAAGACTCACCCCTTCCTCTTGCACAGCCTCCCACTCTCACGCATGCCACTCCGTCGCCCGTGATTTCCCAGAGTTGCGCGTCTATTGCCGAGGCTACCCTGGGTCTAGTGCACCTGGGATTTCATTTTGGAGGCGTTGTCATGCGTTTCGTGGAAGTGGCAGGCGTGAGTACAAGGCTCACCGCCTTCTTTAGGACAGGTGCCTCACAGTGCACAGCCTCTCACTGGCAGGCGTGCCAGTACGGCTCCCGTGATTTGGCAGGAGGTGCGCGCCCACTCTTCAACTCCCCTGGGACTATCTACTGCACCCGGGAATCCATTTTGGCCGCGTGGTCATGTGTTTCGTGGAAGTAGCAGGCGTGAGTACAAGACTCACCCCTTTCTCTTGCACAGCCTCCAACTCTCACGCATGCCACTCCGTCGCCCGTGATTTCCCGGAGTTGCGCGTCTATTGCGGAGGTTCCCCTGGGTCTAGTGCACCTGGGATTTCATTTTGGAGGCGTTGTCATGCGTTTCGTGGAAGTGGCAGGCGTGAGTACAAGGCTCACCGCCTTCTTTAGCACATGTGCCTCATAGTGCACAGACTCTCACTCGGAGGCGTGCCACCACGCCTCCCGTTACTTGCAGGAGGTGCGCGCCTATCCTTAAACTCCCCTGGGACTGTCGAGAGCACGCGGGAATCCATTTTAGCCGCGTGGCGATGTGTTTCGTGGAAGTGGCAGGCGTCAGTACAAGACTCACCGCCTTCTTTAGCACATGTGCCTAACAGTGCACAGCCTCTCACTGGCAGGCGTGCCACTACGGCTCCCGTGATCTGGCAGGAGGTGCGCGCCTACTCTCCAACTCCCCTGGGACTATCTAGTGCACCCGGGAATCCGTTTTGGCCGCGTGGTGATGTGTTTCGTGGAAGTAGCAGGCGTGAGTACAAGGCTCACCCCTTCCTCTTGCACAGCCTCCCACTCTCACGCATGCCACTCCGTCGCCCGTGATTTCCCGGAGCTGCGCGTCTATTGCCGAGGTTCCCCTGGGTCTATTGCACCTGGGATTTCATTTTGGAGGCGTTGTCATGCGTTTCGTGGAAGTGGCAGGCGTGAGTACAAGGCTCACCGCCTTCTTTAGGACATGTGCCTGACAGTGCACAGCCTCTCACTGGCAGCTCACTGGCAGGCGTGCCACTACGGCTCCCGTGATTTGGCAGGAGGTGCGCGCCTACTCTCCAACTCCCCTGGGACTATCTTGTGCACCCGGAAATCCCTTTTGGCCGCGTGGTGATGTGTTTCGTGGAAGTAGCAGGCGTGAGTACAAGCCTCACCCCTTCCTCTTCCACAGCCTCCCACTCTCACGCATGCCACTCCGTCGCCCGTGATTTCCCGGAGTTGTGCGTCCCTTGCCGAGGTTCCGCTGGGTCTAGTGCACCTGGGATTTTATTTTGGAGGCGTTGTCATGCGTTTCGTAAAAGTGGCAGGCGTGAGTACAAGGCTCACCGCCTTCTTTAGCACATGTGCCTCATAGTGCACAGCCTCTCACTCGGAGGCGTGCCACCACGACTCCCGTGACTTGCAGGAGGTGCGCGCCTACCCCCCAACTCCCCTGGGACTATCTAGTGCACGCGGGAATTCATTTTAACCGCGTGGTGATGTGTTTCGTGGAAGTGGCGGGCGTGAGTACAAGACTCACCGCCTTCTTTAGCCCATGTGCCTCACAGTGCACAGCCTCTTACTGGCAGGCGTGCCACTACTGCTCCCGTGATTTGGCAGGAGGTGCGCGCCTACTCTTCAACTCCCTTGGGACTATCTAGTGCACCCGGGAATCCGTTTTGGCCGCGTGGTCATGTGTTTCGTGGAAGTAGCAGGCGTGAGTACAAGACTCACCCCTTCCTCTTGCAGAGCCTCCCACTCTCACGCATGCCACTCCGTCGCCCGTGATTTCCCAGAGTTGCGCGTCTATTGCCGAGGCTCCCCTGGGTCTAGTGCACCTGGGATTTCATTTTGGAGGCGTTGTCATGCGTTTCGTGGAAGTGGCAGGCGTGAGTACAAGGCTCACCGCCTTCTTTAGCACATGTGCCTCATAGTGCACAGACTCTCACTCGGAGGCGTGCCACCACGCCTCCCGTGACTTGCAGGAGGTGCGCGCCTATCCCCCAACTCCCCTGGGACTGTCTAGAGCACGCGGGAATCCATTTTAGCCGCGTGGCGATGTGTTTCGTGGAAGTGGCAGGCGTCAGTACAAGACTGACCGCCTTCTTTAGCACATGTGCCTCACAGTGCACAGCCTCTCACTAGCAGGCAAGCCACTACGGCTCCCGTGATCTGGCAGGAGGTGCGCGCCTACTCTCCCGTTCCTCTGGGACTATCTAGTGCACCCGGGAATCCGTTTTGGCCGCGTGGTGATGTGTTTCGTGGAAGTAGCAGGCGTGAGTACAAGGCTCACCCCTTCCTCTTGCACAGCCTCCCACTCTCACGCATGCCACTCCGTCGCCCGTGATTTCCCGGAGTTGCGCGTCTATTGCCGAGGTTCCCCTGGGTCTCTTGCACCTGGGATTTCATTTTGGAGGCGTTGTCATGCGTTTCGTGGAAGTGGCAGGCGTGAGTACAAGGCTCACCGCCTTCTTTAGGACATGTGACTGACAGTTCACAGACTCTCACTGGCAGCTTACTGGCAGGCGTGCCACTACGGCTCCCGTGATTTGGCAGGAGGTGCGCGCCTACTCTCCAACTCCCCTGGGACTATCTTGTGCACCCGTAAATCCGTTTTGGCCGCGTGGTGATGTGTTTCGTGGAAGTAGCAGGCGTGAGTACAAGCCTCACCCCTTCCTCTTGCACAGCCTCCCACTCTCACGCTTGCCACTCCGTCGCCCGTGATTTCCCGGAGTTGTGCGTCCCTTGCCGAGGTTGCCCTGGGTCTAGTGCACCTGGGATTTTATTTTGGAGGCGTTGTCATGCGTTTCGTAAAAGTGGCAGGCGTGAGTACAAGACTCACCGCCTTCTTTAGCCCATGTGCCTCACAGTGCACAGCCTCTTACTGGCAGGCGTGCCACTACTGCTCCCGTGATTTGGCAGGAGGTGCGCGCCTACTCTTCAACTCCCTTGGGACTATCTAGTGCACCCGGGAATCCGTTTTGGCCGCGTGGTCATGTGTTTCGTGGAAGTAGCAGGCGTGAGTACAAGACTCACCCCTTCCTCTTGCAGAGCCTCCCACTCTCACGCATGCCACTCCGTCGCCCGTGATTTCCCAGAGTTGCGCGTCTATTGCCGAGGCTCCCCTGGGTCTAGTGCACCTGGGATTTCATTTTGGAGGCGTTGTCATGCGTTTCGTGGAAGTGGCAGGCGTGAGTACAAGGCTCACCGCCTTCTTTAGCACATGTGCCTCATAGTGCACAGACTCTCACTCGGAGGCGTGCCACCACGCCTCCCGTGACTTGCAGGAGGTGCGCGCCTATCCCCCAACTCCCCTGGGACTGTCTAGAGCACGCGGGAATCCATTTTAGCCGCGTGGCGATGTGTTTCGTGGAAGTGGCAGGCGTCAGTACAAGACTGACCGCCTTCTTTAGCACATGTGCCTCACAGTGCACAGCCTCTCACTAGCAGGCAAGCCACTACGGCTCCCGTGATCTGGCAGGAGGTGCGCGCCTACTCTCCCGTTCCTCTGGGACTATCTAGTGCACCCGGGAATCCGTTTTGGCCGCGTGGTGATGTGTTTCGTGGAAGTAGCAGGCGTGAGTACAAGGCTCACCCCTTCCTCTTGCACAGCCTCCCACTCTCACGCATGCCACTCCGTCGCCCGTGATTTCCCGGAGTTGCGCGTCTATTGCCGAGGTTCCCCTGGGTCTCTTGCACCTGGGATTTCATTTTGGAGGCGTTGTCATGCGTTTCGTGGAAGTGGCAGGCGTGAGTACAAGGCTCACCGCCTTCTTTAGGACATGTGACTGACAGTTCACAGCCTCTCACTGGCAGCTTACTGGCAGGCGTGCCACTACGGCTCCCGTGATTTGACAGGAGGTGCGCGCCTACTCTCCAACTCCCCTGGGACTATCTTGTGCACCCGTAAATCCGTTTTGGCCGCGTGGTGATGTGTTTCGTGGAAGTAGCAGGCGTGAGTACAAGCCTCACCCCTTCCTCTTGCACAGCCTCCCACTCTCACGCTTGCCACTCCGTCGCCCGTGATTTCCCGGAGTTGTGCGTCCCTTACCGAGGTTGCCCTGGGTCTAGTGCACCTGGGATTTTATTTTGGAGGCGTTGTCATGCGTTTCGTAAAAGTGGCAGGCGTGAGTACAAGGCTCACCGCCTTCTTTAGCACATGTGCCTCATAGTGCACAGCCTCTCACTCGGAGGCGTGCCACCACGACTCCCGTGACTTGCAGGAGGTGCGCGCCTACCCCCCAACTCCCCTGGGACTATCTAGTGCACGCGGGAATCCATTTTAACCGCGTGGTGATGTGTTTCGTGGAAGTGGCAGGCGTCAGTACAAGACTGACCGCCTTCTTTAGCACATGTGCCTCACAGTGCACAGCCTCTCACTAGCAGGCGTGCCACTACGGCTCCCGTGATCTTGCAGGAGGGGCGCGCCTACTCTCCAACTCCCCTGGGACTATCTAGTGCACCCGGGAATCCGTTTTGGCCGCGTGGTGATGTGTTTCGTGGAAGTAGCAGGCGTGAGTACAAGACTCACCCCTTCCTCTTGCACAGCCTCCCACTCTCACGCATGCCACTCCGTCGCCCGTGATTTCCCAGAGTTGCGCGTCTATTGCCGAGGCTACCCTGGGTCTAGTGCACCTGGGATTTCATTTTGGAGGCGTTGTCATGCGTTTCGTGGAAGTGGCAGGCGTGAGTACAAGGCTCACCGCCTTCTTTAGGACAGGTGCCTCACAGTGCACAGCCTCTCACTGGCAGGCGTGCCAGTACGGCTTCCGTGATTTGGCAGGAGGTGCGCGCCCACTCTCCAACTCCCCTGGGACTATCTACTGCACCCGGGAATCCATTTTGGCCGCGTGGTCATGTGTTTCGTGGAAGTAGCAGGCGTGAGTACAAGACTCACCCCTTTCTCTTGCACAGCCTCCAACTCTCACGCATGCCACTCCGTCGCCCGTGATTTCCCGGAGTTGCGCGTCTATTGCGGAGGTTCCCCTGGGTCTAGTGCACCTGGGATTTCATTTTGGAGGCGTTGTCATGCGTTTCGTGGAAGTGGCAGGCGTGAGTACAAGGCTCACCGCCTTCTTTAGCACATGTGCCTCATAGTGCACAGACTCTCACTCGGAGGCGTGCCACCACGCCTCCCGTTACTTGCAGGAGGTGCGCGCCTATTCTTAAACTCCCCTGGGACTGTCGAGAGCACGCGGGAATCCAGTTTAGCCGCGTGGCGATGTGTTTCGTGGAAGTGGCAGGCGTCAGTACAAGACTCACCGCCTTCTTTAGCACATGTGCCTCACAGTGCACAGCCTCTCACTGGCAGGCGTGCCACTACGGCTCCCGTGATCTGGCAGGAGGTGCGCGCCTACTCTCCAACTCCCCTGGGACTATCTAGTGCACCCGGGAATCCGTTTTGGCCGCGTGGTGATGTGTTTCGTGGAAGTAGCAGGCGTGAGTACAAGGCTCACCCCTTCCTCTTGCACAGCCTCCCACTCTCACGCATGCCACTCCGTCGCCCGTGATTTCCCGGAGCTGCGCGTCTATTGCCGAGGTTCCCCTGGGTCTATTGCACCTGGGATTTCATTTTGGAGGCGTTGTCATGCGTTTCGTGGAAGTGGCAGGCGTGAGTACAAGGCTCACCGCCTTCTTTAGGACATGTGCCTGACAGTGCACAGCCTCTCACTGGCAGCTCACTGGCAGGCGTGCCACTACGGCTCCCGTGATTTGGCAGGAGGTGCGCGCCTACTCTCCAACTCCCCTGGGACTATCTTGTGCACCCGGAAATCCCTTTTGGCCGCGTGGTGATGTGTTTCGTGGAAGTAGCAGGCGTGAGTACAAGCCTCACCCCTTCCTCTTCCACAGCCTCCCACTCTCACGCATGCCACTCCGTCGCCCGTGATTTCCCGGAGTTGTGCGTCCCTTGCCGAGGTTCCGCTGGGTCTAGTGCACCTGGGATTTTATTTTGGAGGCGTTGTCATGCGTTTCGTAAAAGTGGCAGGCGTGAGTACAAGGCTCACCGCCTTCTTTAGCACATGTGCCTCATAGTGCACAGCCTCTCACTCGGAGGCGTGCCACCACGACTCCCGTGACTTGCAGGAGGTGCGCGCCTACCCCCCAACTCCCCTGGGACTATCTAGTGCACGCGGGAATTCATTTTAACCGCGTGGTGATGTGTTTCGTGGAAGTGGCGGGCGTGAGTACAAGTCTCACCGCCTTCTTTAGCCCATGTGCCTCACAGTGCACAGCCTCTTACTGGCAGGCGTGCCACTACTGCTCCCGTGATTTGGCAGGAGGTGCGCGCCTACTCTTCAACTCCCTTGGGACTATCTAGTGCACCCGGGAATCCGTTTTGGCCGCGTGGTCATGTGTTTCGTGGAAGTAGCAGGCGTGAGTACAAGACTCACCCCTTCCTCTTGCAGAGCCTCCCACTCTCACGCATGCCACTCCGTCGCCCGTGATTTCCCAGAGTTGCGCGTCTATTGCCGAGGCTCCCCTGGGTCTAGTGCACCTGGGATTTCATTTTGGAGGCGTTGTCATGCGTTTCGTGGAAGTGGCAGGCGTGAGTACAAGGCTCACCGCCTTCTTTAGCACATGTGCCTCATAGTGCACAGACTCTCACTCGGAGGCGTGCCACCACGCCTCCCGTGACTTGCAGGAGGTGCGCGCCTATCCCCCAACTCCCCTGGGACTGTCTAGAGCACGCGGGAATCCATTTTAGCCGCGTGGCGATGTGTTTCGTGGAAGTGGCAGGCGTCAGTACAAGACTGACCGCCTTCTTTAGCACATGTGCCTCACAGTGCACAGCCTCTCACTAGCAGGCAAGCCACTACGGCTCCCGTGATCTGGCAGGAGGTGCGCGCCTACTCTCCCGTTCCTCTGGGACTATCTAGTGCACCCGGGAATCCGTTTTGGCCGCGTGGTGATGTGTTTCGTGGAAGTAGCAGGCGTGAGTACAAGGCTCACCCCTTCCTCTTGCACAGCCTCCCACTCTCACGCATGCCACTCCGTCGCCCGTGATTTCCCGGAGTTGCGCGTCTATTGCCGAGGTTCCCCTGGGTCTCTTGCACCTGGGATTTCATTTTGGAGGCGTTGTCATGCGTTTCGTGGAAGTGGCAGGCGTGAGTACAAGGCTCACCGCCTTCTTTAGGACATGTGACTGACAGTTCACAGCCTCTCACTGGCAGCTTACTGGCAGGCGTGCCACTACGGCTCCCGTGATTTGGCAGGAGGTGCGCGCCTACTCTCCAACTCCCCTGGGACTATCTTGTGCACCCGTAAATCCGTTTTGGCCGCGTGGTGATGTGTTTCGTGGAAGTAGCAGGCGTGAGTACAAGCCTCACCCCTTCCTCTTGCACAGCCTCCCACTCTCACGCTTGCCACTCCGTCGCCCGTGATTTCCCGGAGTTGTGCGTCCCTTGCCGAGGTTGCCCTGGGTCTAGTGCACCTGGGATTTTATTTTGGAGGCGTTGTCATGCGTTTCGTAAAAGTGGCAGGCGTGAGTACAAGACTCACCGCCTTCTTTAGCCCATGTGCCTCACAGTGCACAGCCTCTTACTGGCAGGCGTGCCACTACTGCTCCCGTGATTTGGCAGGAGGTGCGCGCCTACTCTTCAACTCCCTTGGGACTATCTAGTGCACCCGGGAATCCGTTTTGGCCGCGTGGTCATGTGTTTCGTGGAAGTAGCAGGCGTGAGTACAAGACTCAC
Organism: Stylophora pistillata; assembly: GCF_964205215.1. Lineage (NCBI taxonomy): Eukaryota > Metazoa > Cnidaria > Anthozoa > Scleractinia > Pocilloporidae > Stylophora > Stylophora pistillata. The sequence continues at coordinate 658,224 of NC_142521.1, read as the reverse complement.
CCCTTCCTCTTGCAGAGCCTCCCACTCTCACGCATGCCACTCCGTCGCCCGTGATTTCCCAGAGTTGCGCGTCTATTGCCGAGGCTCCCCTGGGTCTAGTGCACCTGGGATTTCATTTTGGAGGCGTTGTCATGCGTTTCGTGGAAGTGGCAGGCGTGAGTACAAGGCTCACCGCCTTCTTTAGCACATGTGCCTCATAGTGCACAGACTCTCACTCGGAGGCGTGCCACCACGCCTCCCGTGACTTGCAGGAGGTGCGCGCCTATCCCCCAACTCCCCTGGGACTGTCTAGAGCACGCGGGAATCCATTTTAGCCGCGTGGCGATGTGTTTCGTGGAAGTGGCAGGCGTCAGTACAAGACTGACCGCCTTCTTTAGCACATGTGCCTCACAGTGCACAGCCTCTCACTAGCAGGCAAGCCACTACGGCTCCCGTGATCTGGCAGGAGGTGCGCGCCTACTCTCCCGTTCCTCTGGGACTATCTAGTGCACCCGGGAATCCGTTTTGGCCGCGTGGTGATGTGTTTCGTGGAAGTAGCAGGCGTGAGTACAAGGCTCACCCCTTCCTCTTGCACAGCCTCCCACTCTCACGCATGCCACTCCGTCGCCCGTGATTTCCCGGAGTTGCGCGTCTATTGCCGAGGTTCCCCTGGGTCTCTTGCACCTGGGATTTCATTTTGGAGGCGTTGTCATGCGTTTCGTGGAAGTGGCAGGCGTGAGTACTAGGCTCACCGCCTTCTTTAGGACATGTGACTGACAGTTCACAGCCTCTCACTGGCAGCTTACTGGCAGGCGTGCCACTACGGCTCCCGTGATTTGGCAGGAGGTGCGCGCCTACTCTCCAACTCCCCTGGGACTATCTTGTGCACCCGTAAATCCGTTTTGGCCGCGTGGTGATGTGTTTCGTGGAAGTAGCAGGCGTGAGTACAAGCCTCACCCCTTCCTCTTGCACAGCCTCCCACTCTCACGCTTGCCACTCCGTCGCCCGTGATTTCCCGGAGTTGTGCGTCCCTTGCCGAGGTTGCCCTGGGTCTAGTGCACCTGGGATTTTATTTTGGAGGCGTTGTCATGCGTTTCGTAAAAGTGGCAGGCGTGAGTACAAGGCTCACCGCCTTCTTTAGCACATGTGCCTCATAGTGCACAGCCTCTCACTCGGAGGCGTGCCACCACGACTCCCGTGACTTGCAGGAGGTGCGCGCCTACCCCCCAACTCCCCTGGGACTATCTAGTGCACGCGGGAATCCATTTTAACCGCGTGGTGATGTGTTTCGTGGAAGTGGCGGGCGTCAGTACAAGACTGACCGCCTTCTTTAGCACATGTGCCTCACAGTGCACAGCCTCTCACTAGCAGGCGTGCCACTACGGCTCCCGTGATCTGGCAGGAGGTGCGCGCCTACTCTCCAACTCCCCTGGGACTATCTAGTGCACCCGGGAATCCGTTTTGGCCGCGTGGTGATGTGTTTCGTGGAAGTAGCAGGCGTGAGTACAAGACTCACCCCTTCCTCTTGCACAGCCTCCCACTCTCACGCATGCCACTCCGTCGCCCGTGATTTCCCAGAGTTGCGCGTCTATTGCCGAGGCTACCCTGGGTCTAGTGCACCTGGGATTTCATTTTGGAGGCGTTGTCATGCGTTTCGTGGAAGTGGCAGGCGTGAGTACAAGGCTCACCGCCTTCTTTAGGACAGGTGCCTCACAGTGCACAGCCTCTCACTGGCAGGCGTGCCAGTACGGCTCCCGTGATTTGGCAGGAGGTGCGCGCCCACTCTTCAACTCCCCTGGGACTATCTACTGCACCCGGGAATCCATTTTGGCCGCGTGGTCATGTGTTTCGTGGAAGTAGCAGGCGTGAGTACAAGACTCACCCCTTTCTCTTGCACAGCCTCCAACTCTCACGCATGCCACTCCGTCGCCCGTGATTTCCCGGAGTTGCGCGTCTATTGCGGAGGTTCCCCTGGGTCTAGTGCACCTGGGATTTCATTTTGGAGGCGTTGTCATGCGTTTCGTGGAAGTGGCAGGCGTGAGTACAAGGCTCACCGCCTTCTTTAGCACATGTGCCTCATAGTGCACAGACTCTCACTCGGAGGCGTGCCACCACGCCTCCCGTTACTTGCAGGAGGTGCGCGCCTATCCTTAAACTCCCCTGGGACTGTCGAGAGCACGCGGGAATCCATTTTAGCCGCGTGGCGATGTGTTTCGTGGAAGTGGCAGGCGTCAGTACAAGACTCACCGCCTTCTTTAGCACATGTGCCTAACAGTGCACAGCCTCTCACTGGCAGGCGTGCCACTACGGCTCCCGTGATCTGGCAGGAGGTGCGCGCCTACTCTCCAACTCCCCTGGGACTATCTAGTGCACCCGGGAATCCGTTTTGGCCGCGTGGTGATGTGTTTCGTGGAAGTAGCAGGCGTGAGTACAAGGCTCACCCCTTCCTCTTGCACAGCCTCCCACTCTCACGCATGCCACTCCGTCGCCCGTGATTTCCCGGAGCTGCGCGTCTATTGCCGAGGTTCCCCTGGGTCTATTGCACCTGGGATTTCATTTTGGAGGCGTTGTCATGCGTTTCGTGGAAGTGGCAGGCGTGAGTACAAGGCTCACCGCCTTCTTTAGGACATGTGCCTGACAGTGCACAGCCTCTCACTGGCAGCTCACTGGCAGGCGTGCCACTACGGCTCCCGTGATTTGGCAGGAGGTGCGCGCCTACTCTCCAACTCCCCTGGGACTATCTTGTGCACCCGGAAATCCCTTTTGGCCGCGTGGTGATGTGTTTCGTGGAAGTAGCAGGCGTGAGTACAAGCCTCACCCCTTCCTCTTCCACAGCCTCCCACTCTCACGCATGCCACTCCGTCGCCCGTGATTTCCCGGAGTTGTGCGTCCCTTGCCGAGGTTCCGCTGGGTCTAGTGCACCTGGGATTTTATTTTGGAGGCGTTGTCATGCGTTTCGTAAAAGTGGCAGGCGTGAGTACAAGGCTCACCGCCTTCTTTAGCACATGTGCCTCATAGTGCACAGCCTCTCACTCGGAGGCGTGCCACCACGACTCCCGTGACTTGCAGGAGGTGCGCGCCTACCCCCCAACTCCCCTGGGACTATCTAGTGCACGCGGGAATTCATTTTAACCGCGTGGTGATGTGTTTCGTGGAAGTGGCGGGCGTGAGTACAAGACTCACCGCCTTCTTTAGCCCATGTGCCTCACAGTGCACAGCCTCTTACTGGCAGGCGTGCCACTACTGCTCCCGTGATTTGGCAGGAGGTGCGCGCCTACTCTTCAACTCCCTTGGGACTATCTAGTGCACCCGGGAATCCGTTTTTGCCGCGTGGTCATGTGTTTCGTGGAAGTAGCAGGCGTGAGTACAAGACTCACCCCTTCCTCTTGCAGAGCCTCCCACTCTCACGCATGCCACTCCGTCGCCCGTGATTTCCCAGAGTTGCGCGTCTATTGCCGAGGCTCCCCTGGGTCTAGTGCACCTGGGATTTCATTTTGGAGGCGTTGTCATGCGTTTCGTGGAAGTGGCAGGCGTGAGTACAAGGCTCACCGCCTTCTTTAGCACATGTGCCTCATAGTGCACAGACTCTCACTCGGAGGCGTGCCACCACGCCTCCCGTGACTTGCAGGAGGTGCGCGCCTATCCCCCAACTCCCCTGGGACTGTCTAGAGCACGCGGGAATCCATTTTAGCCGCGTGGCGATGTGTTTCGTGGAAGTGGCAGGCGTCAGTACAAGACTGACCGCCTTCTTTAGCACATGTGCCTCACAGTGCACAGCCTCTCACTAGCAGGCAAGCCACTACGGCTCCCGTGATCTGGCAGGAGGTGCGCGCCTACTCTCCCGTTCCTCTGGGACTATCTAGTGCACCCGGGAATCCGTTTTGGCCGCGTGGTGATGTGTTTCGTGGAAGTAGCAGGCGTGAGTACAAGGCTCACCCCTTCCTCTTGCACAGCCTCCCACTCTCACGCATGCCACTCCGTCGCCCGTGATTTCCCGGAGTTGCGCGTCTATTGCCGAGGTTCCCCTGGGTCTCTTGCACCTGGGATTTCATTTTGGAGGCGTTGTCATGCGTTTCGTGGAAGTGGCAGGCGTGAGTACAAGGCTCACCGCCTTCTTTAGGACATGTGACTGACAGTTCACAGCCTCTCACTGGCAGCTTACTGGCAGGCGTGCCACTACGGCTCCCGTGATTTGGCAGGAGGTGCGCGCCTACTCTCCAACTCCCCTGGGACTATCTTGTGCACCCGTAAATCCGTTTTGGCCGCGTGGTGATGTGTTTCGTGGAAGTAGCAGGCGTGAGTACAAGCCTCACCCCTTCCTCTTGCACAGCCTCCCACTCTCACGCTTGCCACTCCGTCGCCCGTGATTTCCCGGAGTTGTGCGTCCCTTGCCGAGGTTGCCCTGGGTCTAGTGCACCTGGGATTTTATTTTGGAGGCGTTGTCATGCGTTTCGTAAAAGTGGCAGGCGTGAGTACAAGACTCACCGCCTTCTTTAGCCCATGTGCCTCACAGTGCACAGCCTCTTACTGGCAGGCGTGCCACTACTGCTCCCGTGATTTGGCAGGAGGTGCGCGCCTACTCTTCAACTCCCTTGGGACTATCTAGTGCACCCGGGAATCCGTTTTGGCCGCGTGGTCATGTGTTTCGTGGAAGTAGCAGGCGTGAGTACAAGACTCACCCCTTCCTCTTGCAGAGCCTCCCACTCTCACGCATGCCACTCCGTCGCCCGTGATTTCCCAGAGTTGCGCGTCTATTGCCGAGGCTCCATCGGGTCTAGTGCACCTGGGATTTCATTTTGGAGGCGTTGTCATGCGTTTCGTGGAAGTGGCAGGCGTGAGTACAAGGCTCACCGCCTTCTTTAGCACATGTGCCTCATAGTGCACAGACTCTCACTCGGAGGCGTGCCACCACGCCTCCCGTGACTTGCAGGAGGTGCGCGCCTATCCCCCAACTCCCCTGGGACTGTCTAGAGCACGCGGGAATCCATTTTAGCCGCGTGGCGATGTGTTTCGTGGAAGTGGCAGGCGTCAGTACAAGACTGACCGCCTTCTTTAGCACATGTGCCTCACAGTGCACAGCCTCTCACTAGCAGGCAAGCCACTACGGCTCCCGTGATCTGGCAGGAGGTGCGCGCCTACTCTCCCGTTCCTCTGGGACTATCTAGTGCACCCGGGAATCCGTTTTGGCCGCGTGGTGATGTGTTTCGTGGAAGTAGCAGGCGTGAGTACAAGGCTCACCCCTTCCTCTTGCACAGCCTCCCACTCTCACGCATGCCACTCCGTCGCCCGTGATTTCCCGGAGTTGCGCGTCTATTGCCGAGGTTCCCCTGGGTCTCTTGCACCTGGGATTTCATTTTGGAGGCGTTGTCATGCGTTTCGTGGAAGTGGCAGGCGTGAGTACTAGGCTCACCGCCTTCTTTAGGACATGTGACTGACAGTTCACAGCCTCTCACTGGCAGCTTACTGGCAGGCGTGCCACTACGGCTCCCGTGATTTGGCAGGAGGTGCGCGCCTACTCTCCAACTCCCCTGGGACTATCTTGTGCACCCGTAAATCCGTTTTGGCCGCGTGGTGATGTGTTTCGTGGAAGTAGCAGGCGTGAGTACAAGCCTCACCCCTTCCTCTTGCACAGCCTCCCACTCTCACGCTTGCCACTCCGTCGCCCGTGATTTCCCGGAGTTGTGCGTCCCTTGCCGAGGTTGCCCTGGGTCTAGTGCACCTGGGATTTTATTTTGGAGGCGTTGTCATGCGTTTCGTAAAAGTGGCAGGCGTGAGTACAAGGCTCACCGCCTTCTTTAGCACATGTGCCTCATAGTGCACAGCCTCTCACTCGGAGGCGTGCCACCACGACTCCCGTGACTTGCAGGAGGTGCGCGCCTACCCCCCAACTCCCCTGGGACTATCTAGTGCACGCGGGAATCCATTTTAACCGCGTGGTGATGTGTTTCGTGGAAGTGGCGGGCGTCAGTACAAGACTGACCGCCTTCTTTAGCACATGTGCCTCACAGTGCACAGCCTCTCACTAGCAGGCGTGCCACTACGGCTCCCGTGATCTGGCAGGAGGTGCGCGCCTACTCTCCAACTCCCCTGGGACTATCTAGTGCACCCGGGAATCCGTTTTGGCCGCGTGGTGATGTGTTTCGTGGAAGTAGCAGGCGTGAGTACAAGACTCACCCCTTCCTCTTGCACAGCCTCCCACTCTCACGCATGCCACTCCGTCGCCCGTGATTTCCCAGAGTTGCGCGTCTATTGCCGAGGCTACCCTGGGTCTAGTGCACCTGGGATTTCATTTTGGAGGCGTTGTCATGCGTTTCGTGGAAGTGGCAGGCGTGAGTACAAGGCTCACCGCCTTCTTTAGGACAGGTGCCTCACAGTGCACAGCCTCTCACTGGCAGGCGTGCCAGTACGGCTCCCGTGATTTGGCAGGAGGTGCGCGCCCACTCTTCAACTCCCCTGGGACTATCTACTGCACCCGGGAATCCATTTTGGCCGCGTGGTCATGTGTTTCGTGGAAGTAGCAGGCGTGAGTACAAGACTCACCCCTTTCTCTTGCACAGCCTCCAACTCTCACGCATGCCACTCCGTCGCCCGTGATTTCCCGGAGTTGCGCGTCTATTGCGGAGGTTCCCCTGGGTCTAGTGCACCTGGGATTTCATTTTGGAGGCGTTGTCATGCGTTTCGTGGAAGTGGCAGGCGTGAGTACAAGGCTCACCGCCTTCTTTAGCACATGTGCCTCATAGTGCACAGACTCTCACTCGGAGGCGTGCCACCACGCCTCCCGTTACTTGCAGGAGGTGCGCGCCTATCCTTAAACTCCCCTGGGACTGTCGAGAGCACGCGGGAATCCATTTTAGCCGCGTGGCGATGTGTTTCGTGGAAGTGGCAGGCGTCAGTACAAGACTCACCGCCTTCTTTAGCACATGTGCCTAACAGTGCACAGCCTCTCACTGGCAGGCGTGCCACTACGGCTCCCGTGATCTGGCAGGAGGTGCGCGCCTACTCTCCAACTCCCCTGGGACTATCTAGTGCACCCGGGAATCCGTTTTGGCCGCGTGGTGATGTGTTTCGTGGAAGTAGCAGGCGTGAGTACAAGGCTCACCCCTTCCTCTTGCACAGCCTCCCACTCTCACGCATGCCACTCCGTCGCCCGTGATTTCCCGGAGCTGCGCGTCTATTGCCGAGGTTCCCCTGGGTCTATTGCACCTGGGATTTCATTTTGGAGGCGTTGTCATGCGTTTCGTGGAAGTGGCAGGCGTGAGTACAAGGCTCACCGCCTTCTTTAGGACATGTGCCTGACAGTGCACAGCCTCTCACTGGCAGCTCACTGGCAGGCGTGCCACTACGGCTCCCGTGATTTGGCAGGAGGTGCGCGCCTACTCTCCAACTCCCCTGGGACTATCTTGTGCACCCGGAAATCCCTTTTGGCCGCGTGGTGATGTGTTTCGTGGAAGTAGCAGGCGTGAGTACAAGCCTCACCCCTTCCTCTTCCACAGCCTCCCACTCTCACGCATGCCACTCCGTCGCCCGTGATTTCCCGGAGTTGTGCGTCCCTTGCCGAGGTTCCGCTGGGTCTAGTGCACCTGGGATTTTATTTTGGAGGCGTTGTCATGCGTTTCGTAAAAGTGGCAGGCGTGAGTACAAGGCTCACCGCCTTCTTTAGCACATGTGCCTCATAGTGCACAGCCTCTCACTCGGAGGCGTGCCACCACGACTCCCGTGACTTGCAGGAGGTGCGCGCCTACCCCCCAACTCCCCTGGGACTATCTAGTGCACGCGGGAATTCATTTTAACCGCGTGGTGATGTGTTTCGTGGAAGTGGCGGGCGTGAGTACAAGACTCACCGCCTTCTTTAGCCCATGTGCCTCACAGTGCACAGCCTCTTACTGGCAGGCGTGCCACTACTGCTCCCGTGATTTGGCAGGAGGTGCGCGCCTACTCTTCAACTCCCTTGGGACTATCTAGTGCACCCGGGAATCCGTTTTGGCCGCGTGGTCATGTGTTTCGTGGAAGTAGCAGGCGTGAGTACAAGACTCACCCCTTCCTCTTGCAGAGCCTCCCACTCTCACGCATGCCACTCCGTCGCCCGTGATTTCCCAGAGTTGCGCGTCTATTGCCGAGGCTCCCCTGGGTCTAGTGCACCTGGGATTTCATTTTGGAGGCGTTGTCATGCGTTTCGTGGAAGTGGCAGGCGTGAGTACAAGGCTCACCGCCTTCTTTAGCACATGTGCCTCATAGTGCACAGACTCTCACTCGGAGGCGTGCCACCACGCCTCCCGTGACTTGCAGGAGGTGCGCGCCTATCCCCCAACTCCCCTGGGACTGTCTAGAGCACGCGGGAATCCATTTTAGCCGCGTGGCGATGTGTTTCGTGGAAGTGGCAGGCGTCAGTACAAGACTGACCGCCTTCTTTAGCACATGTGCCTCACAGTGCACAGCCTCTCACTAGCAGGCAAGCCACTACGGCTCCCGTGATCTGGCAGGAGGTGCGCGCCTACTCTCCCGTTCCTCTGGGACTATCTAGTGCACCCGGGAATCCGTTTTGGCCGCGTGGTGATGTGTTTCGTGGAAGTAGCAGGCGTGAGTACAAGGCTCACCCCTTCCTCTTGCACAGCCTCCCACTCTCACGCATGCCACTCCGTCGCCCGTGATTTCCCGGAGTTGCGCGTCTATTGCCGAGGTTCCCCTGGGTCTCTTGCACCTGGGATTTCATTTTGGAGGCGTTGTCATGCGTTTCGTGGAAGTGGCAGGCGTGAGTACAAGGCTCACCGCCTTCTTTAGGACATGTGACTGACAGTTCACAGCCTCTCACTGGCAGCTTACTGGCAGGCGTGCCACTACGGCTCCCGTGATTTGGCAGGAGGTGCGCGCCTACTCTCCAACTCCCCTGGGACTATCTTGTGCACCCGTAAATCCGTTTTGCCCGCGTGGTGATGTGTTTCGTGGAAGTAGCAGGCGTGAGTAAAAGCCTCACCCCTTCCTCTTGCACAGCCTCCCACTCTCACGCTTGCCACTCCGTCGCCCGTGATTTCCCGGAGTTGTGCGTCCCTTGCCGACGTTGCCCTGGGTCTAGTGCACCTGGGATTTTATTTTGGAGGCGTTGTCATGCGTTTCGTAAAAGTGGCAGGCGTGAGTACAAGACTCACCGCCTTCTTTAGCCCATGTGCCTCACAGTGCACAGCCTCTTACTGGCAGGCGTGCCACTACTGCTCCCGTGATTTGGCAGGAGGTGCGCGCCTACTCTTCAACTCCCTTGGGACTATCTAGTGCACCCGGGAATCCGTTTTGGCCGCGTGGTCATGTGTTTCGTGGAAGTAGCAGGCGTGAGTACAAGACTCACCCCTTCCTCTTGCAGAGCCTCCCACTCTCACGCATGCCACTCCGTCGCCCGTGATTTCCCAGAGTTGCGCGTCTATTGCCGAGGCTCCCCTGGGTCTAGTGCACCTGGGATTTCATTTTGGAGGCGTTGTCATGCGTTTCGTGGAAGTGGCAGGCGTGAGTACAAGGCTCACCGCCTTCTTTAGCACATGTGCCTCATAGTGCACAGACTCTCACTCGGAGGCGTGCCACCACGCCTCCCGTGACTTGCAGGAGGTGCGCGCCTATCCCCCAACTCCCCTGGGACTGTCTAGAGCACGCGGGAATCCATTTTAGCCGCGTGGCGATGTGTTTCGTGGAAGTGGCAGGCGTCAGTACAAGACTGACCGCCTTCTTTAGCACATGTGCCTCACAGTGCACAGCCTCTCACTAGCAGGCAAGCCACTACGGCTCCCGTGATCTGGCAGGAGGTGCGCGCCTACTCTCCCGTTCCTCTGGGACTATCTAGTGCACCCGGGAATCCGTTTTGGCCGCGTGGTGATGTGTTTCGTGGAAGTAGCAGGCGTGAGTACAAGGCTCACCCCTTCCTCTTGCACAGCCTCCCACTCTCACGCATGCCACTCCGTCGCCCGTGATTTCCCGGAGTTGCGCGTCTATTGCCGAGGTTCCCCTGGGTCTCTTGCACCTGGGATTTCATTTTGGAGGCGTTGTCATGCGTTTCGTGGAAGTGGCAGGCGTGAGTACAAGGCTCACCGCCTTCTTTAGGACATGTGACTGACAGTTCACAGCCTCTCACTGGCAGCTTACTGGCAGGCGTGCCACTACGGCTCCCGTGATTTGGCAGGAGGTGCGCGCCTACTCTCCAACTCCCCTGGGACTATCTTGTGCACCCGTAAATCCGTTTTGGCCGCGTGGTGATGTGTTTCGTGGAAGTAGCAGGCGTGAGTACAAGCCTCACCCCTTCCTCTTGCACAGCCTCCCACTCTCACGCTTGCCACTCCGTCGCCCGTGATTTCCCGGAGTTGTGCGTCCCTTGCCGAGGTTGCCCTGGGTCTAGTGCACCTGGGATTTTATTTTGGAGGCGTTGTCATGCGTTTCGTAAAAGTGGCAGGCGTGAGTACAAGGCTCACCGCCTTCTTTAGCACATGTGCCTCATAGTGCACAGCCTCTCACTCGGAGGCGTGCCACCACGACTCCCGTGACTTGCAGGAGGTGCGCGCCTACCCCCCAACTCCCCTGGGACTATCTAGTGCACGCGGGAATCCATTTTAACCGCGTGGTGATGTGTTTCGTGGAAGTGGCAGGCGTCAGTACAAGACTGACCGCCTTCTTTAGCACATGTGCCTCACAGTGCACAGCCTCTCACTAGCAGGCGTGCCACTACGGCTCCCGTGATCTGGCAGGAGGTGCGCGCCTACTCTCCAACTCCCCTGGGACTATCTAGTGCACCCGGGAATCCGTTTTGGCCGCGTGGTGATGTGTTTCGTGGAAGTAGCAGGCGTGAGTACAAGACTCACCCCTTCCTCTTGCACAGCCTCCCACTCTCACGCATGCCACTCCGTCGCCCGTGATTTCCCAGAGTTGCGCGTCTATTGCCGAGGCTACCCTGGGTCTAGTGCACCTGGGATTTCATTTTGGAGGCGTTGTCATGCGTTTCGTGGAAGTGGCAGGCGTGAGTACAAGGCTCACCGCCTTCTTTAGGACAGGTGCCTCACAGTGCACAGCCTCTCACTGGCAGGCGTGCCAGTACGGCTCCCGTGATTTGGCAGGAGGTGCGCGCCCACTCTCCAACTCCCCTGGGACTATCTACTGCACCCGGGAATCCATTTTGGCCGCGTGGTCATGTGTTTCGTGGAAGTAGCAGGCGTGAGTACAAGACTCACCCCTTTCTCTTGCACAGCCTCCAACTCTCACGCATGCCACTCCGTCGCCCGTGATTTCCCGGAGTTGCGCGTCTATTGCGGAGGTTCCCCTGGGTCTAGTGCACCTGGGATTTCATTTTGGAGGCGTTGTCATGCGTTTCGTGGAAGTGGCAGGCGTGAGTACAAGGCTCACCGCCTTCTTTAGCACATGTGCCTCATAGTGCACAGACTCTCACTCGGAGGCGTGCCACCACGCCTCCCGTTACTTGCAGGAGGTGCGCGCCTATCCTTAAACTCCCCTGGGACTGTCGAGAGCACGCGGGAATCCATTTTAGCCGCGTGGCGATGTGTTTCGTGGAAGTGGCAGGCGTCAGTACAAGACTCACCGCCTTCTTTAGCACATGTGCCTAACAGTGCACAGCCTCTCACTGGCAGGCGTGCCACTACGGCTCCCGTGATCTGGCAGGAGGTGCGCGCCTACTCTCCAACTCCCCTGGGACTATCTAGTGCACCCGGGAATCCGTTTTGGCCGCGTGGTGATGTGTTTCGTGGAAGTAGCAGGCGTGAGTACAAGGCTCACCCCTTCCTCTTGCACAGCCTCCCACTCTCACGCATGCCACTCCGTCGCCCGTGATTTTCCGGAGCTGCGCGTCTATTGCCGAGGTTCCCCTGGGTCTATTGCACCTGGGATTTCATTTTGGAGGCGTTGTCATGCGTTTCGTGGAAGTGGCAGGCGTGAGTACAAGGCTCACCGCCTTCTTTAGGACATGTGCCTGACAGTGCACAGCCTCTCACTGGCAGCTCACTGGCAGGCGTGCCACTACGGCTCCCGTGATTTGGCAGGAGGTGCGCGCCTACTCTCCAACTCCCCTGGGACTATCTTGTGCACCCGGAAATCCCTTTTGGCCGCGTGGTGATGTGTTTCGTGGAAGTAGCAGGCGTGAGTACAAGCCTCACCCCTTCCTCTTCCACAGCCTCCCACTCTCACGCATGCCACTCCGTCGCCCGTGATTTCCCGGAGTTGTGCGTCCCTTGCCGAGGTTCCGCTGGGTCTAGTGCACCTGGGATTTTATTTTGGAGGCGTTGTCATGCGTTTCGTAAAAGTGGCAGGCGTGAGTACAAGGCTCACCGCCTTCTTTAGCACATGTGCCTCATAGTGCACAGCCTCTCACTCGGAGGCGTGCCACCACGACTCCCGTGACTTGCAGGAGGTGCGCGCCTACCCCCCAACTCCCCTGGGACTATCTAGTGCACGCGGGAATTCATTTTAACCGCGTGGTGATGTGTTTCGTGGAAGTGGCGGGCGTGAGTACAAGACTCACCGCCTTCTTTAGCCCATGTGCCTCACAGTGCACAGCCTCTTACTGGCAGGCGTGCCACTACTGCTCCCGTGATTTGGCAGGAGGTGCGCGCCTACTCTTCAACTCCCTTGGGACTATCTAGTGCACCCGGGAATCCGTTTTGGCCGCGTGGTCATGTGTTTCGTGGAAGTAGCAGGCGTGAGTACAAGACTCACCCCTTCCTCTTGCAGAGCCTCCCACTCTCACGCATGCCACTCCGTCGCCCGTGATTTCCCAGAGTTGCGCGTCTATTGCCGAGGCTCCCCTGGGTCTAGTGCACCTGGGATTTCATTTTGGAGGCGTTGTCATGCGTTTCGTGGAAGTGGCAGGCGTGAGTACAAGGCTCACCGCCTTCTTTAGCACATGTGCCTCATAGTGCACAGACTCTCACTCGGAGGCGTGCCACCACGCCTCCCGTGACTTGCAGGAGGTGCGCGCCTATCCCCCAACTCCCCTGGGACTGTCTAGAGCACGCGGGAATCCATTTTAGCCGCGTGGCGATGTGTTTCGTGGAAGTGGCAGGCGTCAGTACAAGACTGACCGCCTTCTTTAGCACATGTGCCTCACAGTGCACAGCCTCTCACTAGCAGGCAAGCCACTACGGCTCCCGTGATCTGGCAGGAGGTGCGCGCCTACTCTCCCGTTCCTCTGGGACTATCTAGTGCACCCGGGAATCCGTTTTGGCCGCGTGGTGATGTGTTTCGTGGAAGTAGCAGGCGTGAGTACAAGGCTCACCCCTTCCTCTTGCACAGCCTCCCACTCTCACGCATGCCACTCCGTCGCCCGTGATTTCCCGGAGTTGCGCGTCTATTGCCGAGGTTCCCCTGGGTCTCTTGCACCTGGGATTTCATTTTGGAGGCGTTGTCATGCGTTTCGTGGAAGTGGCAGGCGTGAGTACAAGGCTCACCGCCTTCTTTAGGACATGTGACTGACAGTTCACAGCCTCTCACTGGCAGCTTACTGGCAGGCGTGCCACTACGGCTCCCGTGATTTGGCAGGAGGTGCGCGCCTACTCTCCAACTCCCCTGGGACTATCTTGTGCACCCGTAAATCCGTTTTGCCCGCGTGGTGATGTGTTTCGTGGAAGTAGCAGGCGTGAGTACAAGCCTCACCCCTTCCTCTTGCACAGCCTCCCACTCTCACGCTTGCCACTCCGTCGCCCGTGATTTCCCGGAGTTGTGCGTCCCTTGCCGAGGTTGCCCTGGGTCTAGTGCACCTGGGATTTTATTTTGGAGGCGTTGTCATGCGTTTCGTAAAGTGGCAGGCGTGAGTACAAGACTCACCGCCTTCTTTAGCCCATGTGCCTCACAGTGCACAGCCTCTTACTGGCAGGCGTGCCACTACTGCTCCCGTGATTTGGCAGGAGGTGCGCGCCTACTCTTCAACTCCCTTGGGACTATCTAGTGCACCCGGGAATCCGTTTTGGCCGCGTGGTGATGTGTTTCGTGGAAGTAGCAGGCGTGAGTACAAGCCTCACCCCTTCCTCTTGCACAGCCTCCCACTCTCACGCTTGCCACTCCGTCGCCCGTGATTTCCCGGAGTTGTGCGTCCCTTACCGAGGTTGCCCTGGGTCTAGTGCACCTGGGATTTTATTTTGGAGGCGTTGTCATGCGTTTCGTAAAAGTGGCAGGCGTGAGTACAAGGCTCACCGCCTTCTTTAGCACATGTGCCTCATAGTGCACAGCCTCTCACTCGGAGGCGTGCCACCACGACTCCCGTGACTTGCAGGAGGTGCGCGCCTACCCCCCAACTCCCCTGGGACTATCTAGTGCACGCGGGAATCCATTTTAACCGCGTGGTGATGTGTTTCGTGGAAGTGGCAGGCGTCAGTACAAGACTGACCGCCTTCTTTAGCACATGTGCCTCACAGTGCACAGCCTCTCACTAGCAGGCGTGCCACTACGGCTCCCGTGATCTTGCAGGAGGGGCGCGCCTACTCTCCAACTCCCCTGGGACTATCTAGTGCACCCGGGAATCCGTTTTGGCCGCGTGGTGATGTGTTTCGTGGAAGTAGCAGGCGTGAGTACAAGACTCACCCCTTCCTCTTGCACAGCCTCCCACTCTCACGCATGCCACTCCGTCGCCCGTGATTTCCCAGAGTTGCGCGTCTATTGCCGAGGCTACCCTGGGTCTAGTGCACCTGGGATTTCATTTTGGAGGCGTTGTCATGCGTTTCGTGGAAGTGGCAGGCGTGAGTACAAGGCTCACCGCCTTCTTTAGGACAGGTGCCTCACAGTGCACAGCCTCTCACTGGCAGGCGTGCCAGTACGGCTTCCGTGATTTGGCAGGAGGTGCGCGCCCACTCTCCAACTCCCCTGGGACTATCTACTGCACCCGGGAATCCATTTTGGCCGCGTGGTCATGTGTTTCGTGGAAGTAGCAGGCGTGAGTACAAGACTCACCCCTTTCTCTTGCACAGCCTCCAACTCTCACGCATGCCACTCCGTCGCCCGTGATTTCCCGGAGTTGCGCGTCTATTGCGGAGGTTCCCCTGGGTCTAGTGCACCTGGGATTTCATTTTGGAGGCGTTGTCATGCGTTTCGTGGAAGTGGCAGGCGTGAGTACAAGGCTCACCGCCTTCTTTAGCACATGTGCCTCATAGTGCACAGACTCTCACTCGGAGGCGTGCCACCACGCCTCCCGTTACTTGCAGGAGGTGCGCGCCTATTCTTAAACTCCCCTGGGACTGTCGAGAGCACGCGGGAATCCAGTTTAGCCGCGTGGCGATGTGTTTCGTGGAAGTGGCAGGCGTCAGTACAAGACTCACCGCCTTCTTTAGCACATGTGCCTCACAGTGCACAGCCTCTCACTGGCAGGCGTGCCACTACGGCTCCCGTGATCTGGCAGGAGGTGCGCGCCTACTCTCCAACTCCCCTGGGACTATCTAGTGCACCCGGGAATCCGTTTTGGCCGCGTGGTGATGTGTTTCGTGGAAGTAGCAGGCGTGAGTACAAGGCTCACCCCTTCCTCTTGCACAGCCTCCCACTCTCACGCATGCCACTCCGTCGCCCGTGATTTCCCGGAGCTGCGCGTCTATTGCCGAGGTTCCCCTGGGTCTATTGCACCTGGGATTTCATTTTGGAGGCGTTGTCATGCGTTTCGTGGAAGTGGCAGGCGTGAGTACAAGGCTCACCGCCTTCTTTAGGACATGTGCCTGACAGTGCACAGCCTCTCACTGGCAGCTCACTGGCAGGCGTGCCACTACGGCTCCCGTGATTTGGCAGGAGGTGCGCGCCTACTCTCCAACTCCCCTGGGACTATCTTGTGCACCCGGAAATCCCTTTTGGCCGCGTGGTGATGTGTTTCGTGGAAGTAGCAGGCGTGAGTACAAGCCTCACCCCTTCCTCTTCCACAGCCTCCCACTCTCACGCATGCCACTCCGTCGCCCGTGATTTCCCGGAGTTGTGCGTCCCTTGCCGAGGTTCCGCTGGGTCTAGTGCACCTGGGATTTTATTTTGGAGGCGTTGTCATGCGTTTCGTAAAAGTGGCAGGCGTGAGTACAAGGCTCACCGCCTTCTTTAGCACATGTGCCTCATAGTGCACAGCCTCTCACTCGGAGGCGTGCCACCACGACTCCCGTGACTTGCAGGAGGTGCGCGCCTACCCCCCAACTCCCCTGGGACTATCTAGTGCACGCGGGAATTCATTTTAACCGCGTGGTGATGTGTTTCGTGGAAGTGGCGGGCGTGAGTACAAGTCTCACCGCCTTCTTTAGCCCATGTGCCTCACAGTGCACAGCCTCTTACTGGCAGGCGTGCCACTACTGCTCCCGTGATTTGGCAGGAGGTGCGCGCCTACTCTTCAACTCCCTTGGGACTATCTAGTGCACCCGGGAATCCGTTTTGGCCGCGTGGTCATGTGTTTCGTGGAAGTAGCAGGCGTGAGTACAAGACTCACCCCTTCCTCTTGCAGAGCCTCCCACTCTCACGCATGCCACTCCGTCGCCCGTGATTTCCCAGAGTTGCGCGTCTATTGCCGAGGCTCCCCTGGGTCTAGTGCACCTGGGATTTCATTTTGGAGGCGTTGTCATGCGTTTCGTGGAAGTGGCAGGCGTGAGTACAAGGCTCACCGCCTTCTTTAGCACATGTGCCTCATAGTGCACAGACTCTCACTCGGAGGCGTGCCACCACGCCTCCCGTGACTTGCAGGAGGTGCGCGCCTATCCCCCAACTCCCCTGGGACTGTCTAGAGCACGCGGGAATCCATTTTAGCCGCGTGGCGATGTGTTTCGTGGAAGTGGCAGGCGTCAGTACAAGACTGACCGCCTTCTTTAGCACATGTGCCTCACAGTGCACAGCCTCTCACTAGCAGGCAAGCCACTACGGCTCCCGTGATCTGGCAGGAGGTGCGCGCCTACTCTCCCGTTCCTCTGGGACTATCTAGTGCACCCGGGAATCCGTTTTGGCCGCGTGGTGATGTGTTTCGTGGAAGTAGCAGGCGTGAGTACAAGGCTCACCCCTTCCTCTTGCACAGCCTCCCACTCTCACGCATGCCACTCCGTCGCCCGTGATTTCCCGGAGTTGCGCGTCTATTGCCGAGGTTCCCCTGGGTCTCTTGCACCTGGGATTTCATTTTGGAGGCGTTGTCATGCGTTTCGTGGAAGTGGCAGGCGTGAGTACAAGGCTCACCGCCTTCTTTAGGACATGTGACTGACAGTTCACAGCCTCTCACTGGCAGCTTACTGGCAGGCGTGCCACTACGGCTCCCGTGATTTGGCAGGAGGTGCGCGCCTACTCTCCAACTCCCCTGGGACTATCTTGTGCACCCGTAAATCCGTTTTGGCCGCGTGGTGATGTGTTTCGTGGAAGTAGCAGGCGTGAGTACAAGCCTCACCCCTTCCTCTTGCACAGCCTCCCACTCTCACGCTTGCCACTCCGTCGCCCGTGATTTCCCGGAGTTGTGCGTCCCTTGCCGAGGTTGCCCTGGGTCTAGTGCACCTGGGATTTTATTTTGGAGGCGTTGTCATGCGTTTCGTAAAAGTGGCAGGCGTGAGTACAAGACTCACCGCCTTCTTTAGCCCATGTGCCTCACAGTGCACAGCCTCTTACTGGCAGGCGTGCCACTACTGCTCCCGTGATTTGGCAGGAGGTGCGCGCCTACTCTTCAACTCCCTTGGGACTATCTAGTGCACCCGGGAATCCGTTTTGGCCGCGTGGTCATGTGTTTCGTGGAAGTAGCAGGCGTGAGTACAAGACTCACCCCTTCCTCTTGCAGAGCCTCCCACTCTCACGCATGCCACTCCGTCGCCCGTGATTTCCCAGAGTTGCGCGTCTATTGCCGAGGCTCCCCTGGGTCTAGTGCACCTGGGATTTCATTTTGGAGGCGTTGTCATGCGTTTCGTGGAAGTGGCAGGCGTGAGTACAAGGCTCACCGCCTTCTTTAGCACATGTGCCTCATAGTGCACAGACTCTCACTCGGAGGCGTGCCACCACGCCTCCCGTGACTTGCAGGAGGTGCGCGCCTATCCCCCAACTCCCCTGGGACTGTCTAGAGCACGCGGGAATCCATTTTAGCCGCGTGGCGATGTGTTTCGTGGAAGTGGCAGGCGTCAGTACAAGACTGACCGCCTTCTTTAGCACATGTGCCTCACAGTGCACAGCCTCTCACTAGCAGGCAAGCCACTACGGCTCCCGTGATCTGGCAGGAGGTGCGCGCCTACTCTCCCGTTCCTCTGGGACTATCTAGTGCACCCGGGAATCCGTTTTGGCCGCGTGGTGATGTGTTTCGTGGAAGTAGCAGGCGTGAGTACAAGGCTCACCCCTTCCTCTTGCACAGCCTCCCACTCTCACGCATGCCACTCCGTCGCCCGTGATTTCCCGGAGTTGCGCGTCTATTGCCGAGGTTCCCCTGGGTCTCTTGCACCTGGGATTTCATTTTGGAGGCGTTGTCATGCGTTTCGTGGAAGTGGCAGGCGTGAGTACTAGGCTCACCGCCTTCTTTAGGACATGTGACTGACAGTTCACAGCCTCTCACTGGCAGCTTACTGGCAGGCGTGCCACTACGGCTCCCGTGATTTGGCAGGAGGTGCGCGCCTACTCTCCAACTCCCCTGGGACTATCTTGTGCACCCGTAAATCCGTTTTGGCCGCGTGGTGATGTGTTTCGTGGAAGTAGCAGGCGTGAGTACAAGCCTCACCCCTTCCTCTTGCACAGCCTCCCACTCTCACGCTTGCCACTCCGTCGCCCGTGATTTCCCGGAGTTGTGCGTCCCTTGCCGAGGTTGCCCTGGGTCTAGTGCACCTGGGATTTTATTTTGGAGGCGTTGTCATGCGTTTCGTAAAAGTGGCAGGCGTGAGTACAAGGCTCACCGCCTTCTTTAGCACATGTGCCTCATAGTGCACAGCCTCTCACTCGGAGGCGTGCCACCACGACTCCCGTGACTTGCAGGAGGTGCGCGCCTACCCCCCAACTCCCCTGGGACTATCTAGTGCACGCGGGAATCCATTTTAACCGCGTGGTGATGTGTTTCGTGGAAGTGGCGGGCGTCAGTACAAGACTGACCGCCTTCTTTAGCACATGTGCCTCACAGTGCACAGCCTCTCACTAGCAGGCGTGCCACTACGGCTCCCGTGATCTGGCAGGAGGTGCGCGCCTACTCTCCAACTCCCCTGGGACTATCTAGTGCACCCGGGAATCCGTTTTGGCCGCGTGGTGATGTGTTTCGTGGAAGTAGCAGGCGTGAGTACAAGACTCACCCCTTCCTCTTGCACAGCCTCCCACTCTCACGCATGCCACTCCGTCGCCCGTGATTTCCCAGAGTTGCGCGTCTATTGCCGAGGCTACCCTGGGTCTAGTGCACCTGGGATTTCATTTTGGAGGCGTTGTCATGCGTTTCGTGGAAGTGGCAGGCGTGAGTACAAGGCTCACCGCCTTCTTTAGGACAGGTGCCTCACAGTGCACAGCCTCTCACTGGCAGGCGTGCCAGTACGGCTCCCGTGATTTGGCAGGAGGTGCGCGCCCACTCTTCAACTCCCCTGGGACTATCTACTGCACCCGGGAATCCATTTTGGCCGCGTGGTCATGTGTTTCGTGGAAGTAGCAGGCGTGAGTACAAGACTCACCCCTTTCTCTTGCACAGCCTCCAACTCTCACGCATGCCACTCCGTCGCCCGTGATTTCCCGGAGTTGCGCGTCTATTGCGGAGGTTCCCCTGGGTCTAGTGCACCTGGGATTTCATTTTGGAGGCGTTGTCATGCGTTTCGTGGAAGTGGCAGGCGTGAGTACAAGGCTCACCGCCTTCTTTAGCACATGTGCCTCATAGTGCACAGACTCTCACTCGGAGGCGTGCCACCACGCCTCCCGTTACTTGCAGGAGGTGCGCGCCTATCCTTAAACTCCCCTGGGACTGTCGAGAGCACGCGGGAATCCATTTTAGCCGCGTGGCGATGTGTTTCGTGGAAGTGGCAGGCGTCAGTACAAGACTCACCGCCTTCTTTAGCACATGTGCCTAACAGTGCACAGCCTCTCACTGGCAGGCGTGCCACTACGGCTCCCGTGATCTGGCAGGAGGTGCGCGCCTACTCTCCAACTCCCCTGGGACTATCTAGTGCACCCGGGAATCCGTTTTGGCCGCGTGGTGATGTGTTTCGTGGAAGTAGCAGGCGTGAGTACAAGGCTCACCCCTTCCTCTTGCACAGCCTCCCACTCTCACGCATGCCACTCCGTCGCCCGTGATTTCCCGGAGCTGCGCGTCTATTGCCGAGGTTCCCCTGGGTCTATTGCACCTGGGATTTCATTTTGGAGGCGTTGTCATGCGTTTCGTGGAAGTGGCAGGCGTGAGTACAAGGCTCACCGCCTTCTTTAGGACATGTGCCTGACAGTGCACAGCCTCTCACTGGCAGCTCACTGGCAGGCGTGCCACTACGGCTCCCGTGATTTGGCAGGAGGTGCGCGCCTACTCTCCAACTCCCCTGGGACTATCTTGTGCACCCGGAAATCCCTTTTGGCCGCGTGGTGATGTGTTTCGTGGAAGTAGCAGGCGTGAGTACAAGCCTCACCCCTTCCTCTTCCACAGCCTCCCACTCTCACGCATGCCACTCCGTCGCCCGTGATTTCCCGGAGTTGTGCGTCCCTTGCCGAGGTTCCGCTGGGTCTAGTGCACCTGGGATTTTATTTTGGAGGCGTTGTCATGCGTTTCGTAAAAGTGGCAGGCGTGAGTACAAGGCTCACCGCCTTCTTTAGCACATGTGCCTCATAGTGCACAGCCTCTCACTCGGAGGCGTGCCACCACGACTCCCGTGACTTGCAGGAGGTGCGCGCCTACCCCCCAACTCCCCTGGGACTATCTAGTGCACGCGGGAATTCATTTTAACCGCGTGGTGATGTGTTTCGTGGAAGTGGCGGGCGTGAGTACAAGACTCACCGCCTTCTTTAGCCCATGTGCCTCACAGTGCACAGCCTCTTACTGGCAGGCGTGCCACTACTGCTCCCGTGATTTGGCAGGAGGTGCGCGCCTACTCTTCAACTCCCTTGGGACTATCTAGTGCACCCGGGAATCCGTTTTGGCCGCGTGGTCATGTGTTTCGTGGAAGTAGCAGGCGTGAGTACAAGACTCACCCCTTCCTCTTGCAGAGCCTCCCACTCTCACGCATGCCACTCCGTCGCCCGTGATTTCCCAGAGTTGCGCGTCTATTGCCGAGGCTCCCCTGGGTCTAGTGCACCTGGGATTTCATTTTGGAGGCGTTGTCATGCGTTTCGTGGAAGTGGCAGGCGTGAGTACAAGGCTCACCGCCTTCTTTAGCACATGTGCCTCATAGTGCACAGACTCTCACTCGGAGGCGTGCCACCACGCCTCCCGTGACTTGCAGGAGGTGCGCGCCTATCCCCCAACTCCCCTGGGACTGTCTAGAGCACGCGGGAATCCATTTTAGCCGCGTGGCGATGTGTTTCGTGGAAGTGGCAGGCGTCAGTACAAGACTGACCGCCTTCTTTAGCACATGTGCCTCACAGTGCACAGCCTCTCACTAGCAGGCAAGCCACTACGGCTCCCGTGATCTGGCAGGAGGTGCGCGCCTACTCTCCCGTTCCTCTGGGACTATCTAGTGCACCCGGGAATCCGTTTTGGCCGCGTGGTGATGTGTTTCGTGGAAGTAGCAGGCGTGAGTACAAGGCTCACCCCTTCCTCTTGCACAGCCTCCCACTCTCACGCATGCCACTCCGTCGCCCGTGATTTCCCGGAGTTGCGCGTCTATTGCCGAGGTTCCCCTGGGTCTCTTGCACCTGGGATTTCATTTTGGAGGCGTTGTCATGCGTTTCGTGGAAGTGGCAGGCGTGAGTACAAGGCTCACCGCCTTCTTTAGGACATGTGACTGACAGTTCACAGCCTCTCACTGGCAGCTTACTGGCAGGCGTGCCACTACGGCTCCCGTGATTTGGCAGGAGGTGCGCGCCTACTCTCCAACTCCCCTGGGACTATCTTGTGCACCCGTAAATCCGTTTTGGCCGCGTGGTGATGTGTTTCGTGGAAGTAGCAGGCGTGAGTACAAGCCTCACCCCTTCCTCTTGCACAGCCTCCCACTCTCACGCTTGCCACTCCGTCGCCCGTGATTTCCCGGAGTTGTGCGTCCCTTGCCGAGGTTGCCCTGGGTCTAGTGCACCTGGGATTTTATTTTGGAGGCGTTGTCATGCGTTTCGTAAAAGTGGCAGGCGTGAGTACAAGACTCACCGCCTTCTTTAGCCCATGTGCCTCACAGTGCACAGCCTCTTACTGGCAGGCGTGCCACTACTGCTCCCGTGATTTGGCAGGAGGTGCGCGCCTACTCTTCAACTCCCTTGGGACTATCTAGTGCACCCGGGAATCCGTTTTGGCCGCGTGGTCATGTGTTTCGTGGAAGTAGCAGGCGTGAGTACAAGACTCACCCCTTCCTCTTGCAGAGCCTCCCACTCTCACGCATGCCACTCCGTCGCCCGTGATTTCCCAGAGTTGCGCGTCTATTGCCGAGGCTCCATCGGGTCTAGTGCACCTGGGATTTCATTTTGGAGGCGTTGTCATGCGTTTCGTGGAAGTGGCAGGCGTGAGTACAAGGCTCACCGCCTTCTTTAGCACATGTGCCTCATAGTGCACAGACTCTCACTCGGAGGCGTGCCACCACGCCTCCCGTGACTTGCAGGAGGTGCGCGCCTATCCCCCAACTCCCCTGGGACTGTCTAGAGCACGCGGGAATCCATTTTAGCCGCGTGGCGATGTGTTTCGTGGAAGTGGCAGGCGTCAGTACAAGACTGACCGCCTTCTTTAGCACATGTGCCTCACAGTGCACAGCCTCTCACTAGCAGGCAAGCCACTACGGCTCCCGTGATCTGGCAGGAGGTGCGCGCCTACTCTCCCGTTCCTCTGGGACTATCTAGTGCACCCGGGAATCCGTTTTGGCCGCGTGGTGATGTGTTTCGTGGAAGTAGCAGGCGTGAGTACAAGGCTCACCCCTTCCTCTTGCACAGCCTCCCACTCTCACGCATGCCACTCCGTCGCCCGTGATTTCCCGGAGTTGCGCGTCTATTGCCGAGGTTCCCCTGGGTCTCTTGCACCTGGGATTTCATTTTGGAGGCGTTGTCATGCGTTTCGTGGAAGTGGCAGGCGTGAGTACTAGGCTCACCGCCTTCTTTAGGACATGTGACTGACAGTTCACAGCCTCTCACTGGCAGCTTACTGGCAGGCGTGCCACTACGGCTCCCGTGATTTGGCAGGAGGTGCGCGCCTACTCTCCAACTCCCCTGGGACTATCTTGTGCACCCGTAAATCCGTTTTGGCCGCGTGGTGATGTGTTTCGTGGAAGTAGCAGGCGTGAGTACAAGCCTCACCCCTTCCTCTTGCACAGCCTCCCACTCTCACGCTTGCCACTCCGTCGCCCGTGATTTCCCGGAGTTGTGCGTCCCTTGCCGAGGTTGCCCTGGGTCTAGTGCACCTGGGATTTTATTTTGGAGGCGTTGTCATGCGTTTCGTAAAAGTGGCAGGCGTGAGTACAAGGCTCACCGCCTTCTTTAGCACATGTGCCTCATAGTGCACAGCCTCTCACTCGGAGGCGTGCCACCACGACTCCCGTGACTTGCAGGAGGTGCGCGCCTACCCCCCAACTCCCCTGGGACTATCTAGTGCACGCGGGAATCCATTTTAACCGCGTGGTGATGTGTTTCGTGGAAGTGGCGGGCGTCAGTACAAGACTGACCGCCTTCTTTAGCACATGTGCCTCACAGTGCACAGCCTCTCACTAGCAGGCGTGCCACTACGGCTCCCGTGATCTGGCAGGAGGTGCGCGCCTACTCTCCAACTCCCCTGGGACTATCTAGTGCACCCGGGAATCCGTTTTGGCCGCGTGGTGATGTGTTTCGTGGAAGTAGCAGGCGTGAGTACAAGACTCACCCCTTCCTCTTGCACAGCCTCCCACTCTCACGCATGCCACTCCGTCGCCCGTGATTTCCCAGAGTTGCGCGTCTATTGCCGAGGCTACCCTGGGTCTAGTGCACCTGGGATTTCATTTTGGAGGCGTTGTCATGCGTTTCGTGGAAGTGGCAGGCGTGAGTACAAGGCTCACCGCCTTCTTTAGGACAGGTGCCTCACAGTGCACAGCCTCTCACTGGCAGGCGTGCCAGTACGGCTCCCGTGATTTGGCAGGAGGTGCGCGCCCACTCTTCAACTCCCCTGGGACTATCTACTGCACCCGGGAATCCATTTTGGCCGCGTGGTCATGTGTTTCGTGGAAGTAGCAGGCGTGAGTACAAGACTCACCCCTTTCTCTTGCACAGCCTCCAACTCTCACGCATGCCACTCCGTCGCCCGTGATTTCCCGGAGTTGCGCGTCTATTGCGGAGGTTCCCCTGGGTCTAGTGCACCTGGGATTTCATTTTGGAGGCGTTGTCATGCGTTTCGTGGAAGTGGCAGGCGTGAGTACAAGGCTCACCGCCTTCTTTAGCACATGTGCCTCATAGTGCACAGACTCTCACTCGGAGGCGTGCCACCACGCCTCCCGTTACTTGCAGGAGGTGCGCGCCTATCCTTAAACTCCCCTGGGACTGTCGAGAGCACGCGGGAATCCATTTTAGCCGCGTGGCGATGTGTTTCGTGGAAGTGGCAGGCGTCAGTACAAGACTCACCGCCTTCTTTAGCACATGTGCCTAACAGTGCACAGCCTCTCACTGGCAGGCGTGCCACTACGGCTCCCGTGATCTGGCAGGAGGTGCGCGCCTACTCTCCAACTCCCCTGGGACTATCTAGTGCACCCGGGAATCCGTTTTGGCCGCGTGGTGATGTGTTTCGTGGAAGTAGCAGGCGTGAGTACAAGGCTCACCCCTTCCTCTTGCACAGCCTCCCACTCTCACGCATGCCACTCCGTCGCCCGTGATTTCCCGGAGCTGCGCGTCTATTGCCGAGGTTCCCCTGGGTCTATTGCACCTGGGATTTCATTTTGGAGGCGTTGTCATGCGTTTCGTGGAAGTGGCAGGCGTGAGTACAAGGCTCACCGCCTTCTTTAGGACATGTGCCTGACAGTGCACAGCCTCTCACTGGCAGCTCACTGGCAGGCGTGCCACTACGGCTCCCGTGATTTGGCAGGAGGTGCGCGCCTACTCTCCAACTCCCCTGGGACTATCTTGTGCACCCGGAAATCCCTTTTGGCCGCGTGGTGATGTGTTTCGTGGAAGTAGCAGGCGTGAGTACAAGCCTCACCCCTTCCTCTTCCACAGCCTCCCACTCTCACGCATGCCACTCCGTCGCCCGTGATTTCCCGGAGTTGTGCGTCCCTTGCCGAGGTTCCGCTGGGTCTAGTGCACCTGGGATTTTATTTTGGAGGCGTTGTCATGCGTTTCGTAAAAGTGGCAGGCGTGAGTACAAGGCTCACCGCCTTCTTTAGCACATGTGCCTCATAGTGCACAGCCTCTCACTCGGAGGCGTGCCACCACGACTCCCGTGACTTGCAGGAGGTGCGCGCCTACCCCCCAACTCCCCTGGGACTATCTAGTGCACGCGGGAATTCATTTTAACCGCGTGGTGATGTGTTTCGTGGAAGTGGCGGGCGTGAGTACAAGACTCACCGCCTTCTTTAGCCCATGTGCCTCACAGTGCACAGCCTCTTACTGGCAGGCGTGCCACTACTGCTCCCGTGATTTGGCAGGAGGTGCGCGCCTACTCTTCAACTCCCTTGGGACTATCTAGTGCACCCGGGAATCCGTTTTGGCCGCGTGGTCATGTGTTTCGTGGAAGTAGCAGGCGTGAGTACAAGACTCACCCCTTCCTCTTGCAGAGCCTCCCACTCTCACGCATGCCACTCCGTCGCCCGTGATTTCCCAGAGTTGCGCGTCTATTGCCGAGGCTCCCCTGGGTCTAGTGCACCTGGGATTTCATTTTGGAGGCGTTGTCATGCGTTTCGTGGAAGTGGCAGGCGTGAGTACAAGGCTCACCGCCTTCTTTAGCACATGTGCCTCATAGTGCACAGACTCTCACTCGGAGGCGTGCCACCACGCCTCCCGTGACTTGCAGGAGGTGCGCGCCTATCCCCCAACTCCCCTGGGACTGTCTAGAGCACGCGGGAATCCATTTTAGCCGCGTGGCGATGTGTTTCGTGGAAGTGGCAGGCGTCAGTACAAGACTGACCGCCTTCTTTAGCACATGTGCCTCACAGTGCACAGCCTCTCACTAGCAGGCAAGCCACTACGGCTCCCGTGATCTGGCAGGAGGTGCGCGCCTACTCTCCCGTTCCTCTGGGACTATCTAGTGCACCCGGGAATCCGTTTTGGCCGCGTGGTGATGTGTTTCGTGGAAGTAGCAGGCGTGAGTACAAGGCTCACCCCTTCCTCTTGCACAGCCTCCCACTCTCACGCATGCCACTCCGTCGCCCGTGATTTCCCGGAGTTGCGCGTCTATTGCCGAGGTTCCCCTGGGTCTCTTGCACCTGGGATTTCATTTTGGAGGCGTTGTCATGCGTTTCGTGGAAGTGGCAGGCGTGAGTACAAGGCTCACCGCCTTCTTTAGGACATGTGACTGACAGTTCACAGCCTCTCACTGGCAGCTTACTGGCAGGCGTGCCACTACGGCTCCCGTGATTTGGCAGGAGGTGCGCGCCTACTCTCCAACTCCCCTGGGACTATCTTGTGCACCCGTAAATCCGTTTTGCCCGCGTGGTGATGTGTTTCGTGGAAGTAGCAGGCGTGAGTAAAAGCCTCACCCCTTCCTCTTGCACAGCCTCCCACTCTCACGCTTGCCACTCCGTCGCCCGTGATTTCCCGGAGTTGTGCGTCCCTTGCCGACGTTGCCCTGGGTCTAGTGCACCTGGGATTTTATTTTGGAGGCGTTGTCATGCGTTTCGTAAAAGTGGCAGGCGTGAGTACAAGACTCACCGCCTTCTTTAGCCCATGTGCCTCACAGTGCACAGCCTCTTACTGGCAGGCGTGCCACTACTGCTCCCGTGATTTGGCAGGAGGTGCGCGCCTACTCTTCAACTCCCTTGGGACTATCTAGTGCACCCGGGAATCCGTTTTGGCCGCGTGGTCATGTGTTTCGTGGAAGTAGCAGGCGTGAGTACAAGACTCACCCCTTCCTCTTGCAGAGCCTCCCACTCTCACGCATGCCACTCCGTCGCCCGTGATTTCCCAGAGTTGCGCGTCTATTGCCGAGGCTCCCCTGGGTCTAGTGCACCTGGGATTTCATTTTGGAGGCGTTGTCATGCGTTTCGTGGAAGTGGCAGGCGTGAGTACAAGGCTCACCGCCTTCTTTAGCACATGTGCCTCATAGTGCACAGACTCTCACTCGGAGGCGTGCCACCACGCCTCCCGTGACTTGCAGGAGGTGCGCGCCTATCCCCCAACTCCCCTGGGACTGTCTAGAGCACGCGGGAATCCATTTTAGCCGCGTGGCGATGTGTTTCGTGGAAGTGGCAGGCGTCAGTACAAGACTGACCGCCTTCTTTAGCACATGTGCCTCACAGTGCACAGCCTCTCACTAGCAGGCAAGCCACTACGGCTCCCGTGATCTGGCAGGAGGTGCGCGCCTACTCTCCCGTTCCTCTGGGACTATCTAGTGCACCCGGGAATCCGTTTTGGCCGCGTGGTGATGTGTTTCGTGGAAGTAGCAGGCGTGAGTACAAGGCTCACCCCTTCCTCTTGCACAGCCTCCCACTCTCACGCATGCCACTCCGTCGCCCGTGATTTCCCGGAGTTGCGCGTCTATTGCCGAGGTTCCCCTGGGTCTCTTGCACCTGGGATTTCATTTTGGAGGCGTTGTCATGCGTTTCGTGGAAGTGGCAGGCGTGAGTACAAGGCTCACCGCCTTCTTTAGGACATGTGACTGACAGTTCACAGCCTCTCACTGGCAGCTTACTGGCAGGCGTGCCACTACGGCTCCCGTGATTTGGCAGGAGGTGCGCGCCTACTCTCCAACTCCCCTGGGACTATCTTGTGCACCCGTAAATCCGTTTTGGCCGCGTGGTGATGTGTTTCGTGGAAGTAGCAGGCGTGAGTACAAGCCTCACCCCTTCCTCTTGCACAGCCTCCCACTCTCACGCTTGCCACTCCGTCGCCCGTGATTTCCCGGAGTTGTGCGTCCCTTGCCGAGGTTGCCCTGGGTCTAGTGCACCTGGGATTTTATTTTGGAGGCGTTGTCATGCGTTTCGTAAAAGTGGCAGGCGTGAGTACAAGGCTCACCGCCTTCTTTAGCACATGTGCCTCATAGTGCACAGCCTCTCACTCGGAGGCGTGCCACCACGACTCCCGTGACTTGCAGGAGGTGCGCGCCTACCCCCCAACTCCCCTGGGACTATCTAGTGCACGCGGGAATCCATTTTAACCGCGTGGTGATGTGTTTCGTGGAAGTGGCAGGCGTCAGTACAAGACTGACCGCCTTCTTTAGCACATGTGCCTCACAGTGCACAGCCTCTCACTAGCAGGCGTGCCACTACGGCTCCCGTGATCTGGCAGGAGGTGCGCGCCTACTCTCCAACTCCCCTGGGACTATCTAGTGCACCCGGGAATCCGTTTTGGCCGCGTGGTGATGTGTTTCGTGGAAGTAGCAGGCGTGAGTACAAGACTCACCCCTTCCTCTTGCACAGCCTCCCACTCTCACGCATGCCACTCCGTCGCCCGTGATTTCCCAGAGTTGCGCGTCTATTGCCGAGGCTACCCTGGGTCTAGTGCACCTGGGATTTCATTTTGGAGGCGTTGTCATGCGTTTCGTGGAAGTGGCAGGCGTGAGTACAAGGCTCACCGCCTTCTTTAGGACAGGTGCCTCACAGTGCACAGCCTCTCACTGGCAGGCGTGCCAGTACGGCTCCCGTGATTTGGCAGGAGGTGCGCGCCCACTCTCCAACTCCCCTGGGACTATCTACTGCACCCGGGAATCCATTTTGGCCGCGTGGTCATGTGTTTCGTGGAAGTAGCAGGCGTGAGTACAAGACTCACCCCTTTCTCTTGCACAGCCTCCAACTCTCACGCATGCCACTCCGTCGCCCGTGATTTCCCGGAGTTGCGCGTCTATTGCGGAGGTTCCCCTGGGTCTAGTGCACCTGGGATTTCATTTTGGAGGCGTTGTCATGCGTTTCGTGGAAGTGGCAGGCGTGAGTACAAGGCTCACCGCCTTCTTTAGCACATGTGCCTCATAGTGCACAGACTCTCACTCGGAGGCGTGCCACCACGCCTCCCGTTACTTGCAGGAGGTGCGCGCCTATCCTTAAACTCCCCTGGGACTGTCGAGAGCACGCGGGAATCCATTTTAGCCGCGTGGCGATGTGTTTCGTGGAAGTGGCAGGCGTCAGTACAAGACTCACCGCCTTCTTTAGCACATGTGCCTAACAGTGCACAGCCTCTCACTGGCAGGCGTGCCACTACGGCTCCCGTGATCTGGCAGGAGGTGCGCGCCTACTCTCCAACTCCCCTGGGACTATCTAGTGCACCCGGGAATCCGTTTTGGCCGCGTGGTGATGTGTTTCGTGGAAGTAGCAGGCGTGAGTACAAGGCTCACCCCTTCCTCTTGCACAGCCTCCCACTCTCACGCATGCCACTCCGTCGCCCGTGATTTTCCGGAGCTGCGCGTCTATTGCCGAGGTTCCCCTGGGTCTATTGCACCTGGGATTTCATTTTGGAGGCGTTGTCATGCGTTTCGTGGAAGTGGCAGGCGTGAGTACAAGGCTCACCGCCTTCTTTAGGACATGTGCCTGACAGTGCACAGCCTCTCACTGGCAGCTCACTGGCAGGCGTGCCACTACGGCTCCCGTGATTTGGCAGGAGGTGCGCGCCTACTCTCCAACTCCCCTGGGACTATCTTGTGCACCCGGAAATCCCTTTTGGCCGCGTGGTGATGTGTTTCGTGGAAGTAGCAGGCGTGAGTACAAGCCTCACCCCTTCCTCTTCCACAGCCTCCCACTCTCACGCATGCCACTCCGTCGCCCGTGATTTCCCGGAGTTGTGCGTCCCTTGCCGAGGTTCCGCTGGGTCTAGTGCACCTGGGATTTTATTTTGGAGGCGTTGTCATGCGTTTCGTAAAAGTGGCAGGCGTGAGTACAAGGCTCACCGCCTTCTTTAGCACATGTGCCTCATAGTGCACAGCCTCTCACTCGGAGGCGTGCCACCACGACTCCCGTGACTTGCAGGAGGTGCGCGCCTACCCCCCAACTCCCCTGGGACTATCTAGTGCACGCGGGAATTCATTTTAACCGCGTGGTGATGTGTTTCGTGGAAGTGGCGGGCGTGAGTACAAGACTCACCGCCTTCTTTAGCCCATGTGCCTCACAGTGCACAGCCTCTTACTGGCAGGCGTGCCACTACTGCTCCCGTGATTTGGCAGGAGGTGCGCGCCTACTCTTCAACTCCCTTGGGACTATCTAGTGCACCCGGGAATCCGTTTTGGCCGCGTGGTCATGTGTTTCGTGGAAGTAGCAGGCGTGAGTACAAGACTCACCCCTTCCTCTTGCAGAGCCTCCCACTCTCACGCATGCCACTCCGTCGCCCGTGATTTCCCAGAGTTGCGCGTCTATTGCCGAGGCTCCCCTGGGTCTAGTGCACCTGGGATTTCATTTTGGAGGCGTTGTCATGCGTTTCGTGGAAGTGGCAGGCGTGAGTACAAGGCTCACCGCCTTCTTTAGCACATGTGCCTCATAGTGCACAGACTCTCACTCGGAGGCGTGCCACCACGCCTCCCGTGACTTGCAGGAGGTGCGCGCCTATCCCCCAACTCCCCTGGGACTGTCTAGAGCACGCGGGAATCCATTTTAGCCGCGTGGCGATGTGTTTCGTGGAAGTGGCAGGCGTCAGTACAAGACTGACCGCCTTCTTTAGCACATGTGCCTCACAGTGCACAGCCTCTCACTAGCAGGCAAGCCACTACGGCTCCCGTGATCTGGCAGGAGGTGCGCGCCTACTCTCCCGTTCCTCTGGGACTATCTAGTGCACCCGGGAATCCGTTTTGGCCGCGTGGTGATGTGTTTCGTGGAAGTAGCAGGCGTGAGTACAAGGCTCACCCCTTCCTCTTGCACAGCCTCCCACTCTCACGCATGCCACTCCGTCGCCCGTGATTTCCCGGAGTTGCGCGTCTATTGCCGAGGTTCCCCTGGGTCTCTTGCACCTGGGATTTCATTTTGGAGGCGTTGTCATGCGTTTCGTGGAAGTGGCAGGCGTGAGTACAAGGCTCACCGCCTTCTTTAGGACATGTGACTGACAGTTCACAGCCTCTCACTGGCAGCTTACTGGCAGGCGTGCCACTACGGCTCCCGTGATTTGGCAGGAGGTGCGCGCCTACTCTCCAACTCCCCTGGGACTATCTTGTGCACCCGTAAATCCGTTTTGCCCGCGTGGTGATGTGTTTCGTGGAAGTAGCAGGCGTGAGTACAAGCCTCACCCCTTCCTCTTGCACAGCCTCCCACTCTCACGCTTGCCACTCCGTCGCCCGTGATTTCCCGGAGTTGTGCGTCCCTTGCCGAGGTTGCCCTGGGTCTAGTGCACCTGGGATTTTATTTTGGAGGCGTTGTCATGCGTTTCGTAAAAGTGGCAGGCGTGAGTACAAGACTCACCGCCTTCTTTAGCCCATGTGCCTCACAGTGCACAGCCTCTTACTGGCAGGCGTGCCACTACTGCTCCCGTGATTTGGCAGGAGGTGCGCGCCTACTCTTCAACTCCCTTGGGACTATCTAGTGCACCCGGGAATCCGTTTTGGCCGCGTGGTCATGTGTTTCGTGGAAGTAGCAGGCGTGAGTACAAGACTCACCCCTTCCTCTTGCAGAGCCTCCCACTCTCACGCATGCCACTCCGTCGCCCGTGATTTCCCAGAGTTGCGCGTCTATTGCCGAGGCTCCCCTGGGTCTAGTGCACCTGGGATTTCATTTTGGAGGCGTTGTCATGCGTTTCGTGGAAGTGGCAGGCGTGAGTACAAGGCTCACCGCCTTCTTTAGCACATGTGCCTCATAGTGCACAGACTCTCACTCGGAGGCGTGCCACCACGCCTCCCGTGACTTGCAGGAGGTGCGCGCCTATCCCCCAACTCCCCTGGGACTGTCTAGAGCACGCGGGAATCCATTTTAGCCGCGTGGCGATGTGTTTCGTGGAAGTGGCAGGCGTCAGTACAAGACTGACCGCCTTCTTTAGCACATGTGCCTCACAGTGCACAGCCTCTCACTAGCAGGCAAGCCACTACGGCTCCCGTGATCTGGCAGGAGGTGCGCGCCTACTCTCCCGTTCCTCTGGGACTATCTAGTGCACCCGGGAATCCGTTTTGGCCGCGTGGTGATGTGTTTCGTGGAAGTAGCAGGCGTGAGTACAAGGCTCACCCCTTCCTCTTGCACAGCCTCCCACTCTCACGCATGCCACTCCGTCGCCCGTGATTTCCCGGAGTTGCGCGTCTATTGCCGAGGTTCCCCTGGGTCTCTTGCACCTGGGATTTCATTTTGGAGGCGTTGTCATGCGTTTCGTGGAAGTGGCAGGCGTGAGTACAAGGCTCACCGCCTTCTTTAGGACATGTGACTGACAGTTCACAGCCTCTCACTGGCAGCTTACTGGCAGGCGTGCCACTACGGCTCCCGTGATTTGACAGGAGGTGCGCGCCTACTCTCCAACTCCCCTGGGACTATCTTGTGCACCCGTAAATCCGTTTTGGCCGCGTGGTGATGTGTTTCGTGGAAGTAGCAGGCGTGAGTACAAGCCTCACCCCTTCCTCTTGCACAGCCTCCCACTCTCACGCTTGCCACTCCGTCGCCCGTGATTTCCCGGAGTTGTGCGTCCCTTACCGAGGTTGCCCTGGGTCTAGTGCACCTGGGATTTTATTTTGGAGGCGTTGTCATGCGTTTCGTAAAAGTGGCAGGCGTGAGTACAAGGCTCACCGCCTTCTTTAGCACATGTGCCTCATAGTGCACAGCCTCTCACTCGGAGGCGTGCCACCACGACTCCCGTGACTTGCAGGAGGTGCGCGCCTACCCCCCAACTCCCCTGGGACTATCTAGTGCACGCGGGAATCCATTTTAACCGCGTGGTGATGTGTTTCGTGGAAGTGGCAGGCGTCAGTACAAGACTGACCGCCTTCTTTAGCACATGTGCCTCACAGTGCACAGCCTCTCACTAGCAGGCGTGCCACTACGGCTCCCGTGATCTTGCAGGAGGGGCGCGCCTACTCTCCAACTCCCCTGGGACTATCTAGTGCACCCGGGAATCCGTTTTGGCCGCGTGGTGATGTGTTTCGTGGAAGTAGCAGGCGTGAGTACAAGACTCACCCCTTCCTCTTGCACAGCCTCCCACTCTCACGCATGCCACTCCGTCGCCCGTGATTTCCCAGAGTTGCGCGTCTATTGCCGAGGCTACCCTGGGTCTAGTGCACCTGGGATTTCATTTTGGAGGCGTTGTCATGCGTTTCGTGGAAGTGGCAGGCGTGAGTACAAGGCTCACCGCCTTCTTTAGGACAGGTGCCTCACAGTGCACAGCCTCTCACTGGCAGGCGTGCCAGTACGGCTTCCGTGATTTGGCAGGAGGTGCGCGCCCACTCTCCAACTCCCCTGGGACTATCTACTGCACCCGGGAATCCATTTTGGCCGCGTGGTCATGTGTTTCGTGGAAGTAGCAGGCGTGAGTACAAGACTCACCCCTTTCTCTTGCACAGCCTCCAACTCTCACGCATGCCACTCCGTCGCCCGTGATTTCCCGGAGTTGCGCGTCTATTGCGGAGGTTCCCCTGGGTCTAGTGCACCTGGGATTTCATTTTGGAGGCGTTGTCATGCGTTTCGTGGAAGTGGCAGGCGTGAGTACAAGGCTCACCGCCTTCTTTAGCACATGTGCCTCATAGTGCACAGACTCTCACTCGGAGGCGTGCCACCACGCCTCCCGTTACTTGCAGGAGGTGCGCGCCTATTCTTAAACTCCCCTGGGACTGTCGAGAGCACGCGGGAATCCAGTTTAGCCGCGTGGCGATGTGTTTCGTGGAAGTGGCAGGCGTCAGTACAAGACTCACCGCCTTCTTTAGCACATGTGCCTCACAGTGCACAGCCTCTCACTGGCAGGCGTGCCACTACGGCTCCCGTGATCTGGCAGGAGGTGCGCGCCTACTCTCCAACTCCCCTGGGACTATCTAGTGCACCCGGGAATCCGTTTTGGCCGCGTGGTGATGTGTTTCGTGGAAGTAGCAGGCGTGAGTACAAGGCTCACCCCTTCCTCTTGCACAGCCTCCCACTCTCACGCATGCCACTCCGTCGCCCGTGATTTCCCGGAGCTGCGCGTCTATTGCCGAGGTTCCCCTGGGTCTATTGCACCTGGGATTTCATTTTGGAGGCGTTGTCATGCGTTTCGTGGAAGTGGCAGGCGTGAGTACAAGGCTCACCGCCTTCTTTAGGACATGTGCCTGACAGTGCACAGCCTCTCACTGGCAGCTCACTGGCAGGCGTGCCACTACGGCTCCCGTGATTTGGCAGGAGGTGCGCGCCTACTCTCCAACTCCCCTGGGACTATCTTGTGCACCCGGAAATCCCTTTTGGCCGCGTGGTGATGTGTTTCGTGGAAGTAGCAGGCGTGAGTACAAGCCTCACCCCTTCCTCTTCCACAGCCTCCCACTCTCACGCATGCCACTCCGTCGCCCGTGATTTCCCGGAGTTGTGCGTCCCTTGCCGAGGTTCCGCTGGGTCTAGTGCACCTGGGATTTTATTTTGGAGGCGTTGTCATGCGTTTCGTAAAAGTGGCAGGCGTGAGTACAAGGCTCACCGCCTTCTTTAGCACATGTGCCTCATAGTGCACAGCCTCTCACTCGGAGGCGTGCCACCACGACTCCCGTGACTTGCAGGAGGTGCGCGCCTACCCCCCAACTCCCCTGGGACTATCTAGTGCACGCGGGAATTCATTTTAACCGCGTGGTGATGTGTTTCGTGGAAGTGGCGGGCGTGAGTACAAGTCTCACCGCCTTCTTTAGCCCATGTGCCTCACAGTGCACAGCCTCTTACTGGCAGGCGTGCCACTACTGCTCCCGTGATTTGGCAGGAGGTGCGCGCCTACTCTTCAACTCCCTTGGGACTATCTAGTGCACCCGGGAATCCGTTTTGGCCGCGTGGTCATGTGTTTCGTGGAAGTAGCAGGCGTGAGTACAAGACTCACCCCTTCCTCTTGCAGAGCCTCCCACTCTCACGCATGCCACTCCGTCGCCCGTGATTTCCCAGAGTTGCGCGTCTATTGCCGAGGCTCCCCTGGGTCTAGTGCACCTGGGATTTCATTTTGGAGGCGTTGTCATGCGTTTCGTGGAAGTGGCAGGCGTGAGTACAAGGCTCACCGCCTTCTTTAGCACATGTGCCTCATAGTGCACAGACTCTCACTCGGAGGCGTGCCACCACGCCTCCCGTGACTTGCAGGAGGTGCGCGCCTATCCCCCAACTCCCCTGGGACTGTCTAGAGCACGCGGGAATCCATTTTAGCCGCGTGGCGATGTGTTTCGTGGAAGTGGCAGGCGTCAGTACAAGACTGACCGCCTTCTTTAGCACATGTGCCTCACAGTGCACAGCCTCTCACTAGCAGGCAAGCCACTACGGCTCCCGTGATCTGGCAGGAGGTGCGCGCCTACTCTCCCGTTCCTCTGGGACTATCTAGTGCACCCGGGAATCCGTTTTGGCCGCGTGGTGATGTGTTTCGTGGAAGTAGCAGGCGTGAGTACAAGGCTCACCCCTTCCTCTTGCACAGCCTCCCACTCTCACGCATGCCACTCCGTCGCCCGTGATTTCCCGGAGTTGCGCGTCTATTGCCGAGGTTCCCCTGGGTCTCTTGCACCTGGGATTTCATTTTGGAGGCGTTGTCATGCGTTTCGTGGAAGTGGCAGGCGTGAGTACAAGGCTCACCGCCTTCTTTAGGACATGTGACTGACAGTTCACAGCCTCTCACTGGCAGCTTACTGGCAGGCGTGCCACTACGGCTCCCGTGATTTGGCAGGAGGTGCGCGCCTACTCTCCAACTCCCCTGGGACTATCTTGTGCACCCGTAAATCCGTTTTGGCCGCGTGGTGATGTGTTTCGTGGAAGTAGCAGGCGTGAGTACAAGCCTCACCCCTTCCTCTTGCACAGCCTCCCACTCTCACGCTTGCCACTCCGTCGCCCGTGATTTCCCGGAGTTGTGCGTCCCTTGCCGAGGTTGCCCTGGGTCTAGTGCACCTGGGATTTTATTTTGGAGGCGTTGTCATGCGTTTCGTAAAAGTGGCAGGCGTGAGTACAAGACTCACCGCCTTCTTTAGCCCATGTGCCTCACAGTGCACAGCCTCTTACTGGCAGGCGTGCCACTACTGCTCCCGTGATTTGGCAGGAGGTGCGCGCCTACTCTTCAACTCCCTTGGGACTATCTAGTGCACCCGGGAATCCGTTTTGGCCGCGTGGTCATGTGTTTCGTGGAAGTAGCAGGCGTGAGTACAAGACTCACCCCTTCCTCTTGCAGAGCCTCCCACTCTCACGCATGCCACTCCGTCGCCCGTGATTTCCCAGAGTTGCGCGTCTATTGCCGAGGCTCCCCTGGGTCTAGTGCACCTGGGATTTCATTTTGGAGGCGTTGTCATGCGTTTCGTGGAAGTGGCAGGCGTGAGTACAAGGCTCACCGCCTTCTTTAGCACATGTGCCTCATAGTGCACAGACTCTCACTCGGAGGCGTGCCACCACGCCTCCCGTGACTTGCAGGAGGTGCGCGCCTATCCCCCAACTCCCCTGGGACTGTCTAGAGCACGCGGGAATCCATTTTAGCCGCGTGGCGATGTGTTTCGTGGAAGTGGCAGGCGTCAGTACAAGACTGACCGCCTTCTTTAGCACATGTGCCTCACAGTGCACAGCCTCTCACTAGCAGGCAAGCCACTACGGCTCCCGTGATCTGGCAGGAGGTGCGCGCCTACTCTCCCGTTCCTCTGGGACTATCTAGTGCACCCGGGAATCCGTTTTGGCCGCGTGGTGATGTGTTTCGTGGAAGTAGCAGGCGTGAGTACAAGGCTCACCCCTTCCTCTTGCACAGCCTCCCACTCTCACGCATGCCACTCCGTCGCCCGTGATTTCCCGGAGTTGCGCGTCTATTGCCGAGGTTCCCCTGGGTCTCTTGCACCTGGGATTTCATTTTGGAGGCGTTGTCATGCGTTTCGTGGAAGTGGCAGGCGTGAGTACTAGGCTCACCGCCTTCTTTAGGACATGTGACTGACAGTTCACAGCCTCTCACTGGCAGCTTACTGGCAGGCGTGCCACTACGGCTCCCGTGATTTGGCAGGAGGTGCGCGCCTACTCTCCAACTCCCCTGGGACTATCTTGTGCACCCGTAAATCCGTTTTGGCCGCGTGGTGATGTGTTTCGTGGAAGTAGCAGGCGTGAGTACAAGCCTCACCCCTTCCTCTTGCACAGCCTCCCACTCTCACGCTTGCCACTCCGTCGCCCGTGATTTCCCGGAGTTGTGCGTCCCTTGCCGAGGTTGCCCTGGGTCTAGTGCACCTGGGATTTTATTTTGGAGGCGTTGTCATGCGTTTCGTAAAAGTGGCAGGCGTGAGTACAAGGCTCACCGCCTTCTTTAGCACATGTGCCTCATAGTGCACAGCCTCTCACTCGGAGGCGTGCCACCACGACTCCCGTGACTTGCAGGAGGTGCGCGCCTACCCCCCAACTCCCCTGGGACTATCTAGTGCACGCGGGAATCCATTTTAACCGCGTGGTGATGTGTTTCGTGGAAGTGGCGGGCGTCAGTACAAGACTGACCGCCTTCTTTAGCACATGTGCCTCACAGTGCACAGCCTCTCACTAGCAGGCGTGCCACTACGGCTCCCGTGATCTGGCAGGAGGTGCGCGCCTACTCTCCAACTCCCCTGGGACTATCTAGTGCACCCGGGAATCCGTTTTGGCCGCGTGGTGATGTGTTTCGTGGAAGTAGCAGGCGTGAGTACAAGACTCACCCCTTCCTCTTGCACAGCCTCCCACTCTCACGCATGCCACTCCGTCGCCCGTGATTTCCCAGAGTTGCGCGTCTATTGCCGAGGCTACCCTGGGTCTAGTGCACCTGGGATTTCATTTTGGAGGCGTTGTCATGCGTTTCGTGGAAGTGGCAGGCGTGAGTACAAGGCTCACCGCCTTCTTTAGGACAGGTGCCTCACAGTGCACAGCCTCTCACTGGCAGGCGTGCCAGTACGGCTCCCGTGATTTGGCAGGAGGTGCGCGCCCACTCTTCAACTCCCCTGGGACTATCTACTGCACCCGGGAATCCATTTTGGCCGCGTGGTCATGTGTTTCGTGGAAGTAGCAGGCGTGAGTACAAGACTCACCCCTTTCTCTTGCACAGCCTCCAACTCTCACGCATGCCACTCCGTCGCCCGTGATTTCCCGGAGTTGCGCGTCTATTGCGGAGGTTCCCCTGGGTCTAGTGCACCTGGGATTTCATTTTGGAGGCGTTGTCATGCGTTTCGTGGAAGTGGCAGGCGTGAGTACAAGGCTCACCGCCTTCTTTAGCACATGTGCCTCATAGTGCACAGACTCTCACTCGGAGGCGTGCCACCACGCCTCCCGTTACTTGCAGGAGGTGCGCGCCTATCCTTAAACTCCCCTGGGACTGTCGAGAGCACGCGGGAATCCATTTTAGCCGCGTGGCGATGTGTTTCGTGGAAGTGGCAGGCGTCAGTACAAGACTCACCGCCTTCTTTAGCACATGTGCCTAACAGTGCACAGCCTCTCACTGGCAGGCGTGCCACTACGGCTCCCGTGATCTGGCAGGAGGTGCGCGCCTACTCTCCAACTCCCCTGGGACTATCTAGTGCACCCGGGAATCCGTTTTGGCCGCGTGGTGATGTGTTTCGTGGAAGTAGCAGGCGTGAGTACAAGGCTCACCCCTTCCTCTTGCACAGCCTCC
This sequence comes from Stylophora pistillata, assembly GCF_964205215.1. Lineage (NCBI taxonomy): Eukaryota > Metazoa > Cnidaria > Anthozoa > Scleractinia > Pocilloporidae > Stylophora > Stylophora pistillata. Next base: position 619,455 of record NC_142521.1, on the reverse strand, counting down.
CACTCTCACGCATGCCACTCCGTCGCCCGTGATTTCCCGGAGCTGCGCGTCTATTGCCGAGGTTCCCCTGGGTCTATTGCACCTGGGATTTCATTTTGGAGGCGTTGTCATGCGTTTCGTGGAAGTGGCAGGCGTGAGTACAAGGCTCACCGCCTTCTTTAGGACATGTGCCTGACAGTGCACAGCCTCTCACTGGCAGCTCACTGGCAGGCGTGCCACTACGGCTCCCGTGATTTGGCAGGAGGTGCGCGCCTACTCTCCAACTCCCCTGGGACTATCTTGTGCACCCGGAAATCCCTTTTGGCCGCGTGGTGATGTGTTTCGTGGAAGTAGCAGGCGTGAGTACAAGCCTCACCCCTTCCTCTTCCACAGCCTCCCACTCTCACGCATGCCACTCCGTCGCCCGTGATTTCCCGGAGTTGTGCGTCCCTTGCCGAGGTTCCGCTGGGTCTAGTGCACCTGGGATTTTATTTTGGAGGCGTTGTCATGCGTTTCGTAAAAGTGGCAGGCGTGAGTACAAGGCTCACCGCCTTCTTTAGCACATGTGCCTCATAGTGCACAGCCTCTCACTCGGAGGCGTGCCACCACGACTCCCGTGACTTGCAGGAGGTGCGCGCCTACCCCCCAACTCCCCTGGGACTATCTAGTGCACGCGGGAATTCATTTTAACCGCGTGGTGATGTGTTTCGTGGAAGTGGCGGGCGTGAGTACAAGACTCACCGCCTTCTTTAGCCCATGTGCCTCACAGTGCACAGCCTCTTACTGGCAGGCGTGCCACTACTGCTCCCGTGATTTGGCAGGAGGTGCGCGCCTACTCTTCAACTCCCTTGGGACTATCTAGTGCACCCGGGAATCCGTTTTGGCCGCGTGGTCATGTGTTTCGTGGAAGTAGCAGGCGTGAGTACAAGACTCACCCCTTCCTCTTGCAGAGCCTCCCACTCTCACGCATGCCACTCCGTCGCCCGTGATTTCCCAGAGTTGCGCGTCTATTGCCGAGGCTCCCCTGGGTCTAGTGCACCTGGGATTTCATTTTGGAGGCGTTGTCATGCGTTTCGTGGAAGTGGCAGGCGTGAGTACAAGGCTCACCGCCTTCTTTAGCACATGTGCCTCATAGTGCACAGACTCTCACTCGGAGGCGTGCCACCACGCCTCCCGTGACTTGCAGGAGGTGCGCGCCTATCCCCCAACTCCCCTGGGACTGTCTAGAGCACGCGGGAATCCATTTTAGCCGCGTGGCGATGTGTTTCGTGGAAGTGGCAGGCGTCAGTACAAGACTGACCGCCTTCTTTAGCACATGTGCCTCACAGTGCACAGCCTCTCACTAGCAGGCAAGCCACTACGGCTCCCGTGATCTGGCAGGAGGTGCGCGCCTACTCTCCCGTTCCTCTGGGACTATCTAGTGCACCCGGGAATCCGTTTTGGCCGCGTGGTGATGTGTTTCGTGGAAGTAGCAGGCGTGAGTACAAGGCTCACCCCTTCCTCTTGCACAGCCTCCCACTCTCACGCATGCCACTCCGTCGCCCGTGATTTCCCGGAGTTGCGCGTCTATTGCCGAGGTTCCCCTGGGTCTCTTGCACCTGGGATTTCATTTTGGAGGCGTTGTCATGCGTTTCGTGGAAGTGGCAGGCGTGAGTACAAGGCTCACCGCCTTCTTTAGGACATGTGACTGACAGTTCACAGCCTCTCACTGGCAGCTTACTGGCAGGCGTGCCACTACGGCTCCCGTGATTTGGCAGGAGGTGCGCGCCTACTCTCCAACTCCCCTGGGACTATCTTGTGCACCCGTAAATCCGTTTTGGCCGCGTGGTGATGTGTTTCGTGGAAGTAGCAGGCGTGAGTACAAGCCTCACCCCTTCCTCTTGCACAGCCTCCCACTCTCACGCTTGCCACTCCGTCGCCCGTGATTTCCCGGAGTTGTGCGTCCCTTGCCGAGGTTGCCCTGGGTCTAGTGCACCTGGGATTTTATTTTGGAGGCGTTGTCATGCGTTTCGTAAAAGTGGCAGGCGTGAGTACAAGACTCACCGCCTTCTTTAGCCCATGTGCCTCACAGTGCACAGCCTCTTACTGGCAGGCGTGCCACTACTGCTCCCGTGATTTGGCAGGAGGTGCGCGCCTACTCTTCAACTCCCTTGGGACTATCTAGTGCACCCGGGAATCCGTTTTGGCCGCGTGGTCATGTGTTTCGTGGAAGTAGCAGGCGTGAGTACAAGACTCACCCCTTCCTCTTGCAGAGCCTCCCACTCTCACGCATGCCACTCCGTCGCCCGTGATTTCCCAGAGTTGCGCGTCTATTGCCGAGGCTCCATCGGGTCTAGTGCACCTGGGATTTCATTTTGGAGGCGTTGTCATGCGTTTCGTGGAAGTGGCAGGCGTGAGTACAAGGCTCACCGCCTTCTTTAGCACATGTGCCTCATAGTGCACAGACTCTCACTCGGAGGCGTGCCACCACGCCTCCCGTGACTTGCAGGAGGTGCGCGCCTATCCCCCAACTCCCCTGGGACTGTCTAGAGCACGCGGGAATCCATTTTAGCCGCGTGGCGATGTGTTTCGTGGAAGTGGCAGGCGTCAGTACAAGACTGACCGCCTTCTTTAGCACATGTGCCTCACAGTGCACAGCCTCTCACTAGCAGGCAAGCCACTACGGCTCCCGTGATCTGGCAGGAGGTGCGCGCCTACTCTCCCGTTCCTCTGGGACTATCTAGTGCACCCGGGAATCCGTTTTGGCCGCGTGGTGATGTGTTTCGTGGAAGTAGCAGGCGTGAGTACAAGGCTCACCCCTTCCTCTTGCACAGCCTCCCACTCTCACGCATGCCACTCCGTCGCCCGTGATTTCCCGGAGTTGCGCGTCTATTGCCGAGGTTCCCCTGGGTCTCTTGCACCTGGGATTTCATTTTGGAGGCGTTGTCATGCGTTTCGTGGAAGTGGCAGGCGTGAGTACTAGGCTCACCGCCTTCTTTAGGACATGTGACTGACAGTTCACAGCCTCTCACTGGCAGCTTACTGGCAGGCGTGCCACTACGGCTCCCGTGATTTGGCAGGAGGTGCGCGCCTACTCTCCAACTCCCCTGGGACTATCTTGTGCACCCGTAAATCCGTTTTGGCCGCGTGGTGATGTGTTTCGTGGAAGTAGCAGGCGTGAGTACAAGCCTCACCCCTTCCTCTTGCACAGCCTCCCACTCTCACGCTTGCCACTCCGTCGCCCGTGATTTCCCGGAGTTGTGCGTCCCTTGCCGAGGTTGCCCTGGGTCTAGTGCACCTGGGATTTTATTTTGGAGGCGTTGTCATGCGTTTCGTAAAAGTGGCAGGCGTGAGTACAAGGCTCACCGCCTTCTTTAGCACATGTGCCTCATAGTGCACAGCCTCTCACTCGGAGGCGTGCCACCACGACTCCCGTGACTTGCAGGAGGTGCGCGCCTACCCCCCAACTCCCCTGGGACTATCTAGTGCACGCGGGAATCCATTTTAACCGCGTGGTGATGTGTTTCGTGGAAGTGGCGGGCGTCAGTACAAGACTGACCGCCTTCTTTAGCACATGTGCCTCACAGTGCACAGCCTCTCACTAGCAGGCGTGCCACTACGGCTCCCGTGATCTGGCAGGAGGTGCGCGCCTACTCTCCAACTCCCCTGGGACTATCTAGTGCACCCGGGAATCCGTTTTGGCCGCGTGGTGATGTGTTTCGTGGAAGTAGCAGGCGTGAGTACAAGACTCACCCCTTCCTCTTGCACAGCCTCCCACTCTCACGCATGCCACTCCGTCGCCCGTGATTTCCCAGAGTTGCGCGTCTATTGCCGAGGCTACCCTGGGTCTAGTGCACCTGGGATTTCATTTTGGAGGCGTTGTCATGCGTTTCGTGGAAGTGGCAGGCGTGAGTACAAGGCTCACCGCCTTCTTTAGGACAGGTGCCTCACAGTGCACAGCCTCTCACTGGCAGGCGTGCCAGTACGGCTCCCGTGATTTGGCAGGAGGTGCGCGCCCACTCTTCAACTCCCCTGGGACTATCTACTGCACCCGGGAATCCATTTTGGCCGCGTGGTCATGTGTTTCGTGGAAGTAGCAGGCGTGAGTACAAGACTCACCCCTTTCTCTTGCACAGCCTCCAACTCTCACGCATGCCACTCCGTCGCCCGTGATTTCCCGGAGTTGCGCGTCTATTGCGGAGGTTCCCCTGGGTCTAGTGCACCTGGGATTTCATTTTGGAGGCGTTGTCATGCGTTTCGTGGAAGTGGCAGGCGTGAGTACAAGGCTCACCGCCTTCTTTAGCACATGTGCCTCATAGTGCACAGACTCTCACTCGGAGGCGTGCCACCACGCCTCCCGTTACTTGCAGGAGGTGCGCGCCTATCCTTAAACTCCCCTGGGACTGTCGAGAGCACGCGGGAATCCATTTTAGCCGCGTGGCGATGTGTTTCGTGGAAGTGGCAGGCGTCAGTACAAGACTCACCGCCTTCTTTAGCACATGTGCCTAACAGTGCACAGCCTCTCACTGGCAGGCGTGCCACTACGGCTCCCGTGATCTGGCAGGAGGTGCGCGCCTACTCTCCAACTCCCCTGGGACTATCTAGTGCACCCGGGAATCCGTTTTGGCCGCGTGGTGATGTGTTTCGTGGAAGTAGCAGGCGTGAGTACAAGGCTCACCCCTTCCTCTTGCACAGCCTCCCACTCTCACGCATGCCACTCCGTCGCCCGTGATTTCCCGGAGCTGCGCGTCTATTGCCGAGGTTCCCCTGGGTCTATTGCACCTGGGATTTCATTTTGGAGGCGTTGTCATGCGTTTCGTGGAAGTGGCAGGCGTGAGTACAAGGCTCACCGCCTTCTTTAGGACATGTGCCTGACAGTGCACAGCCTCTCACTGGCAGCTCACTGGCAGGCGTGCCACTACGGCTCCCGTGATTTGGCAGGAGGTGCGCGCCTACTCTCCAACTCCCCTGGGACTATCTTGTGCACCCGGAAATCCCTTTTGGCCGCGTGGTGATGTGTTTCGTGGAAGTAGCAGGCGTGAGTACAAGCCTCACCCCTTCCTCTTCCACAGCCTCCCACTCTCACGCATGCCACTCCGTCGCCCGTGATTTCCCGGAGTTGTGCGTCCCTTGCCGAGGTTCCGCTGGGTCTAGTGCACCTGGGATTTTATTTTGGAGGCGTTGTCATGCGTTTCGTAAAAGTGGCAGGCGTGAGTACAAGGCTCACCGCCTTCTTTAGCACATGTGCCTCATAGTGCACAGCCTCTCACTCGGAGGCGTGCCACCACGACTCCCGTGACTTGCAGGAGGTGCGCGCCTACCCCCCAACTCCCCTGGGACTATCTAGTGCACGCGGGAATTCATTTTAACCGCGTGGTGATGTGTTTCGTGGAAGTGGCGGGCGTGAGTACAAGACTCACCGCCTTCTTTAGCCCATGTGCCTCACAGTGCACAGCCTCTTACTGGCAGGCGTGCCACTACTGCTCCCGTGATTTGGCAGGAGGTGCGCGCCTACTCTTCAACTCCCTTGGGACTATCTAGTGCACCCGGGAATCCGTTTTGGCCGCGTGGTCATGTGTTTCGTGGAAGTAGCAGGCGTGAGTACAAGACTCACCCCTTCCTCTTGCAGAGCCTCCCACTCTCACGCATGCCACTCCGTCGCCCGTGATTTCCCAGAGTTGCGCGTCTATTGCCGAGGCTCCCCTGGGTCTAGTGCACCTGGGATTTCATTTTGGAGGCGTTGTCATGCGTTTCGTGGAAGTGGCAGGCGTGAGTACAAGGCTCACCGCCTTCTTTAGCACATGTGCCTCATAGTGCACAGACTCTCACTCGGAGGCGTGCCACCACGCCTCCCGTGACTTGCAGGAGGTGCGCGCCTATCCCCCAACTCCCCTGGGACTGTCTAGAGCACGCGGGAATCCATTTTAGCCGCGTGGCGATGTGTTTCGTGGAAGTGGCAGGCGTCAGTACAAGACTGACCGCCTTCTTTAGCACATGTGCCTCACAGTGCACAGCCTCTCACTAGCAGGCAAGCCACTACGGCTCCCGTGATCTGGCAGGAGGTGCGCGCCTACTCTCCCGTTCCTCTGGGACTATCTAGTGCACCCGGGAATCCGTTTTGGCCGCGTGGTGATGTGTTTCGTGGAAGTAGCAGGCGTGAGTACAAGGCTCACCCCTTCCTCTTGCACAGCCTCCCACTCTCACGCATGCCACTCCGTCGCCCGTGATTTCCCGGAGTTGCGCGTCTATTGCCGAGGTTCCCCTGGGTCTCTTGCACCTGGGATTTCATTTTGGAGGCGTTGTCATGCGTTTCGTGGAAGTGGCAGGCGTGAGTACAAGGCTCACCGCCTTCTTTAGGACATGTGACTGACAGTTCACAGCCTCTCACTGGCAGCTTACTGGCAGGCGTGCCACTACGGCTCCCGTGATTTGGCAGGAGGTGCGCGCCTACTCTCCAACTCCCCTGGGACTATCTTGTGCACCCGTAAATCCGTTTTGCCCGCGTGGTGATGTGTTTCGTGGAAGTAGCAGGCGTGAGTAAAAGCCTCACCCCTTCCTCTTGCACAGCCTCCCACTCTCACGCTTGCCACTCCGTCGCCCGTGATTTCCCGGAGTTGTGCGTCCCTTGCCGAGGTTGCCCTGGGTCTAGTGCACCTGGGATTTTATTTTGGAGGCGTTGTCATGCGTTTCGTAAAAGTGGCAGGCGTGAGTACAAGACTCACCGCCTTCTTTAGCCCATGTGCCTCACAGTGCACAGCCTCTTACTGGCAGGCGTGCCACTACTGCTCCCGTGATTTGGCAGGAGGTGCGCGCCTACTCTTCAACTCCCTTGGGACTATCTAGTGCACCCGGGAATCCGTTTTGGCCGCGTGGTCATGTGTTTCGTGGAAGTAGCAGGCGTGAGTACAAGACTCACCCCTTCCTCTTGCAGAGCCTCCCACTCTCACGCATGCCACTCCGTCGCCCGTGATTTCCCAGAGTTGCGCGTCTATTGCCGAGGCTCCCCTGGGTCTAGTGCACCTGGGATTTCATTTTGGAGGCGTTGTCATGCGTTTCGTGGAAGTGGCAGGCGTGAGTACAAGGCTCACCGCCTTCTTTAGCACATGTGCCTCATAGTGCACAGACTCTCACTCGGAGGCGTGCCACCACGCCTCCCGTGACTTGCAGGAGGTGCGCGCCTATCCCCCAACTCCCCTGGGACTGTCTAGAGCACGCGGGAATCCATTTTAGCCGCGTGGCGATGTGTTTCGTGGAAGTGGCAGGCGTCAGTACAAGACTGACCGCCTTCTTTAGCACATGTGCCTCACAGTGCACAGCCTCTCACTAGCAGGCAAGCCACTACGGCTCCCGTGATCTGGCAGGAGGTGCGCGCCTACTCTCCCGTTCCTCTGGGACTATCTAGTGCACCCGGGAATCCGTTTTGGCCGCGTGGTGATGTGTTTCGTGGAAGTAGCAGGCGTGAGTACAAGGCTCACCCCTTCCTCTTGCACAGCCTCCCACTCTCACGCATGCCACTCCGTCGCCCGTGATTTCCCGGAGTTGCGCGTCTATTGCCGAGGTTCCCCTGGGTCTCTTGCACCTGGGATTTCATTTTGGAGGCGTTGTCATGCGTTTCGTGGAAGTGGCAGGCGTGAGTACAAGGCTCACCGCCTTCTTTAGGACATGTGACTGACAGTTCACAGCCTCTCACTGGCAGCTTACTGGCAGGCGTGCCACTACGGCTCCCGTGATTTGGCAGGAGGTGCGCGCCTACTCTCCAACTCCCCTGGGACTATCTTGTGCACCCGTAAATCCGTTTTGGCCGCGTGGTGATGTGTTTCGTGGAAGTAGCAGGCGTGAGTACAAGCCTCACCCCTTCCTCTTGCACAGCCTCCCACTCTCACGCTTGCCACTCCGTCGCCCGTGATTTCCCGGAGTTGTGCGTCCCTTGCCGAGGTTGCCCTGGGTCTAGTGCACCTGGGATTTTATTTTGGAGGCGTTGTCATGCGTTTCGTAAAAGTGGCAGGCGTGAGTACAAGGCTCACCGCCTTCTTTAGCACATGTGCCTCATAGTGCACAGCCTCTCACTCGGAGGCGTGCCACCACGACTCCCGTGACTTGCAGGAGGTGCGCGCCTACCCCCCAACTCCCCTGGGACTATCTAGTGCACGCGGGAATCCATTTTAACCGCGTGGTGATGTGTTTCGTGGAAGTGGCAGGCGTCAGTACAAGACTGACCGCCTTCTTTAGCACATGTGCCTCACAGTGCACAGCCTCTCACTAGCAGGCGTGCCACTACGGCTCCCGTGATCTGGCAGGAGGTGCGCGCCTACTCTCCAACTCCCCTGGGACTATCTAGTGCACCCGGGAATCCGTTTTGGCCGCGTGGTGATGTGTTTCGTGGAAGTAGCAGGCGTGAGTACAAGACTCACCCCTTCCTCTTGCACAGCCTCCCACTCTCACGCATGCCACTCCGTCGCCCGTGATTTCCCAGAGTTGCGCGTCTATTGCCGAGGCTACCCTGGGTCTAGTGCACCTGGGATTTCATTTTGGAGGCGTTGTCATGCGTTTCGTGGAAGTGGCAGGCGTGAGTACAAGGCTCACCGCCTTCTTTAGGACAGGTGCCTCACAGTGCACAGCCTCTCACTGGCAGGCGTGCCAGTACGGCTCCCGTGATTTGGCAGGAGGTGCGCGCCCACTCTCCAACTCCCCTGGGACTATCTACTGCACCCGGGAATCCATTTTGGCCGCGTGGTCATGTGTTTCGTGGAAGTAGCAGGCGTGAGTACAAGACTCACCCCTTTCTCTTGCACAGCCTCCAACTCTCACGCATGCCACTCCGTCGCCCGTGATTTCCCGGAGTTGCGCGTCTATTGCGGAGGTTCCCCTGGGTCTAGTGCACCTGGGATTTCATTTTGGAGGCGTTGTCATGCGTTTCGTGGAAGTGGCAGGCGTGAGTACAAGGCTCACCGCCTTCTTTAGCACATGTGCCTCATAGTGCACAGACTCTCACTCGGAGGCGTGCCACCACGCCTCCCGTTACTTGCAGGAGGTGCGCGCCTATCCTTAAACTCCCCTGGGACTGTCGAGAGCACGCGGGAATCCATTTTAGCCGCGTGGCGATGTGTTTCGTGGAAGTGGCAGGCGTCAGTACAAGACTCACCGCCTTCTTTAGCACATGTGCCTAACAGTGCACAGCCTCTCACTGGCAGGCGTGCCACTACGGCTCCCGTGATCTGGCAGGAGGTGCGCGCCTACTCTCCAACTCCCCTGGGACTATCTAGTGCACCCGGGAATCCGTTTTGGCCGCGTGGTGATGTGTTTCGTGGAAGTAGCAGGCGTGAGTACAAGGCTCACCCCTTCCTCTTGCACAGCCTCCCACTCTCACGCATGCCACTCCGTCGCCCGTGATTTCCCGGAGCTGCGCGTCTATTGCCGAGGTTCCCCTGGGTCTATTGCACCTGGGATTTCATTTTGGAGGCGTTGTCATGCGTTTCGTGGAAGTGGCAGGCGTGAGTACAAGGCTCACCGCCTTCTTTAGGACATGTGCCTGACAGTGCACAGCCTCTCACTGGCAGCTCACTGGCAGGCGTGCCACTACGGCTCCCGTGATTTGGCAGGAGGTGCGCGCCTACTCTCCAACTCCCCTGGGACTATCTTGTGCACCCGGAAATCCCTTTTGGCCGCGTGGTGATGTGTTTCGTGGAAGTAGCAGGCGTGAGTACAAGCCTCACCCCTTCCTCTTCCACAGCCTCCCACTCTCACGCATGCCACTCCGTCGCCCGTGATTTCCCGGAGTTGTGCGTCCCTTGCCGAGGTTCCGCTGGGTCTAGTGCACCTGGGATTTTATTTTGGAGGCGTTGTCATGCGTTTCGTAAAAGTGGCAGGCGTGAGTACAAGGCTCACCGCCTTCTTTAGCACATGTGCCTCATAGTGCACAGCCTCTCACTCGGAGGCGTGCCACCACGACTCCCGTGACTTGCAGGAGGTGCGCGCCTACCCCCCAACTCCCCTGGGACTATCTAGTGCACGCGGGAATTCATTTTAACCGCGTGGTGATGTGTTTCGTGGAAGTGGCGGGCGTGAGTACAAGACTCACCGCCTTCTTTAGCCCATGTGCCTCACAGTGCACAGCCTCTTACTGGCAGGCGTGCCACTACTGCTCCCGTGATTTGGCAGGAGGTGCGCGCCTACTCTTCAACTCCCTTGGGACTATCTAGTGCACCCGGGAATCCGTTTTGGCCGCGTGGTCATGTGTTTCGTGGAAGTAGCAGGCGTGAGTACAAGACTCACCCCTTCCTCTTGCAGAGCCTCCCACTCTCACGCATGCCACTCCGTCGCCCGTGATTTCCCAGAGTTGCGCGTCTATTGCCGAGGCTCCCCTGGGTCTAGTGCACCTGGGATTTCATTTTGGAGGCGTTGTCATGCGTTTCGTGGAAGTGGCAGGCGTGAGTACAAGGCTCACCGCCTTCTTTAGCACATGTGCCTCATAGTGCACAGACTCTCACTCGGAGGCGTGCCACCACGCCTCCCGTGACTTGCAGGAGGTGCGCGCCTATCCCCCAACTCCCCTGGGACTGTCTAGAGCACGCGGGAATCCATTTTAGCCGCGTGGCGATGTGTTTCGTGGAAGTGGCAGGCGTCAGTACAAGACTGACCGCCTTCTTTAGCACATGTGCCTCACAGTGCACAGCCTCTCACTAGCAGGCAAGCCACTACGGCTCCCGTGATCTGGCAGGAGGTGCGCGCCTACTCTCCCGTTCCTCTGGGACTATCTAGTGCACCCGGGAATCCGTTTTGGCCGCGTGGTGATGTGTTTCGTGGAAGTAGCAGGCGTGAGTACAAGGCTCACCCCTTCCTCTTGCACAGCCTCCCACTCTCACGCATGCCACTCCGTCGCCCGTGATTTCCCGGAGTTGCGCGTCTATTGCCGAGGTTCCCCTGGGTCTCTTGCACCTGGGATTTCATTTTGGAGGCGTTGTCATGCGTTTCGTGGAAGTGGCAGGCGTGAGTACAAGGCTCACCGCCTTCTTTAGGACATGTGACTGACAGTTCACAGCCTCTCACTGGCAGCTTACTGGCAGGCGTGCCACTACGGCTCCCGTGATTTGGCAGGAGGTGCGCGCCTACTCTCCAACTCCCCTGGGACTATCTTGTGCACCCGTAAATCCGTTTTGGCCGCGTGGTGATGTGTTTCGTGGAAGTAGCAGGCGTGAGTACAAGCCTCACCCCTTCCTCTTGCACAGCCTCCCACTCTCACGCTTGCCACTCCGTCGCCCGTGATTTCCCGGAGTTGTGCGTCCCTTGCCGAGGTTGCCCTGGGTCTAGTGCACCTGGGATTTTATTTTGGAGGCGTTGTCATGCGTTTCGTAAAAGTGGCAGGCGTGAGTACAAGGCTCACCGCCTTCTTTAGCACATGTGCCTCATAGTGCACAGCCTCTCACTCGGAGGCGTGCCACCACGACTCCCGTGACTTGCAGGAGGTGCGCGCCTACCCCCCAACTCCCCTGGGACAATCTAGTGCACGCGGGAATCCATTTTAACCGCGTGGTGATGTGTTTCGTGGAAGTGGCAGGCGTCAGTACAAGACTGACCGCCTTCTTTAGCACATGTGCCTCACAGTGCACAGCCTCTCACTAGCAGGCGTGCCACTACGGCTCCCGTGATCTGGCAGGAGGTGCGCGCCTACTCTCCAACTCCCCTGGGACTATCTAGTGCACCCGGGAATCCGTTTTGGCCGCGTGGTGATGTGTTTCGTGGAAGTAGCAGGCGTGAGTACAAGACTCACCCCTTCCTCTTGCACAGCCTCCCACTCTCACGCATGCCACTCCGTCGCCCGTGATTTCCCAGAGTTGCGCGTCTATTGCCGAGGCTACCCTGGGTCTAGTGCACCTGGGATTTCATTTTGGAGGCGTTGTCATGCGTTTCGTGGAAGTGGCAGGCGTGAGTACAAGGCTCACCGCCTTCTTTAGGACAGGTGCCTCACAGTGCACAGCCTCTCACTGGCAGGCGTGCCAGTACGGCTCCCGTGATTTGGCAGGAGGTGCGCGCCCACTCTCCAACTCCCCTGGGACTATCTACTGCACCCGGGAATCCATTTTGGCCGCGTGGTCATGTGTTTCGTGGAAGTAGCAGGCGTGAGTACAAGACTCACCCCTTTCTCTTGCACAGCCTCCAACTCTCACGCATGCCACTCCGTCGCCCGTGATTTCCCGGAGTTGCGCGTCTATTGCGGAGGTTCCCCTGGGTCTAGTGCACCTGGGATTTCATTTTGGAGGCGTTGTCATGCGTTTCGTGGAAGTGGCAGGCGTGAGTACAAGGCTCACCGCCTTCTTTAGCACATGTGCCTCATAGTGCACAGACTCTCACTCGGAGGCGTGCCACCACGCCTCCCGTTACTTGCAGGAGGTGCGCGCCTATCCTTAAACTCCCCTGGGACTGTCGAGAGCACGCGGGAATCCATTTTAGCCGCGTGGCGATGTGTTTCGTGGAAGTGGCAGGCGTCAGTACAAGACTCACCGCCTTCTTTAGCACATGTGCCTAACAGTGCACAGCCTCTCACTGGCAGGCGTGCCACTACGGCTCCCGTGATCTGGCAGGAGGTGCGCGCCTACTCTCCAACTCCCCTGGGACTATCTAGTGCACCCGGGAATCCGTTTTGGCCGCGTGGTGATGTGTTTCGTGGAAGTAGCAGGCGTGAGTACAAGGCTCACCCCTTCCTCTTGCACAGCCTCCCACTCTCACGCATGCCACTCCGTCGCCCGTGATTTCCCGGAGCTGCGCGTCTATTGCCGAGGTTCCCCTGGGTCTATTGCACCTGGGATTTCATTTTGGAGGCGTTGTCATGCGTTTCGTGGAAGTGGCAGGCGTGAGTACAAGGCTCACCGCCTTCTTTAGGACATGTGCCTGACAGTGCACAGCCTCTCACTGGCAGCTCACTGGCAGGCGTGCCACTACGGCTCCCGTGATTTGGCAGGAGGTGCGCGCCTACTCTCCAACTCCCCTGGGACTATCTTGTGCACCCGGAAATCCCTTTTGGCCGCGTGGTGATGTGTTTCGTGGAAGTAGCAGGCGTGAGTACAAGCCTCACCCCTTCCTCTTCCACAGCCTCCCACTCTCACGCATGCCACTCCGTCGCCCGTGATTTCCCGGAGTTGTGCGTCCCTTGCCGAGGTTCCGCTGGGTCTAGTGCACCTGGGATTTTATTTTGGAGGCGTTGTCATGCGTTTCGTAAAAGTGGCAGGCGTGAGTACAAGGCTCACCGCCTTCTTTAGCACATGTGCCTCATAGTGCACAGCCTCTCACTCGGAGGCGTGCCACCACGACTCCCGTGACTTGCAGGAGGTGCGCGCCTACCCCCCAACTCCCCTGGGACTATCTAGTGCACGCGGGAATTCATTTTAACCGCGTGGTGATGTGTTTCGTGGAAGTGGCGGGCGTGAGTACAAGACTCACCGCCTTCTTTAGCCCATGTGCCTCACAGTGCACAGCCTCTTACTGGCAGGCGTGCCACTACTGCTCCCGTGATTTGGCAGGAGGTGCGCGCCTACTCTTCAACTCCCTTGGGACTATCTAGTGCACCCGGGAATCCGTTTTGGCCGCGTGGTCATGTGTTTCGTGGAAGTAGCAGGCGTGAGTACAAGACTCACCCCTTCCTCTTGCAGAGCCTCCCACTCTCACGCATGCCACTCCGTCGCCCGTGATTTCCCAGAGTTGCGCGTCTATTGCCGAGGCTCCCCTGGGTCTAGTGCACCTGGGATTTCATTTTGGAGGCGTTGTCATGCGTTTCGTGGAAGTGGCAGGCGTGAGTACAAGGCTCACCGCCTTCTTTAGCACATGTGCCTCATAGTGCACAGACTCTCACTCGGAGGCGTGCCACCACGCCTCCCGTGACTTGCAGGAGGTGCGCGCCTATCCCCCAACTCCCCTGGGACTGTCTAGAGCACGCGGGAATCCATTTTAGCCGCGTGGCGATGTGTTTCGTGGAAGTGGCAGGCGTCAGTACAAGACTGACCGCCTTCTTTAGCACATGTGCCTCACAGTGCACAGCCTCTCACTAGCAGGCAAGCCACTACGGCTCCCGTGATCTGGCAGGAGGTGCGCGCCTACTCTCCCGTTCCTCTGGGACTATCTAGTGCACCCGGGAATCCGTTTTGGCCGCGTGGTGATGTGTTTCGTGGAAGTAGCAGGCGTGAGTACAAGGCTCACCCCTTCCTCTTGCACAGCCTCCCACTCTCACGCATGCCACTCCGTCGCCCGTGATTTCCCGGAGTTGCGCGTCTATTGCCGAGGTTCCCCTGGGTCTCTTGCACCTGGGATTTCATTTTGGAGGCGTTGTCATGCGTTTCGTGGAAGTGGCAGGCGTGAGTACAAGGCTCACCGCCTTCTTTAGGACATGTGACTGACAGTTCACAGCCTCTCACTGGCAGCTTACTGGCAGGCGTGCCACTACGGCTCCCGTGATTTGGCAGGAGGTGCGCGCCTACTCTCCAACTCCCCTGGGACTATCTTGTGCACCCGTAAATCCGTTTTGCCCGCGTGGTGATGTGTTTCGTGGAAGTAGCAGGCGTGAGTAAAAGCCTCACCCCTTCCTCTTGCACAGCCTCCCACTCTCACGCTTGCCACTCCGTCGCCCGTGATTTCCCGGAGTTGTGCGTCCCTTGCCGAGGTTGCCCTGGGTCTAGTGCACCTGGGATTTTATTTTGGAGGCGTTGTCATGCGTTTCGTAAAAGTGGCAGGCGTGAGTACAAGACTCACCGCCTTCTTTAGCCCATGTGCCTCACAGTGCACAGCCTCTTACTGGCAGGCGTGCCACTACTGCTCCCGTGATTTGGCAGGAGGTGCGCGCCTACTCTTCAACTCCCTTGGGACTATCTAGTGCACCCGGGAATCCGTTTTGGCCGCGTGGTCATGTGTTTCGTGGAAGTAGCAGGCGTGAGTACAAGACTCACCCCTTCCTCTTGCAGAGCCTCCCACTCTCACGCATGCCACTCCGTCGCCCGTGATTTCCCAGAGTTGCGCGTCTATTGCCGAGGCTCCCCTGGGTCTAGTGCACCTGGGATTTCATTTTGGAGGCGTTGTCATGCGTTTCGTGGAAGTGGCAGGCGTGAGTACAAGGCTCACCGCCTTCTTTAGCACATGTGCCTCATAGTGCACAGACTCTCACTCGGAGGCGTGCCACCACGCCTCCCGTGACTTGCAGGAGGTGCGCGCCTATCCCCCAACTCCCCTGGGACTGTCTAGAGCACGCGGGAATCCATTTTAGCCGCGTGGCGATGTGTTTCGTGGAAGTGGCAGGCGTCAGTACAAGACTGACCGCCTTCTTTAGCACATGTGCCTCACAGTGCACAGCCTCTCACTAGCAGGCAAGCCACTACGGCTCCCGTGATCTGGCAGGAGGTGCGCGCCTACTCTCCCGTTCCTCTGGGACTATCTAGTGCACCCGGGAATCCGTTTTGGCCGCGTGGTGATGTGTTTCGTGGAAGTAGCAGGCGTGAGTACAAGGCTCACCCCTTCCTCTTGCACAGCCTCCCACTCTCACGCATGCCACTCCGTCGCCCGTGATTTCCCGGAGTTGCGCGTCTATTGCCGAGGTTCCCCTGGGTCTCTTGCACCTGGGATTTCATTTTGGAGGCGTTGTCATGCGTTTCGTGGAAGTGGCAGGCGTGAGTACAAGGCTCACCGCCTTCTTTAGGACATGTGACTGACAGTTCACAGCCTCTCACTGGCAGCTTACTGGCAGGCGTGCCACTACGGCTCCCGTGATTTGGCAGGAGGTGCGCGCCTACTCTCCAACTCCCCTGGGACTATCTTGTGCACCCGTAAATCCGTTTTGGCCGCGTGGTGATGTGTTTCGTGGAAGTAGCAGGCGTGAGTACAAGCCTCACCCCTTCCTCTTGCACAGCCTCCCACTCTCACGCTTGCCACTCCGTCGCCCGTGATTTCCCGGAGTTGTGCGTCCCTTGCCGAGGTTGCCCTGGGTCTAGTGCACCTGGGATTTTATTTTGGAGGCGTTGTCATGCGTTTCGTAAAAGTGGCAGGCGTGAGTACAAGGCTCACCGCCTTCTTTAGCACATGTGCCTCATAGTGCACAGCCTCTCACTCGGAGGCGTGCCACCACGACTCCCGTGACTTGCAGGAGGTGCGCGCCTACCCCCCAACTCCCCTGGGACTATCTAGTGCACGCGGGAATCCATTTTAACCGCGTGGTGATGTGTTTCGTGGAAGTGGCAGGCGTCAGTACAAGACTGACCGCCTTCTTTAGCACATGTGCCTCACAGTGCACAGCCTCTCACTAGCAGGCGTGCCACTACGGCTCCCGTGATCTGGCAGGAGGTGCGCGCCTACTCTCCAACTCCCCTGGGACTATCTAGTGCACCCGGGAATCCGTTTTGGCCGCGTGGTGATGTGTTTCGTGGAAGTAGCAGGCGTGAGTACAAGACTCACCCCTTCCTCTTGCACAGCCTCCCACTCTCACGCATGCCACTCCGTCGCCCGTGATTTCCCAGAGTTGCGCGTCTATTGCCGAGGCTACCCTGGGTCTAGTGCACCTGGGATTTCATTTTGGAGGCGTTGTCATGCGTTTCGTGGAAGTGGCAGGCGTGAGTACAAGGCTCACCGCCTTCTTTAGGACAGGTGCCTCACAGTGCACAGCCTCTCACTGGCAGGCGTGCCAGTACGGCTCCCGTGATTTGGCAGGAGGTGCGCGCCCACTCTCCAACTCCCCTGGGACTATCTACTGCACCCGGGAATCCATTTTGGCCGCGTGGTCATGTGTTTCGTGGAAGTAGCAGGCGTGAGTACAAGACTCACCCCTTTCTCTTGCACAGCCTCCAACTCTCACGCATGCCACTCCGTCGCCCGTGATTTCCCGGAGTTGCGCGTCTATTGCGGAGGTTCCCCTGGGTCTAGTGCACCTGGGATTTCATTTTGGAGGCGTTGTCATGCGTTTCGTGGAAGTGGCAGGCGTGAGTACAAGGCTCACCGCCTTCTTTAGCACATGTGCCTCATAGTGCACAGACTCTCACTCGGAGGCGTGCCACCACGCCTCCCGTTACTTGCAGGAGGTGCGCGCCTATCCTTAAACTCCCCTGGGACTGTCGAGAGCACGCGGGAATCCATTTTAGCCGCGTGGCGATGTGTTTCGTGGAAGTGGCAGGCGTCAGTACAAGACTCACCGCCTTCTTTAGCACATGTGCCTAACAGTGCACAGCCTCTCACTGGCAGGCGTGCCACTACGGCTCCCGTGATCTGGCAGGAGGTGCGCGCCTACTCTCCAACTCCCCTGGGACTATCTAGTGCACCCGGGAATCCGTTTTGGCCGCGTGGTGATGTGTTTCGTGGAAGTAGCAGGCGTGAGTACAAGGCTCACCCCTTCCTCTTGCACAGCCTCCCACTCTCACGCATGCCACTCCGTCGCCCGTGATTTCCCGGAGCTGCGCGTCTATTGCCGAGGTTCCCCTGGGTCTATTGCACCTGGGATTTCATTTTGGAGGCGTTGTCATGCGTTTCGTGGAAGTGGCAGGCGTGAGTACAAGGCTCACCGCCTTCTTTAGGACATGTGCCTGACAGTGCACAGCCTCTCACTGGCAGCTCACTGGCAGGCGTGCCACTACGGCTCCCGTGATTTGGCAGGAGGTGCGCGCCTACTCTCCAACTCCCCTGGGACTATCTTGTGCACCCGGAAATCCCTTTTGGCCGCGTGGTGATGTGTTTCGTGGAAGTAGCAGGCGTGAGTACAAGCCTCACCCCTTCCTCTTCCACAGCCTCCCACTCTCACGCATGCCACTCCGTCGCCCGTGATTTCCCGGAGTTGTGCGTCCCTTGCCGAGGTTCCGCTGGGTCTAGTGCACCTGGGATTTTATTTTGGAGGCGTTGTCATGCGTTTCGTAAAAGTGGCAGGCGTGAGTACAAGGCTCACCGCCTTCTTTAGCACATGTGCCTCATAGTGCACAGCCTCTCACTCGGAGGCGTGCCACCACGACTCCCGTGACTTGCAGGAGGTGCGCGCCTACCCCCCAACTCCCCTGGGACTATCTAGTGCACGCGGGAATTCATTTTAACCGCGTGGTGATGTGTTTCGTGGAAGTGGCGGGCGTGAGTACAAGACTCACCGCCTTCTTTAGCCCATGTGCCTCACAGTGCACAGCCTCTTACTGGCAGGCGTGCCACTACTGCTCCCGTGATTTGGCAGGAGGTGCGCGCCTACTCTTCAACTCCCTTGGGACTATCTAGTGCACCCGGGAATCCGTTTTGGCCGCGTGGTCATGTGTTTCGTGGAAGTAGCAGGCGTGAGTACAAGACTCACCCCTTCCTCTTGCAGAGCCTCCCACTCTCACGCATGCCACTCCGTCGCCCGTGATTTCCCAGAGTTGCGCGTCTATTGCCGAGGCTCCCCTGGGTCTAGTGCACCTGGGATTTCATTTTGGAGGCGTTGTCATGCGTTTCGTGGAAGTGGCAGGCGTGAGTACAAGGCTCACCGCCTTCTTTAGCACATGTGCCTCATAGTGCACAGACTCTCACTCGGAGGCGTGCCACCACGCCTCCCGTGACTTGCAGGAGGTGCGCGCCTATCCCCCAACTCCCCTGGGACTGTCTAGAGCACGCGGGAATCCATTTTAGCCGCGTGGCGATGTGTTTCGTGGAAGTGGCAGGCGTCAGTACAAGACTGACCGCCTTCTTTAGCACATGTGCCTCACAGTGCACAGCCTCTCACTAGCAGGCAAGCCACTACGGCTCCCGTGATCTGGCAGGAGGTGCGCGCCTACTCTCCCGTTCCTCTGGGACTATCTAGTGCACCCGGGAATCCGTTTTGGCCGCGTGGTGATGTGTTTCGTGGAAGTAGCAGGCGTGAGTACAAGGCTCACCCCTTCCTCTTGCACAGCCTCCCACTCTCACGCATGCCACTCCGTCGCCCGTGATTTCCCGGAGTTGCGCGTCTATTGCCGAGGTTCCCCTGGGTCTCTTGCACCTGGGATTTCATTTTGGAGGCGTTGTCATGCGTTTCGTGGAAGTGGCAGGCGTGAGTACAAGGCTCACCGCCTTCTTTAGGACATGTGACTGACAGTTCACAGCCTCTCACTGGCAGCTTACTGGCAGGCGTGCCACTACGGCTCCCGTGATTTGGCAGGAGGTGCGCGCCTACTCTCCAACTCCCCTGGGACTATCTTGTGCACCCGTAAATCCGTTTTGCCCGCGTGGTGATGTGTTTCGTGGAAGTAGCAGGCGTGAGTACAAGCCTCACCCCTTCCTCTTGCACAGCCTCCCACTCTCACGCTTGCCACTCCGTCGCCCGTGATTTCCCGGAGTTGTGCGTCCCTTGCCGAGGTTGCCCTGGGTCTAGTGCACCTGGGATTTTATTTTGGAGGCGTTGTCATGCGTTTCGTAAAAGTGGCAGGCGTGAGTACAAGACTCACCGCCTTCTTTAGCCCATGTGCCTCACAGTGCACAGCCTCTTACTGGCAGGCGTGCCACTACTGCTCCCGTGATTTGGCAGGAGGTGCGCGCCTACTCTTCAACTCCCTTGGGACTATCTAGTGCACCCGGGAATCCGTTTTGGCCGCGTGGTCATGTGTTTCGTGGAAGTAGCAGGCGTGAGTACAAGACTCACCCCTTCCTCTTGCAGAGCCTCCCACTCTCACGCATGCCACTCCGTCGCCCGTGATTTCCCAGAGTTGCGCGTCTATTGCCGAGGCTCCCCTGGGTCTAGTGCACCTGGGATTTCATTTTGGAGGCGTTGTCATGCGTTTCGTGGAAGTGGCAGGCGTGAGTACAAGGCTCACCGCCTTCTTTAGCACATGTGCCTCATAGTGCACAGACTCTCACTCGGAGGCGTGCCACCACGCCTCCCGTGACTTGCAGGAGGTGCGCGCCTATCCCCCAACTCCCCTGGGACTGTCTAGAGCACGCGGGAATCCATTTTAGCCGCGTGGCGATGTGTTTCGTGGAAGTGGCAGGCGTCAGTACAAGACTGACCGCCTTCTTTAGCACATGTGCCTCACAGTGCACAGCCTCTCACTAGCAGGCAAGCCACTACGGCTCCCGTGATCTGGCAGGAGGTGCGCGCCTACTCTCCCGTTCCTCTGGGACTATCTAGTGCACCCGGGAATCCGTTTTGGCCGCGTGGTGATGTGTTTCGTGGAAGTAGCAGGCGTGAGTACAAGGCTCACCCCTTCCTCTTGCACAGCCTCCCACTCTCACGCATGCCACTCCGTCGCCCGTGATTTCCCGGAGTTGCGCGTCTATTGCCGAGGTTCCCCTGGGTCTCTTGCACCTGGGATTTCATTTTGGAGGCGTTGTCATGCGTTTCGTGGAAGTGGCAGGCGTGAGTACAAGGCTCACCGCCTTCTTTAGGACATGTGACTGACAGTTCACAGCCTCTCACTGGCAGCTTACTGGCAGGCGTGCCACTACGGCTCCCGTGATTTGACAGGAGGTGCGCGCCTACTCTCCAACTCCCCTGGGACTATCTTGTGCACCCGTAAATCCGTTTTGGCCGCGTGGTGATGTGTTTCGTGGAAGTAGCAGGCGTGAGTACAAGCCTCACCCCTTCCTCTTGCACAGCCTCCCACTCTCACGCTTGCCACTCCGTCGCCCGTGATTTCCCGGAGTTGTGCGTCCCTTACCGAGGTTGCCCTGGGTCTAGTGCACCTGGGATTTTATTTTGGAGGCGTTGTCATGCGTTTCGTAAAAGTGGCAGGCGTGAGTACAAGGCTCACCGCCTTCTTTAGCACATGTGCCTCATAGTGCACAGCCTCTCACTCGGAGGCGTGCCACCACGACTCCCGTGACTTGCAGGAGGTGCGCGCCTACCCCCCAACTCCCCTGGGACTATCTAGTGCACGCGGGAATCCATTTTAACCGCGTGGTGATGTGTTTCGTGGAAGTGGCAGGCGTCAGTACAAGACTGACCGCCTTCTTTAGCACATGTGCCTCACAGTGCACAGCCTCTCACTAGCAGGCGTGCCACTACGGCTCCCGTGATCTTGCAGGAGGGGCGCGCCTACTCTCCAACTCCCCTGGGACTATCTAGTGCACCCGGGAATCCGTTTTGGCCGCGTGGTGATGTGTTTCGTGGAAGTAGCAGGCGTGAGTACAAGACTCACCCCTTCCTCTTGCACAGCCTCCCACTCTCACGCATGCCACTCCGTCGCCCGTGATTTCCCAGAGTTGCGCGTCTATTGCCGAGGCTACCCTGGGTCTAGTGCACCTGGGATTTCATTTTGGAGGCGTTGTCATGCGTTTCGTGGAAGTGGCAGGCGTGAGTACAAGGCTCACCGCCTTCTTTAGGACAGGTGCCTCACAGTGCACAGCCTCTCACTGGCAGGCGTGCCAGTACGGCTTCCGTGATTTGGCAGGAGGTGCGCGCCCACTCTCCAACTCCCCTGGGACTATCTACTGCACCCGGGAATCCATTTTGGCCGCGTGGTCATGTGTTTCGTGGAAGTAGCAGGCGTGAGTACAAGACTCACCCCTTTCTCTTGCACAGCCTCCAACTCTCACGCATGCCACTCCGTCGCCCGTGATTTCCCGGAGTTGCGCGTCTATTGCGGAGGTTCCCCTGGGTCTAGTGCACCTGGGATTTCATTTTGGAGGCGTTGTCATGCGTTTCGTGGAAGTGGCAGGCGTGAGTACAAGGCTCACCGCCTTCTTTAGCACATGTGCCTCATAGTGCACAGACTCTCACTCGGAGGCGTGCCACCACGCCTCCCGTTACTTGCAGGAGGTGCGCGCCTATTCTTAAACTCCCCTGGGACTGTCGAGAGCACGCGGGAATCCAGTTTAGCCGCGTGGCGATGTGTTTCGTGGAAGTGGCAGGCGTCAGTACAAGACTCACCGCCTTCTTTAGCACATGTGCCTCACAGTGCACAGCCTCTCACTGGCAGGCGTGCCACTACGGCTCCCGTGATCTGGCAGGAGGTGCGCGCCTACTCTCCAACTCCCCTGGGACTATCTAGTGCACCCGGGAATCCGTTTTGGCCGCGTGGTGATGTGTTTCGTGGAAGTAGCAGGCGTGAGTACAAGGCTCACCCCTTCCTCTTGCACAGCCTCCCACTCTCACGCATGCCACTCCGTCGCCCGTGATTTCCCGGAGCTGCGCGTCTATTGCCGAGGTTCCCCTGGGTCTATTGCACCTGGGATTTCATTTTGGAGGCGTTGTCATGCGTTTCGTGGAAGTGGCAGGC
Source organism: Stylophora pistillata (assembly GCF_964205215.1). Taxonomy (NCBI): domain Eukaryota; kingdom Metazoa; phylum Cnidaria; class Anthozoa; order Scleractinia; family Pocilloporidae; genus Stylophora; species Stylophora pistillata. The sequence continues at coordinate 597,334 of NC_142521.1, read as the reverse complement.
GTGAGTACAAGGCTCACCGCCTTCTTTAGGACATGTGCCTGACAGTGCACAGCCTCTCACTGGCAGCTCACTGGTAGGCGTGCCACTACGGCTCCCGTGATTTGGCAGGAGGTGCGCGCCTACTCTCCAACTCCCCTGGGACTATCTTGTGCACCCGGAAATCCCTTTTGGCCGCGTGGTGATGTGTTTCGTGGAAGTAGCAGGCGTGAGTACAAGCCTCACCCCTTCCTCTTCCACAGCCTCCCACTCTCACGCATGCCACTCCGTCGCCCGTGATTTCCCGGAGTTGTGCGTCCCTTGCCGAGGTTCCGCTGGGTCTAGTGCACCTGGGATTTTATTTTGGAGGCGTTGTCATGCGTTTCGTAAAAGTGGCAGGCGTGAGTACAAGGCTCACCGCCTTCTTTAGCACATGTGCCTCATAGTGCACAGCCTCTCACTCGGAGGCGTGCCACCACGACTCCCGTGACTTGCAGGAGGTGCGCGCCTACCCCCCAACTCCCCTGGGACTATCTAGTGCACGCGGGAATTCATTTTAACCGCGTGGTGATGTGTTTCGTGGAAGTGGCGGGCGTGAGTACAAGTCTCACCGCCTTCTTTAGCCCATGTGCCTCACAGTGCACAGCCTCTTACTGGCAGGCGTGCCACTACTGCTCCCGTGATTTGGCAGGAGGTGCGCGCCTACTCTTCAACTCCCTTGGGACTATCTAGTGCACCCGGGAATCCGTTTTGGCCGCGTGGTCATGTGTTTCGTGGAAGTAGCAGGCGTGAGTACAAGACTCACCCCTTCCTCTTGCAGAGCCTCCCACTCTCACGCATGCCACTCCGTCGCCCGTGATTTCCCAGAGTTGCGCGTCTATTGCCGAGGCTCCCCTGGGTCTAGTGCACCTGGGATTTCATTTTGGAGGCGTTGTCATGCGTTTCGTGGAAGTGGCAGGCGTGAGTACAAGGCTCACCGCCTTCTTTAGCACATGTGCCTCATAGTGCACAGACTCTCACTCGGAGGCGTGCCACCACGCCTCCCGTGACTTGCAGGAGGTGCGCGCCTATCCCCCAACTCCCCTGGGACTGTCTAGAGCACGCGGGAATCCATTTTAGCCGCGTGGCGATGTGTTTCGTGGAAGTGGCAGGCGTCAGTACAAGACTGACCGCCTTCTTTAGCACATGTGCCTCACAGTGCACAGCCTCTCACTAGCAGGCAAGCCACTACGGCTCCCGTGATCTGGCAGGAGGTGCGCGCCTACTCTCCCGTTCCTCTGGGACTATCTAGTGCACCCGGGAATCCGTTTTGGCCGCGTGGTGATGTGTTTCGTGGAAGTAGCAGGCGTGAGTACAAGGCTCACCCCTTCCTCTTGCACAGCCTCCCACTCTCACGCATGCCACTCCGTCGCCCGTGATTTCCCGGAGTTGCGCGTCTATTGCCGAGGTTCCCCTGGGTCTCTTGCACCTGGGATTTCATTTTGGAGGCGTTGTCATGCGTTTCGTGGAAGTGGCAGGCGTGAGTACAAGGCTCACCGCCTTCTTTAGGACATGTGACTGACAGTTCACAGCCTCTCACTGGCAGCTTACTGGCAGGCGTGCCACTACGGCTCCCGTGATTTGGCAGGAGGTGCGCGCCTACTCTCCAACTCCCCTGGGACTATCTTGTGCACCCGTAAATCCGTTTTGGCCGCGTGGTGATGTGTTTCGTGGAAGTAGCAGGCGTGAGTACAAGCCTCACCCCTTCCTCTTGCACAGCCTCCCACTCTCACGCTTGCCACTCCGTCGCCCGTGATTTCCCGGAGTTGTGCGTCCCTTGCCGAGGTTGCCCTGGGTCTAGTGCACCTGGGATTTTATTTTGGAGGCGTTGTCATGCGTTTCGTAAAAGTGGCAGGCGTGAGTACAAGACTCACCGCCTTCTTTAGCCCATGTGCCTCACAGTGCACAGCCTCTTACTGGCAGGCGTGCCACTACTGCTCCCGTGATTTGGCAGGAGGTGCGCGCCTACTCTTCAACTCCCTTGGGACTATCTAGTGCACCCGGGAATCCGTTTTGGCCGCGTGGTCATGTGTTTCGTGGAAGTAGCAGGCGTGAGTACAAGACTCACCCCTTCCTCTTGCAGAGCCTCCCACTCTCACGCATGCCACTCCGTCGCCCGTGATTTCCCAGAGTTGCGCGTCTATTGCCGAGGCTCCCCTGGGTCTAGTGCACCTGGGATTTCATTTTGGAGGCGTTGTCATGCGTTTCGTGGAAGTGGCAGGCGTGAGTACAAGGCTCACCGCCTTCTTTAGCACATGTGCCTCATAGTGCACAGACTCTCACTCGGAGGCGTGCCACCACGCCTCCCGTGACTTGCAGGAGGTGCGCGCCTATCCCCCAACTCCCCTGGGACTGTCTAGAGCACGCGGGAATCCATTTTAGCCGCGTGGCGATGTGTTTCGTGGAAGTGGCAGGCGTCAGTACAAGACTGACCGCCTTCTTTAGCACATGTGCCTCACAGTGCACAGCCTCTCACTAGCAGGCAAGCCACTACGGCTCCCGTGATCTGGCAGGAGGTGCGCGCCTACTCTCCCGTTCCTCTGGGACTATCTAGTGCACCCGGGAATCCGTTTTGGCCGCGTGGTGATGTGTTTCGTGGAAGTAGCAGGCGTGAGTACAAGGCTCACCCCTTCCTCTTGCACAGCCTCCCACTCTCACGCATGCCACTCCGTCGCCCGTGATTTCCCGGAGTTGCGCGTCTATTGCCGAGGTTCCCCTGGGTCTCTTGCACCTGGGATTTTATTTTGGAGGCGTTGTCATGCGTTTCGTGGAAGTGGCAGGCGTGAGTACAAGGCTCACCGCCTTCTTTAGGACATGTGACTGACAGTTCACAGCCTCTCACTGGCAGCTTACTGGCAGGCGTGCCACTACGGCTCCCGTGATTTGGCAGGAGGTGCGCGCCTACTCTCCAACTCCCCTGGGACTATCTTGTGCACCCGTAAATCCGTTTTGGCCGCGTGGTGATGTGTTTCGTGGAAGTAGCAGGCGTGAGTACAAGCCTCACCCCTTCCTCTTGCACAGCCTCCCACTCTCACGCTTGCCACTCCGTCGCCCGTGATTTCCCGGAGTTGTGCGTCCCTTGCCGAGGTTCCGCTGGGTCTAGTGCACCTGGGATTTTATTTTGGAGGCGTTGTCATGCGTTTCGTAAAAGTGGCAGGCGTGAGTACAAGGCTCACCGCCTTCTTTAGCACATGTGCCTCATAGTGCACAGCCTCTCACTCGGAGGCGTGCCACCACGACTCCCGTGACTTGCAGGAGGTGCGCGCCTACCCCCCAACTCCCCTGGGACTATCTAGTGCACGCGGGAATTCATTTTAACCGCGTGGTGATGTGTTTCGTGGAAGTGGCGGGCGTGAGTACAAGACTCACCGCCTTCTTTAGCACATGTGCCTCACAGTGCACAGCCTCTTACTGGCAGGCGTGCCACTACTGCTCCCGTGATTTGGCAGGAGGTGCGCGCCTACTCTTCAACTCCCTTGGGACTATCTAGTGCACCCGGGAATCCGTTTTGGCCGCGTGGTCATGTGTTTCGTGGAAGTAGCAGGCGTGAGTACAAGACTCACCCCTTCCTCTTGCAGAGCCTCCCACTCTCACGCATGCCACTCCGTCGCCCGTGATTTCCCAGAGTTGCGCGTCTATTGCCGAGGCTCCCCTGGGTCTAGTGCACCTGGGATTTCATTTTGGAGGCGTTGTCATGCGTTTCGTGGAAGTGGCAGGCGTGAGTACAAGGCTCACCGCCCTCTTTAGGACAGGTGCCTCACAGTGCACAGCCTCTCACTGGCAGGCGTGCCACTACGGCTCCCGTGATTTGGCAGGAGGTGCGCGCCCACTCTCCAACTCCCCTGGGACTATCTACTGCACCCGGGAATCCGTTTTGGCCGCGTGGTCATGTGTTTCGTGGAAGTAGCAGGCGTGAGTACAAGACTCACCCCTTCCTCTTGCACAGCCTCCAACTCTCACGCATGCCACTCCGTCGCCCGTGATTTCCCGGAGTTGCGCGTCTATTGCGGAGGTTCCCCTGGGTCTAGTGCACCTGGGATTTCATTTTGGAGGCGTTGTCATGCGTTTCGTGGAAGTGGCAGGCGTGAGTACAAGGCTCACCGCCTTCTTTAGCACATGTGCCTCATAGTGCACAGACTCTCACTCGGAGGCGTGCCACCACGCCTCCCGTTACTTGCAGGAGGTGCGCGCCTATCCCCAAACTCCCCTGGGACTGTCGAGAGCACGCGGGAATCCATTTTAGCCGCGTGGCGATGTGTTTCGTGGAAGTGGCAGGCGTCAGTACAAGACTGACCGCCTTCTTTAGCACATGTGCCTCACAGTGCACAGCCTCTCACTGGCAGGCGTGCCACTACGGCTCCCGTGATCTGGCAGGAGGTGCGCGCCTACTCTCCAACTCCCCTGGGACTATCTAGTGCACCCGGGAATCCGTTTTGGCCGCGTGGTGATGTGTTTTGTGGAAGTAGCAGGCGTGAGTACAAGGCTCACCCCTTCCTCTTGCACAGCCTCCCACTCTCACGCATGCCACTCCGTCGCCCGTGATTTCCCGGAGCTGCGCGTCTATTGCCGAGGTTCCCCTGGGTCTATTGCACCTGGGATTTTATTTTGGAGGCGTTGTCATGCGTTTCGTGAAAGTGGCAGGCGTGAGTACAAGGCTCACCGCCTTCTTTAGGACATTTGACTGACAGTTCACAGCCTCTCACTGGCAGCTCACTGGCAGGCGTGCCACTACGGCTCCCGTGATTTGACAGGAGGTGCGCGCCTACTCTCCAACTCCCCTGGGACTATCTTGTGCACCCGGAAATCCGTTTTGGCCGCGTGGTGATGTGTTTCGTGGAAGTAGCAGGCGTGAGTACAAGCCTCACCCCTTCCTCTTGCACAGCCTCCCACTCTCACGCATGCCACTCCGTCGCCCGTGATTTCCCGGAGTTGTGCGTCCCTTGCCGAGGTACCCCTGGGTCTAGTGCACCTGGGATTTTATTTTGGAGGCGTTGTCATGCGTTTCGTAAAAGTGGCAGGCGTGAGTACAAGGCTCACCGCCTTCTTTAGCACATGTGCCTCATAGTGCACAGCCTCTCACTCGGAGGCGTGCCACCACGACTCCCGTGACTTGCAGGAGGTGCGCGCCTATCCCCCAACTCCCCTGGGACTATCTAGTGCACGCGGGAATCCATTTTAACCGCGTGGTGATGTGTTTCGTGGAAGTGGCGGGCGTGAGTACCAGACTGACCGCCTTCTTTAGCACATGTGCCTCAAGTTGCACAGCCTCTCACTGGCAGGCGTGCCACTACGGCTCCCGTGATCTGGCAGGAGGTGCGCGCCTACTCTCCAACTCCCCTGGGACTATCTAGTGCACCCGGGAATCCGTTTTGGCCGCGTGGTGATGTGTTTCGTGGAAGTAGTAGGCGTGAGTACAAGGCTCACCCCTTCCTCTTGCACAGCCTCCCACTCTCACGCATGCCACTCCGTCGCCCGTGATTTCCCGGAGTTGCGCGTCTATTGCCGAGGTTCCCCTGGGTCTATTGCACCTGTGATTTCATTTTGGAGGCGTTGTCATGCGTTTCGTGGAAGTGGCAGGCGTGAGTAGAAGGCGCACCGCCTTCTTTAGGACATGTGCCTGACAGTGCACAGCCTCTCACTGGCAGCTCACTGGCAGGCGTGCCACTACGGCTCCCGTGATTTGGCAGGAGGTGCGCGCCTACTCTCCAACTCCCCTGGGACTATCTTGTGCACCCGGAAATCCCTTTTGGCCGCGTGGTGATGTGTTTCGTGGAAGTAGCAGGCGTGAGTACAAGCCTCACCCCTTCCTCTTCCACAGCCTCCCACTCTCACGCATGCCACTCCGTCGCCCGTGATTTCCCGGAGTTGTACGTCCCTTGCCGAGGTTCCGCTGGGTCTAGTGCACCTGGGATTTTATTTTGGAGGCGTTGTCATGCGTTTCGTAAAAGTGGCAGGCGTGAGTACAAGGCTCACCGCCTTCTTTAGCACATGTGCCTCATAGTGCACAGCCTCTCACTCGGAGGCGTGCCACCACGACTCCCGTGACTTTCAGGAGGTGCGCGCCTACCCCCCAACTCCCCTGGGACTATCTAGTGCACGCGGGAATTCATTTTAACCGCGTGGTGATGTGTTTCGTGGAAGTGGCGGGCGTGAGTACAAGACTCACCGCCTTCTTTAGCACATGTGCCTCACAGTGCACAGCCTCTTACTGGCAGGCGTGCCACTACTGCTCCCGTGATTTGGCAGGAGGTGCGCGCCTACTCTTCAACTCCCTTGGGACTATCTAGTGCACCCGGGAATCCGTTTTGGCCGCGTGGTGATGTGTTTCGTGGAAGTAGCAGGCGTGAGTACAAGGCTCACCCCTTCCTCTTGCACAGCCTCCCACTCTCACGCATGCCACTCCGTCGCCCGTGATTTCCCAGAGTTGCGCGTCTATTGCCGAGGCTCCCCTGGGTCTAGTGCACCTGGGATTTCATTTTGGAGGCGTTGTCATGCGTTTCGTGGAAGTGGCAGGCGTGAGTACAAGGCTCACCGCCCTCTTTAGGACAGGTGCCTCACAGTGCACAGCCTATCACTGGCAGGCGTGCCACTACGGCTCCCGTGATTTGGCAGGAGGTGCGCGCCCACTCTCCAACTCCCCTGGGACTATCTACTGCACCCGGGAATCCGTTTTGGCCGCGTGGTCATGTGTTTCGTGGAAGAAGCAGGCGTGAGTACAAGACTCACCCCTTCCTCTTGCACAGCCTCCAACTCTCACGCATGCCACTCCGTCGCCCGTGATTTCCCGGAGTTGCGCGTCTATTGCGGAGGTTCCCCTGGGTCTAGTGCACCTGGGATTTCATTTTGGAGGCGTTGTCATGCGTTTCGTGGAAGTGGCAGGCGTGAGTACAGGGCTCACCGCCTTCTTTAGCACATGTGCCTCATAGTGCACAGACTCTCACTCGGAGGCGTGCCACCACGCCTCCCGTTACTTGCAGGAGGTGCGCGCCTATCCCCAAACTCCCCTGGGACTGTCGAGAGCACGCGGGAATCCATTTTAGCCGCGTGGCGATGTGTTTCGTGGAAGTGGCAGGCGTCAGTACAAGACTGACCGCCTTCTTTAGCACATGTGCCTCACAGTGCACAGCCTCTCACTGGCAGGCGTGCCACTACGGCTCCCGTGATCTGGCAGGAGGTGCGCGCCTACTCTCCAACTCCCCTGGGACTATCTAGTGCACCCGGGAATCCGTTTTGGCCGCGTGGTGATGTGTTTTGTGGAAGTAGCAGGCGTGAGTACAAGGCTCACCCCTTCCTCTTGCACAGCCTCCCACTCTCACGCATGCCACTCCGTCGCCCGTGATTTCCCGGAGCTGCGCGTCTATTGCCGAGGTTCCCCTGGGTCTATTGCACCTGGGATTTTATTTTGGAGGCGTTGTCATGCGTTTCGTGGAAGTGGCAGGCGTGAGTACAAGGCTCACCGCCTTCTTTAGGACATTTGACTGACAGTTCACAGCCTCTCACTGGCAGCTCACTGGCAGGCGTGCCACTACGGCTCCCGTGATTTGACAGGAGGTGCGCGCCTACTCTCCAACTCCCCTGGGACTATCTTGTGCACCCGGAAATCCGTTTTGGCCGCGTGGTGATGTGTTTCGTGGAAGTAGCAGGCGTGAGTACAAGCCTCACCCCTTCCTCTTGCACAGCCTCCCACTCTCACGCATGCCACTCCGTCGCCCGTGATTTCCCGGAGTTGTGCGTCCCTTGCTGAGGTACCCCTGGGTCTAGTGCACCTGGGATTTTATTTTGGAGGCGTTGTCATGCGTTTCGTAAAAGTGGCAGGCGTGAGTACAAGGCTCACCGCCTTCTTTAGCACATGTGCCTCATAGTGCACAGCCTCTCACTCGGAGGCGTGCCACCACGACTCCCGTGACTTGCAGGAGGTGCGCGCCTATCCCCCAACTCCCCTGGGACTATCTAGTGCACGCGGGAATCCATTTTAACCGCGTGGTGATGTGTTTCGTGGAAGTGGCGGGCGTGAGTACCAGACTGACCGCCTTCTTTAGCACATGTGCCTCAAGTTGCACAGCCTCTCACTGGCAGGCGTGCCACTACGGCTCCCGTGATCTGGCAGGAGGTGCGCGCCTACTCTCCAACTCCCCTGGGACTATCTAGTGCACCCGGGAATCCGTTTTGGCCGCGTGGTGATGTGTTTCGTGGAAGTAGTAGGCGTGAGTACAAGGCTCACCCCTTCCTCTTGCACAGCCTCCCACTCTCACGCATGCCACTCCGTCGCCCGTGATTTCCCGGAGTTGCGCGTCTATTGCCGAGGTTCCCCTGGGTCTATTGCACCTGTGATTTCATTTTGGAGGCGTTGTCATGCGTTTCGTGGAAGTGGCAGGCGTGAGTAGAAGGCGCACCGCCTTCTTTAGGACATGTGCCTGACAGTGCACAGCCTCTCACTGGCAGCTCACTGGCAGGCGTGCCACTACGGCTCCCGTGATTTGGCAGGAGGTGCGCGCCTACTCTCCAACTCCCCTGGGACTATCTTGTGCACCCGGAAATCCCTTTTCGCCGCGTGGTGATGTGTTTCGTGGAAGTAGCAGGCGTGAGTACAAGCCTCACCCCTTCCTCTTCCACAGCCTCCCACTCTCACGCATGCCACTCCGTCGCCCGTGATTTCCCGGAGTTGTACGTCCCTTGCCGAGGTTGCGCTGGGTCTAGTGCACCTGGGATTTTATTTTGGAGGCGTTGTCATGCGTTTCGTAAAAGTGGCAGGCGTGAGTACAAGGCTCACCGCCTTCTTTAGCACATGTGCCTCATAGTGCACAGCCTCTCACTCGGAGGCGTGCCACCACGACTCCCGTGACTTTCAGGAGGTGCGCGCCTACCCCCCAACTCCCCTGGGACTATCTAGTGCACGCGGGAATTCATTTTAACCGCGTGGTGATGTGTTTCGTGGAAGTGGCGGGCGTGAGTACAAGACTCACCGCCTTCTTTAGCACATGTGCCTCACAGTGCACAGCCTCTTACTGGCAGGCGTGCCACTACTGCTCCCGTGATTTGGCAGGAGGTGCGCGCCTACTCTTCAACTCCCTTGGGACTATCTAGTGCACCCGGGAATCCGTTTTGGCCGCGTGGTGATGTGTTTCGTGGAAGTAGCAGGCGTGAGTACAAGGCTCACCCCTTCCTCTTGCACAGCCTCCCACTCTCACGCATGCCACTCCGTCGCCCGTGATTTCCCAGAGTTGCGCGTCTATTGCCGAGGCTCCCCTGGGTCTAGTGCACCTGGGATTTCATTTTGGAGGCGTTGTCATGCGTTTCGTGGAAGTGGCAGGCGTGAGTACAAGGCTCACCGCCCTCTTTAGGACAGGTGCCTCACAGTGCACAGCCTCTCACTGGCAGGCGTGCCACTACGGCTCCCGTGATTTGGCAGGAGGTGCGCGCCCACTCTCCAACTCCCCTGGGACTATCTACTGCACCCGGGAATCCGTTTTGGCCGCGTGGTCATGTGTTTCGTGGAAGTAGCAGGCGTGAGTACAAGACTCACCCCTTCCTCTTGCACAGCCTCCAACTCTCACGCATGCCACTCCGTCGCCCGTGATTTCCCGGAGTTGCGCGTCTATTGCGGAGGTTCCCCTGGGTCTAGTGCACCTGGGATTTCATTTTGGAGGCGTTGTCATGCGTTTCGTGGAAGTGGCAGGCGTGAGTACAAGGCTCACCGCCTTCTTTAGCACATGTGCCTCATAGTGCACAGACTCTCACTCGGAGGCGTGCCACCACGCCTCCCGTTACTTGCAGGAGGTGCGCGCCTATCCCCAAACTCCCCTGGGACTGTCGAGAGCACGCGGGAATCCATTTTAGCCGCGTGGCGATGTGTTTCGTGGAAGTGGCAGGCGTCAGTACAAGACTGACCGCCTTCTTTAGCACATGTGCCTCACAGTGCACAGCCTCTCACTGGCAGGCGTGCCACTACGGCTCCCGTGATCTGGCAGGAGGTGCGCGCCTACTCTCCAACTCCCCTGGGACTATCTAGTGCACCCGGGAATCCGTTTTGGCCGCGTGGTGATGTGTTTTGTGGAAGTAGCAGGCGTGAGTACAAGGCTCACCCCTTCCTCTTGCACAGCCTCCCACTCTCACGCATGCCACTCCGTCGCCCGTGATTTCCCGGAGCTGTGCGTCTATTGCCGAGGTTCCCCTGGGTCTATTGCACCTGGGATTTTATTTTGGAGGCGTTGTCATGCGTTTCGTGGAAGTGGCAGGCGTGAGTACAAGGCTCACCGCCTTCTTTAGGACATTTGACTGACAGTTCACAGCCTCTCACTGGCAGCTCACTGGCAGGCGTGCCACTACGGCTCCCGTGATTTGACAGGAGGTGCGCGCCTACTCTCCAACTCCCCTGGGACTATCTTGTGCACCCGGAAATCCGTTTTGGCCGCGTGGTGATGTGTTTCGTGGAAGTAGCAGGCGTGAGTACAAGCCTCACCCCTTCCTCTTGCACAGCCTCCCACTCTCACGCATGCCACTCCGTCGCCCGTGATTTCCCGGAGTTGTGCGTCCCTTGCCGAGGTACCCCTGGGTCTAGTGCACCTGGGATTTTATTTTGGAGGCGTTGTCATGCGTTTCGTAAAAGTGGCAGGCGTGAGTACAAGGCTCACCGCCTTCTTTAGCACATGTGCCTCATAGTGCACAGCCTCTCACTCGGAGGCGTGCCACCACGACTCCCGTGACTTGCAGGAGGTGCGCGCCTATCCCCCAACTCCCCTGGGACTATCTAGTGCACGCGGGAATCCATTTTAACCGCGTGGTGATGTGTTTCGTGGAAGTGGCGGGCGTGAGTACCAGACTGACCGCCTTCTTTAGCACATGTGCCGCAAGTTGCACAGACTCTCACTGGCAGGCGTGCCACTACGGCTCCCGTGATCTGGCAGGAGGTGCGCGCCTACTCTCCAACTCCCCTGGGACTATCTAGTGCACCCGGGAATCCGTTTTGGCCGCGTGGTGATGTGTTTCGTGGAAGTAGTAGGCGTGAGTACAAGGCTCACCCCTTCCTCTTGCACAGCCTCCCACTCTCACGCATGCCACTCCGTCGCCCGTGATTTCCCGGAGTTGCGCGTCTATTGCCGAGGTTCCCCTGGGTCTATTGCACCTGTGATTTCATTTTGGAGGCGTTGTCATGCGTTTCGTGGAAGTGGCAGGCGTGAGTAGAAGGCGCACCGCCTTCTTTAGGACATGTGCCTGACAGTGCACAGCCTCTCACTGGCAGCTCACTGGCAGGCGTGCCACTACGGCTCCCGTGATTTGGCAGGAGGTGCGCGCCTACTCTCCAACTCCCCTGGGACTATCTTGTGCACCCGGAAATCCCTTTTGGCCGCGTGGTGATGTGTTTCGTGGAAGTAGCAGGCGTGAGTACAAGCCTCACCCCTTCCTCTTCCACAGCCTCCCACTCTCACGCATGCCACTCCGTCGCCCGTGATTTCCCGGAGTTGTACGTCCCTTGCCGAGGTTCCGCTGGGTCTAGTGCACCTGGGATTTTATTTTGGAGGCGTTGTCATGCGTTTCGTAAAAGTGGCAGGCGTGAGTACAAGGCTCACCGCCTTCTTTAGCACATGTGCCTCATAGTGCACAGCCTCTCACTCGGAGGCGTGCCACCACGACTCCCGTGACTTTCAGGAGGTGCGCGCCTACCCCCCAACTCCCCTGGGACTATCTAGTGCACGCGGGAATTCATTTTAACCGCGTGGTGATGTGTTTCGTGGAAGTGGCGGGCGTGAGTACAAGACTCACCGCCTTCTTTAGCACATGTGCCTCACAGTGCACAGCCTCTTACTGGCAGGCGTGCCACTACTGCTCCCGTGATTTGGCAGGAGGTGCGCGCCTACTCTTCAACTCCCTTGGGACTATCTAGTGCACCCGGGAATCCGTTTTGGCCGCGTGGTGATGTGTTTCGTGGAAGTAGCAGGCGTGAGTACAAGGCTCACCCCTTCCTCTTGCACAGCCTCCCACTCTCACGCATGCCACTCCGTCGCCCGTGATTTCCCAGAGTTGCGCGTCTATTGCCGAGGCTCCCCTGGGTCTAGTGCACCTGGGATTTCATTTTGGAGGCGTTGTCATGCGTTTCGTGGAAGTGGCAGGCGTGAGTACAAGGCTCACCGCCCTCTTTAGGACAGGTGCCTCACAGTGCACAGCCTATCACTGGCAGGCGTGCCACTACGGCTCCCGTGATTTGGCAGGAGGTGCGCGCCCACTCTCCAACTCCCCTGGGACTATCTACTGCACCCGGGAATCCGTTTTGGCCGCGTGGTCATGTGTTTCGTGGAAGAAGCAGGCGTGAGTACAAGACTCACCCCTTCCTCTTGCACAGCCTCCAACTCTCACGCATGCCACTCCGTCGCCCGTGATTTCCCGGAGTTGCGCGTCTATTGCGGAGGTTCCCCTGGGTCTAGTGCACCTGGGATTTCATTTTGGAGGCGTTGTCATGCGTTTCGTGGAAGTGGCAGGCGTGAGTACAGGGCTCACCGCCTTCTTTAGCACATGTGCCTCATAGTGCACAGACTCTCACTCGGAGGCGTGCCACCACGCCTCCCGTTACTTGCAGGAGGTGCGCGCCTATCCCCAAACTCCCCTGGGACTGTCGAGAGCACGCGGGAATCCATTTTAGCCGCGTGGCGATGTGTTTCGTGGAAGTGGCAGGCGTCAGTACAAGACTGACCGCCTTCTTTAGCACATGTGCCTCACAGTGCACAGCCTCTCACTGGCAGGCGTGCCACTACGGCTCCCGTGATCTGGCAGGAGGTGCGCGCCTACTCTCCAACTCCCCTGGGACTATCTAGTGCACCCGGGAATCCGTTTTGGCCGCGTGGTGATGTGTTTTGTGGAAGTAGCAGGCGTGAGTACAAGGCTCACCCCTTCCTCTTGCACAGCCTCCCACTCTCACGCATGCCACTCCGTCGCCCGTGATTTCCCGGAGCTGCGCGTCTATTGCCGAGGTTCCCCTGGGTCTATTGCACCTGGGATTTTATTTTGGAGGCGTTGTCATGCGTTTCGTGAAAGTGGCAGGCGTGAGTACAAGGCTCACCGCCTTCTTTAGGACATTTGACTGACAGTTCACAGCCTCTCACTGGCAGCTCACTGGCAGGCGTGCCACTACGGCTCCCGTGATTTGACAGGAGGTGCGCGCCTACTCTCCAACTCCCCTGGGACTATCTTGTGCACCCGGAAATCCGTTTTGGCCGCGTGGTGATGTGTTTCGTGGAAGTAGCAGGCGTGAGTACAAGCCTCACCCCTTCCTCTTGCACAGCCTCCCACTCTCACGCATGCCACTCCGTCGCCCGTGATTTCCCGGAGTTGTGCGTCCCTTGCCGAGGTACCCCTGGGTCTAGTGCACCTGGGATTTTATTTTGGAGGCGTTGTCATGCGTTTCGTAAAAGTGGCAGGCGTGAGTACAAGGCTCACCGCCTTCTTTAGCACATGTGCCTCATAGTGCACAGCCTCTCACTCGGAGGCGTGCCACCACGACTCCCGTGACTTGCAGGAGGTGCGCGCCTATCCCCCAACTCCCCTGGGACTATCTAGTGCACGCGGGAATCCATTTTAACCGCGTGGTGATGTGTTTCGTGGAAGTGGCGGGCGTGAGTACCAGACTGACCGCCTTCTTTAGCACATGTGCCTCAAGTTGCACAGCCTCTCACTGGCAGGCGTGCCACTACGGCTCCCGTGATCTGGCAGGAGGTGCGCGCCTACTCTCCAACTCCCCTGGGACTATCTAGTGCACCCGGGAATCCGTTTTGGCCGCGTGGTGATGTGTTTCGTGGAAGTAGTAGGCGTGAGTACAAGGCTCACCCCTTCCTCTTGCACAGCCTCCCACTCTCACGCATGCCACTCCGTCGCCCGTGATTTCCCGGAGTTGCGCGTCTATTGCCGAGGTTCCCCTGGGTCTATTGCACCTGTGATTTCATTTTGGAGGCGTTGTCATGCGTTTCGTGGAAGTGGCAGGCGTGAGTAGAAGGCGCACCGCCTTCTTTAGGACATGTGCCTGACAGTGCACAGCCTCTCACTGGCAGCTCACTGGCAGGCGTGCCACTACGGCTCCCGTGATTTGGCAGGAGGTGCGCGCCTACTCTCCAACTCCCCTGGGACTATCTTGTGCACCCGGAAATCCCTTTTGGCCGCGTGGTGATGTGTTTCGTGGAAGTAGCAGGCGTGAGTACAAGCCTCACCCCTTCCTCTTCCACAGCCTCCCACTCTCACGCATGCCACTCCGTCGCCCGTGATTTCCCGGAGTTGTACGTCCCTTGCCGAGGTTCCGCTGGGTCTAGTGCACCTGGGATTTTATTTTGGAGGCGTTGTCATGCGTTTCGTAAAAGTGGCAGGCGTGAGTACAAGGCTCACCGCCTTCTTTAGCACATGTGCCTCATAGTGCACAGCCTCTCACTCGGAGGCGTGCCACCACGACTCCCGTGACTTTCAGGAGGTGCGCGCCTACCCCCCAACTCCCCTGGGACTATCTAGTGCACGCGGGAATTCATTTTAACCGCGTGGTGATGTGTTTCGTGGAAGTGGCGGGCGTGAGTACAAGACTCACCGCCTTCTTTAGCACATGTGCCTCACAGTGCACAGCCTCTTACTGGCAGGCGTGCCACTACTGCTCCCGTGATTTGGCAGGAGGTGCGCGCCTACTCTTCAACTCCCTTGGGACTATCTAGTGCACCCGGGAATCCGTTTTGGCCGCGTGGTGATGTGTTTCGTGGAAGTAGCAGGCGTGAGTACAAGGCTCACCCCTTCCTCTTGCACAGCCTCCCACTCTCACGCATGCCACTCCGTCGCCCGTGATTTCCCAGAGTTGCGCGTCTATTGCCGAGGCTCCCCTGGGTCTAGTGCACCTGGGATTTCATTTTGGAGGCGTTGTCATGCGTTTCGTGGAAGTGGCAGGCGTGAGTACAAGGCTCACCGCCCTCTTTAGGACAGGTGCCTCACAGTGCACAGCCTATCACTGGCAGGCGTGCCACTACGGCTCCCGTGATTTGGCAGGAGGTGCGCGCCCACTCTCCAACTCCCCTGGGACTATCTACTGCACCCGGGAATCCGTTTTGGCCGCGTGGTCATGTGTTTCGTGGAAGAAGCAGGCGTGAGTACAAGACTCACCCCTTCCTCTTGCACAGCCTCCAACTCTCACGCATGCCACTCCGTCGCCCGTGATTTCCCGGAGTTGCGCGTCTATTGCGGAGGTTCCCCTGGGTCTAGTGCACCTGGGATTTCATTTTGGAGGCGTTGTCATGCGTTTCGTGGAAGTGGCAGGCGTGAGTACAGGGCTCACCGCCTTCTTTAGCACATGTGCCTCATAGTGCACAGACTCTAACTCGGAGGCGTGCCACCACGCCTCCCGTTACTTGCAGGAGGTGCGCGCCTATCCCCAAACTCCCCTGGGACTGTCGAGAGCACGCGGGAATCCATTTTAGCCGCGTGGCGATGTGTTTCGTGGAAGTGGCAGGCGTCAGTACAAGACTGACCGCCTTCTTTAGCACATGTGCCTCACAGTGCACAGCCTCTCACTGGCAGGCGTGCCACTACGGCTCCCGTGATCTGGCAGGAGGTGCGCGCCTACTCTCCAACTCCCCTGGGACTATCTAGTGCACCCGGGAATCCGTTTTGGCCGCGTGGTGATGTGTTTTGTGGAAGTAGCAGGCGTGAGTACAAGGCTCACCCCTTCCTCTTGCACAGCCTCCCACTCTCACGCATGCCACTCCGTCGCCCGTGATTTCCCGGAGCTGCGCGTCTATTGCCGAGGTTCCCCTGGGTCTATTGCACCTGGGATTTTATTTTGGAGGCGTTGTCATGCGTTTCGTGGAAGTGGCAGGCGTGAGTACAAGGCTCACCGCCTTCTTTAGGACATTTGACTGACAGTTCACAGCCTCTCACTGGCAGCTCACTGGCAGGCGTGCCACTACGGCTCCCGTGATTTGACAGGAGGTGCGCGCCTACTCTCCAACTCCCCTGGGACTATCTTGTGCACCCGGAAATCCGTTTTGGCCGCGTGGTGATGTGTTTCGTGGAAGTAGCAGGCGTGAGTACAAGCCTCACCCCTTCCTCTTGCACAGCCTCCCACTCTCACGCATGCCACTCCGTCGCCCGTGATTTCCCGGAGTTGTGCGTCCCTTGCCGAGGTACCCCTGGGTCTAGTGCACCTGGGATTTTATTTTGGAGGCGTTGTCATGCGTTTCGTAAAAGTGGCAGGCGTGAGTACAAGGCTCACCGCCTTCTTTAGCACATGTGCCTCATAGTGCACAGCCTCTCACTCGGAGGCGTGCCACCACGACTCCCGTGACTTGCAGGAGGTGCGCGCCTATCCCCCAACTCCCCTGGGACTATCTAGTGCACGCGGGAATCCATTTTAACCGCGTGGTGATGTGTTTCGTGGAAGTGGCGGGCGTGAGTACCAGACTGACCGCCTTCTTTAGCACATGTGCCTCAAGTTGCACAGCCTCTCACTGGCAGGCGTGCCACTACGGCTCCCGTGATCTGGCAGGAGGTGCGCGCCTACTCTCCAACTCCCCTGGGACTATCTAGTGCACCCGGGAATCCGTTTTGGCCGCGTGGTGATGTGTTTCGTGGAAGTAGTAGGCGTGAGTACAAGGCTCACCCCTTCCTCTTGCACAGCCTCCCACTCTCACGCATGCCACTCCGTCGCCCGTGATTTCCCGGAGTTGCGCGTCTATTGCCGAGGTTCCCCTGGGTCTATTGCACCTGTGATTTCATTTTGGAGGCGTTGTCATGCGTTTCGTGGAAGTGGCAGGCGTGAGTAGAAGGCGCACCGCCTTCTTTAGGACATGTGCCTGACAGTGCACAGCCTCTCACTGGCAGCTCACTGGCAGGCGTGCCACTACGGCTCCCGTGATTTGGCAGGAGGTGCGCGCCTACTCTCCAACTCCCCTGGGACTATCTTGTGCACCCGGAAATCCCTTTTGGCCGCGTGGTGATGTGTTTCGTGGAAGTAGCAGGCGTGAGTACAAGCCTCACCCCTTCCTCTTCCACAGCCTCCCACTCTCACGCATGCCACTCCGTCGCCCGTGATTTCCCGGAGTTGTACGTCCCTTGCCGAGGTTCCGCTGGGTCTAGTGCACCTGGGATTTTATTTTGGAGGCGTTGTCATGCGTTTCGTAAAAGTGGCAGGCGTGAGTACAAGGCTCACCGCCTTCTTTAGCACATGTGCCTCATAGTGCACAGCCTCTCACTCGGAGGCGTGCCACCACGACTCCCGTGACTTTGAGGAGGTGCGCGCCTACCCCCCAACTCCCCTGGGACTATCTAGTGCACGCGGGAATTCATTTTAACCGCGTGGTGATGTGTTTCGTGGAAGTGGCGGGCGTGAGTACAAGACTCACCGCCTTCTTTAGCACATGTGCCTCACAGTGCACAGCCTCTTACTGGCAGGCGTGCCACTACTGCTCCCGTGATTTGGCAGGAGGTGCGCGCCTACTCTTCAACTCCCTTGGGACTATCTAGTGCACCCGGGAATCCGTTTTGGCCGCGTGGTGATGTGTTTCGTGGAAGTAGCAGGCGTGAGTACAAGGCTCACCCCTTCCTCTTGCACAGCCTCCCACTCTCACGCATGCCACTCCGTCGCCCGTGATTTCCCAGAGTTGCGCGTCTATTGCCGAGGCTCCCCTGGGTCTAGTGCACCTGGGATTTCATTTTGGAGGCGTTGTCATGCGTTTCGTGGAAGTGGCAGGCGTGAGTACAAGGCTCACCGCCCTCTTTAGGACAGGTGCCTCACAGTGCACAGCCTCTCACTGGCAGGCGTGCCACTACGGCTCCCGTGATTTGGCAGGAGGTGCGCGCCCACTCTCCAACTCCCCTGGGACTATCTACTGCACCCGGGAATCCGTTTTGGCCGCGTGGTCATGTGTTTCGTGGAAGTAGCAGGCGTGAGTACAAGACTCACCCCTTCCTCTTGCACAGCCTCCAACTCTCACGCATGCCACTCCGTCGCCCGTGATTTCCCGGAGTTGCGCGTCTATTGCGGAGGTTCCCCTGGGTCTAGTGCACCTGGGATTTCATTTTGGAGGCGTTGTCATGCGTTTCGTGGAAGTGGCAGGCGTGAGTACAGGGCTCACCGCCTTCTTTAGCACATGTGCCTCATAGTGCACAGACTCTCACTCGGAGGCGTGCCACCACGCCTCCCGTTACTTGCAGGAGGTGCGCGCCTATCCCCAAACTCCCCTGGGACTGTCGAGAGCACGCGGGAATCCATTTTAGCCGCGTGGCGATGTGTTTCGTGGAAGTGGCAGGCGTCAGTACAAGACTGACCGCCTTCTTTAGCACATGTGCCTCACAGTGCACAGCCTCTCACTGGCAGGCGTGCCACTACGGCTCCCGTGATCTGGCAGGAGGTGCGCGCCTACTCTCCAACTCCCCTGGGACTATCTAGTGCACCCGGGAATCCGTTTTGGCCGCGTGGTGATGTGTTTTGTGGAAGTAGCAGGCGTGAGTACAAGGCTCACCCCTTCCTCTTGCACAGCCTCCCACTCTCACGCATGCCACTCCGTCGCCCGTGATTTCCCGGAGCTGCGCGTCTATTGCCGAGGTTCCCCTGGGTCTATTGCACCTGGGATTTTATTTTGGAGGCGTTGTCATGCGTTTCGTGAAAGTGGCAGGCGTGAGTACAAGGCTCACCGCCTTCTTTAGGACATTTGACTGACAGTTCACAGCCTCTCACTGGCAGCTCACTGGCAGGCGTGCCACTACGGCTCCCGTGATTTGACAGGAGGTGCGCGCCTACTCTCCAACTCCCCTGGGACTATCTTGTGCACCCGGAAATCCGTTTTGGCCGCGTGGTGATGTGTTTCGTGGAAGTAGCAGGCGTGAGTACAAGCCTCACCCCTTCCTCTTGCACAGCCTCCCACTCTCACGCATGCCACTCCGTCGCCCGTGATTTCCCGGAGTTGTGCGTCCCTTGCCGAGGTACCCCTGGGTCTAGTGCACCTGGGATTTTATTTTGGAGGCGTTGTCATGCGTTTCGTAAAAGTGGCAGGCGTGAGTACAAGGCTCACCGCCTTCTTTAGCACATGTGCCTCATAGTGCACAGCCTCTCACTCGGAGGCGTGCCACCACGACTCCCGTGACTTGCAGGAGGTGCGCGCCTATCCCCCAACTCCCCTGGGACTATCTAGTGCACGCGGGAATCCATTTTAACCGCGTGGTGATGTGTTTCGTGGAAGTGGCGGGCGTGAGTACCAGACTGACCGCCTTCTTTAGCACATGTGCCTCAAGTTGCACAGCCTCTCACTGGCAGGCGTGCCACTACGGCTCCCGTGATCTGGCAGGAGGTGCGCGCCTACTCTCCAACTCCCCTGGGACTATCTAGTGCACCCGGGAATCCGTTTTGGCCGCGTGGTGATGTGTTTCGTGGAAGTAGTAGGCGTGAGTACAAGGCTCACCCCTTCCTCTTGCACAGCCTCCCACTCTCACGCATGCCACTCCGTCGCCCGTGATTTCCCGGAGTTGCGCGTCTATTGCCGAGGTTCCCCTGGGTCTATTGCACCTGTGATTTCATTTTGGAGGCGTTGTCATGCGTTTCGTGGAAGTGGCAGGCGTGAGTAGAAGGCGCACCGCCTTCTTTAGGACATGTGCCTGACAGTGCACAGCCTCTCACTGGCAGCTCACTGGCAGGCGTGCCACTACGGCTCCCGTGATTTGGCAGGAGGTGCGCGCCTACTCTCCAACTCCCCTGGGACTATCTTGTGCACCCGGAAATCCCTTTTGGCCGCGTGGTGATGTGTTTCGTGGAAGTAGCAGGCGTGAGTACAAGCCTCACCCCTTCCTCTTCCACAGCCTCCCACTCTCACGCATGCCACTCCGTTGCCCGTGATTTCCCGGAGTTGTACGTCCCTTGCCGAGGTTGCGCTGGGTCTAGTGCACCTGGGATTTTATTTTGGAGGCGTTGTCATGCGTTTCGTAAAAGTGGCAGGCGTGAGTACAAGGCTCACCGCCTTCTTTAGCACATGTGCCTCATAGTGCAAAGCCTCTCACTCGGAGGCGTGCCACCACGACTCCCGTGACTTTCAGGAGGTGCGCGCCTACCCCCCAACTCCCCTGGGACTATCTAGTGCACGCGGGAATTCATTTTAACCGCGTGGTGATGTGTTTCGTGGAAGTGGCGGGCGTGAGTACAAGACTCACCGCCTTCTTTAGCACATGTGCCTCACAGTGCACAGCCTCTTACTGGCAGGCGTGCCACTACTGCTCCCGTGATTTGGCAGGAGGTGCGCGCCTACTCTTCAACTCCCTTGGGACTATCTAGTGCACCCGGGAATCCGTTTTGGCCGCGTGGTGATGTGTTTCGTGGAAGTAGCAGGCGTGAGTACAAGGCTCACCCCTTCCTCTTGCACAGCCTCCCACTCTCACGCATGCCACTCCGTCGCCCGTGATTTCCCAGAGTTGCGCGTCTATTGCCAAGGCTCCCCTGGGTCTAGTGCACCTGGGATTTCATTTTGGAGGCGTTGTCATGCGTTTCGTGGAAGTGGCAGGCGTGAGTACAAGGCTCACCGCCCTCTTTAGGACAGGTGCCTCACAGTGCACAGCCTCTCACTGGCAGGCGTGCCACTACGGCTCCCGTGATTTGGCAGGAGGTGCGCGCCCACTCTCCAACTCCCCTGGGACTATCTACTGCACCCGGGAATCCGTTTTGGCCGCGTGGTCATGTGTTTCGTGGAAGTAGCAGGCGTGAGTACAAGACTCACCCCTTCCTCTTGCACAGCCTCCAACTCTCACGCATGCCACTCCGTCGCCCGTGATTTCCCGGAGTTGCGCGTCTATTGCGGAGGTTCCCCTGGGTCTAGTGCACCTGGGATTTCATTTTGGAGGCGTTGTCATGCGTTTCGTGGAAGTGGCAGGCGTGAGTACAAGGCTCACCGCCTTCTTTAGCACATGTGCCTCATAGTGCACAGACTCTCACTCGGAGGCGTGCCACCACGCCTCCCGTTACTTGCAGGAGGTGCGCGCCTATCCCCAAACTCCCCTGGGACTGTCGAGAGCACGCGGGAATCCATTTTAGCCGCGTGGCGATGTGTTTCGTGGAAGTGGCAGGCGTCAGTACAAGACTGACCGCCTTCTTTAGCACATGTGCCTCACAGTGCACAGCCTCTCACTGGCAGGCGTGCCACTACGGCTCCCGTGATCTGGCAGGAGGTGCGCGCCTACTCTCCAACTCCCCTGGGACTATCTAGTGCACCCGGGAATCCGTTTTGGCCGCGTGGTGATGTGTTTTGTGGAAGTAGCAGGCGTGAGTACAAGGCTCACCCCTTCCTCTTGCACAGCCTCCCACTCTCACGCATGCCACTCCGTCGCCCGTGATTTCCCGGAGCTGCGCGTCTATTGCCGAGGTTCCCCTGGGTCTATTGCACCTGGGATTTTATTTTGGAGGCGTTGTCATGCGTTTCGTGGAAGTGGCAGGCGTGAGTACAAGGCTCACCGCCTTCTTTAGGACATTTGACTGACAGTTCACAGCCTCTCACTGGCAGCTCACTGGCAGGCGTGCCACTACGGCTCCCGTGATTTGACAGGAGGTGCGCGCCTACTCTCCAACTCCCCTGGGACTATCTTGTGCACCCGGAAATCCGTTTTGGCCGCGTGGTGATGTGTTTCGTGGAAGTAGCAGGCGTGAGTACAAGCCTCACCCCTTCCTCTTGCACAGCCTCCCACTCTCACGCATGCCACTCCGTCGCCCGTGATTTCCCGGAGTTGTGCGTCCCTTGCCGAGGTACCCCTGGGTCTAGTGCACCTGGGATTTTATTTTGGAGGCGTTGTCATGCGTTTCGTAAAAGTGGCAGGCGTGAGTACAAGGCTCACCGCCTTCTTTAGCACATGTGCCTCATAGTGCACAGCCTCTCACTCGGAGGCGTGCCACCACGACTCCCGTGACTTGCAGGAGGTGCGCGCCTATCCCCCAACTCCCCTGGGACTATCTAGTGCACGCGGGAATCCATTTTAACCGCGTGGTGATGTGTTTCGTGGAAGTGGCGGGCGTGAGTACCAGACTGACCGCCTTCTTTAGCACATGTGCCGCAAGTTGCACAGACTCTCACTGGCAGGCGTGCCACTACGGCTCCCGTGATCTGGCAGGAGGTGCGCGCCTACTCTCCAACTCCCCTGGGACTATCTAGTGCACCCGGGAATCCGTTTTGGCCGCGTGGTGATGTGTTTCGTGGAAGTAGTAGGCGTGAGTACAAGGCTCACCCCTTCCTCTTGCACAGCCTCCCACTCTCACGCATGCCACTCCGTCGCCCGTGATTTCCCGGAGTTGCGCGTCTATTGCCGAGGTTCCCCTGGGTCTATTGCACCTGTGATTTCATTTTGGAGGCGTTGTCATGCGTTTCGTGGAAGTGGCAGGCGTGAGTAGAAGGCGCACCGCCTTCTTTAGGACATGTGCCTGACAGTGCACAGCCTCTCACTGGCAGCTCACTGGCAGGCGTGCCACTACGGCTCCCGTGATTTGGCAGGAGGTGCGCGCCTACTCTCCAACTCCCCTGGGACTATCTTGTGCACCCGGAAATCCCTTTTGGCCGCGTGGTGATGTGTTTCGTGGAAGTAGCAGGCGTGAGTACAAGCCTCACCCCTTCCTCTTCCACAGCCTCCCACTCTCACGCATGCCACTCCGTCGCCCGTGATTTCCCGGAGTTGTACGTCCCTTGCCGAGGTTCCGCTGGGTCTAGTGCACCTGGGATTTTATTTTGGAGGCGTTGTCATGCGTTTCGTAAAAGTGGCAGGCGTGAGTACAAGGCTCACCGCCTTCTTTAGCACATGTGCCTCATAGTGCACAGCCTCTCACTCGGAGGCGTGCCACCACGACTCCCGTGACTTTCAGGAGGTGCGCGCCTACCCCCCAACTCCCCTGGGACTATCTAGTGCACGCGGGAATTCATTTTAACCGCGTGGTGATGTGTTTCGTGGAAGTGGCGGGCGTGAGTACAAGACTCACCGCCTTCTTTAGCACATGTGCCTCACAGTGCACAGCCTCTTACTGGCAGGCGTGCCACTACTGCTCCCGTGATTTGGCAGGAGGTGCGCGCCTACTCTTCAACTCCCTTGGGACTATCTAGTGCACCCGGGAATCCGTTTTGGCCGCGTGGTGATGTGTTTCGTGGAAGTAGCAGGCGTGAGTACAAGGCTCACCCCTTCCTCTTGCACAGCCTCCCACTCTCACGCATGCCACTCCGTCGCCCGTGATTTCCCAGAGTTGCGCGTCTATTGCCGAGGCTCCCCTGGGTCTAGTGCACCTGGGATTTCATTTTGGAGGCGTTGTCATGCGTTTCGTGGAAGTGGCAGGCGTGAGTACAAGGCTCACCGCCCTCTTTAGGACAGGTGCCTCACAGTGCACAGCCTATCACTGGCAGGCGTGCCACTACGGCTCCCGTGATTTGGCAGGAGGTGCGCGCCCACTCTCCAACTCCCCTGGGACTATCTACTGCACCCGGGAATCCGTTTTGGCCGCGTGGTCATGTGTTTCGTGGAAGAAGCAGGCGTGAGTACAAGACTCACCCCTTCCTCTTGCACAGCCTCCAACTCTCACGCATGCCACTCCGTCGCCCGTGATTTCCCGGAGTTGCGCGTCTATTGCGGAGGTTCCCCTGGGTCTAGTGCACCTGGGATTTCATTTTGGAGGCGTTGTCATGCGTTTCGTGGAAGTGGCAGGCGTGAGTACAGGGCTCACCGCCTTCTTTAGCACATGTGCCTCATAGTGCACAGACTCTCACTCGGAGGCGTGCCACCACGCCTCCCGTTACTTGCAGGAGGTGCGCGCCTATCCCCAAACTCCCCTGGGACTGTCGAGAGCACGCGGGAATCCATTTTAGCCGCGTGGCGATGTGTTTCGTGGAAGTGGCAGGCGTCAGTACAAGACTGACCGCCTTCTTTAGCACATGTGCCTCACAGTGCACAGCCTCTCACTGGCAGGCGTGCCACTACGGCTCCCGTGATCTGGCAGGAGGTGCGCGCCTACTCTCCAACTCCCCTGGGACTATCTAGTGCACCCGGGAATCCGTTTTGGCCGCGTGGTGATGTGTTTTGTGGAAGTAGCAGGCGTGAGTACAAGGCTCACCCCTTCCTCTTGCACAGCCTCCCACTCTCACGCATGCCACTCCGTCGCCCGTGATTTCCCGGAGCTGCGCGTCTATTGCCGAGGTTCCCCTGGGTCTATTGCACCTGGGATTTTATTTTGGAGGCGTTGTCATGCGTTTCGTGAAAGTGGCAGGCGTGAGTACAAGGCTCACCGCCTTCTTTAGGACATTTGACTGACAGTTCACAGCCTCTCACTGGCAGCTCACTGGCAGGCGTGCCACTACGGCTCCCGTGATTTGACAGGAGGTGCGCGCCTACTCTCCAACTCCCCTGGGACTATCTTGTGCACCCGGAAATCCGTTTTGGCCGCGTGGTGATGTGTTTCGTGGAAGTAGCAGGCGTGAGTACAAGCCTCACCCCTTCCTCTTGCACAGCCTCCCACTCTCACGCATGCCACTCCGTCGCCCGTGATTTCCCGGAGTTGTGCGTCCCTTGCCGAGGTACCCCTGGGTCTAGTGCACCTGGGATTTTATTTTGGAGGCGTTGTCATGCGTTTCGTAAAAGTGGCAGGCGTGAGTACAAGGCTCACCGCCTTCTTTAGCACATGTGCCTCATAGTGCACAGCCTCTCACTCGGAGGCGTGCCACCACGACTCCCGTGACTTGCAGGAGGTGCGCGCCTATCCCCCAACTCCCCTGGGACTATCTAGTGCACGCGGGAATCCATTTTAACCGCGTGGTGATGTGTTTCGTGGAAGTGGCGGGCGTGAGTACCAGACTGACCGCCTTCTTTAGCACATGTGCCTCAAGTTGCACAGCCTCTCACTGGCAGGCGTGCCACTACGGCTCCCGTGATCTGGCAGGAGGTGCGCGCCTACTCTCCAACTCCCCTGGGACTATCTAGTGCACCCGGGAATCCGTTTTGGCCGCGTGGTGATGTGTTTCGTGGAAGTAGTAGGCGTGAGTACAAGGCTCACCCCTTCCTCTTGCACAGCCTCCCACTCTCACGCATGCCACTCCGTCGCCCGTGATTTCCCGGAGTTGCGCGTCTATTGCCGAGGTTCCCCTGGGTCTATTGCACCTGTGATTTCATTTTGGAGGCGTTGTCATGCGTTTCGTGGAAGTGGCAGGCGTGAGTAGAAGGCGCACCGCCTTCTTTAGGACATGTGCCTGACAGTGCACAGCCTCTCACTGGCAGCTCACTGGCAGGCGTGCCACTACGGCTCCCGTGATTTGGCAGGAGGTGCGCGCCTACTCTCCAACTCCCCTGGGACTATCTTGTGCACCCGGAAATCCCTTTTGGCCGCGTGGTGATGTGTTTCGTGGAAGTAGCAGGCGTGAGTACAAGCCTCACCCCTTCCTCTTCCACAGCCTCCCACTCTCACGCATGCCACTCCGTCGCCCGTGATTTCCCGGAGTTGTACGTCCCTTGCCGAGGTTCCGCTGGGTCTAGTGCACCTGGGATTTTATTTTGGAGGCGTTGTCATGCGTTTCGTAAAAGTGGCAGGCGTGAGTACAAGGCTCACCGCCTTCTTTAGCACATGTGCCTCATAGTGCACAGCCTCTCACTCGGAGGCGTGCCACCACGACTCCCGTGACTTTCAGGAGGTGCGCGCCTACCCCCCAACTCCCCTGGGACTATCTAGTGCACGCGGGAATTCATTTTAACCGCGTGGTGATGTGTTTCGTGGAAGTGGCGGGCGTGAGTACAAGACTCACCGCCTTCTTTAGCACATGTGCCTCACAGTGCACAGCCTCTTACTGGCAGGCGTGCCACTACTGCTCCCGTGATTTGGCAGGAGGTGCGCGCCTACTCTTCAACTCCCTTGGGACTATCTAGTGCACCCGGGAATCCGTTTTGGCCGCGTGGTGATGTGTTTCGTGGAAGTAGCAGGCGTGAGTACAAGGCTCACCCCTTCCTCTTGCACAGCCTCCCACTCTCACGCATGCCACTCCGTCGCCCGTGATTTCCCAGAGTTGCGCGTCTATTGCCGAGGCTCCCCTTGGTCTAGTGCACCTGGGATTTCATTTTGGAGGCGTTGTCATGCGTTTCGTGGAAGTGGCAGGCGTGAGTACAAGGCTCACCGCCCTCTTTAGGACAGGTGCCTCACAGTGCACAGCCTATCACTGGCAGGCGTGCCACTACGGCTCCCGTGATTTGGCAGGAGGTGCGCGCCCACTCTCCAACTCCCCTGGGACTATCTACTGCACCCGGGAATCCGTTTTGGCCGCGTGGTCATGTGTTTCGTGGAAGAAGCAGGCGTGAGTACAAGACTCACCCCTTCCTCTTGCACAGCCTCCAACTCTCACGCATGCCACTCCGTCGCCCGTGATTTCCCGGAGTTGCGCGTCTATTGCGGAGGTTCCCCTGGGTCTAGTGCACCTGGGATTTCATTTTGGAGGCGTTGTCATGCGTTTCGTGGAAGTGGCAGGCGTGAGTACAGGGCTCACCGCCTTCTTTAGCACATGTGCCTCATAGTGCACAGACTCTCACTCGGAGGCGTGCCACCACGCCTCCCGTTACTTGCAGGAGGTGCGCGCCTATCCCCAAACTCCCCTGGGACTGTCGAGAGCACGCGGGAATCCATTTTAGCCGCGTGGCGATGTGTTTCGTGGAAGTGGCAGGCGTCAGTACAAGACTGACCGCCTTCTTTAGCACATGTGCCTCACAGTGCACAGCCTCTCACTGGCAGGCGTGCCACTACGGCTCCCGTGATCTGGCAGGAGGTGCGCGCCTACTCTCCAACTCCCCTGGGACTATCTAGTGCACCCGGGAATCCGTTTTGGCCGCGTGGTGATGTGTTTTGTGGAAGTAGCAGGCGTGAGTACAAGGCTCACCCCTTCCTCTTGCACAGCCTCCCACTCTCACGCATGCCACTCCGTCGCCCGTGATTTCCCGGAGCTGCGCGTCTATTGCCGAGGTTCCCCTGGGTCTATTGCACCTGGGATTTTATTTTGGAGGCGTTGTCATGCGTTTCGTGAAAGTGGCAGGCGTGAGTACAAGGCTCACCGCCTTCTTTAGGACATTTGACTGACAGTTCACAGCCTCTCACTGGCAGCTCACTGGCAGGCGTGCCACTACGGCTCCCGTGATTTGACAGGAGGTGCGCGCCTACTCTCCAACTCCCCTGGGACTATCTTGTGCACCCGGAAATCCGTTTTGGCCGCGTGGTGATGTGTTTCGTGGAAGTAGCAGGCGTGAGTACAAGCCTCACCCCTTCCTCTTGCACAGCCTCCCACTCTCACGCATGCCACTCCGTCGCCCGTGATTTCCCGGAGTTGTGCGTCCCTTGCCGAGGTACCCCTGGGTCTAGTGCACCTGGGATTTTATTTTGGAGGCGTTGTCATGCGTTTCGTAAAAGTGGCAGGCGTGAGTACAAGGCTCACCGCCTTCTTTAGCACATGTGCCTCATAGTGCACAGCCTCTCACTCGGAGGCGTGCCACCACGACTCCCGTGACTTGCAGGAGGTGCGCGCCTATCCCCCAACTCCCCTGGGACTATCTAGTGCACGCGGGAATCCATTTTAACCGCGTGGTGATGTGTTTCGTGGAAGTGGCGGGCGTGAGTACCAGACTGACCGCCTTCTTTAGCACATGTGCCTCAAGTTGCACAGCCTCTCACTGGCAGGCGTGCCACTACGGCTCCCGTGATCTGGCAGGAGGTGCGCGCCTACTCTCCAACTCCCCTGGGACTATCTAGTGCACCCGGGAATCCGTTTTGGCCGCGTGGTGATGTGTTTCGTGGAAGTAGTAGGCGTGAGTACAAGGCTCACCCCTTCCTCTTGCACAGCCTCCCACTCTCACGCATGCCACTCCGTCGCCCGTGATTTCCCGGAGTTGCGCGTCTATTGCCGAGGTTCCCCTGGGTCTATTGCACCTGTGATTTCATTTTGGAGGCGTTGTCATGCGTTTCGTGGAAGTGGCAGGCGTGAGTAGAAGGCGCACCGCCTTCTTTAGGACATGTGCCTGACAGTGCACAGCCTCTCACTGGCAGCTCACTGGCAGGCGTGCCACTACGGCTCCCGTGATTTGGCAGGAGGTGCGCGCCTACTCTCCAACTCCCCTGGGACTATCTTGTGCACCCGGAAATCCCTTTTGGCCGCGTGGTGATGTGTTTCGTGGAAGTAGCAGGCGTGAGTACAAGCCTCACCCCTTCCTCTTCCACAGCCTCCCACTCTCACGCATGCCACTCCGTCGCCCGTGATTTCCCGGAGTTGTACGTCCCTTGCCGAGGTTCCGCTGGGTCTAGTGCACCTGGGATTTTATTTTGGAGGCGTTGTCATGCGTTTCGTAAAAGTGGCAGGCGTGAGTACAAGGCTCACCGCCTTCTTTAGCACATGTGCCTCATAGTGCACAGCCTCTCACTCGGAGGCGTGCCACCACGACTCCCGTGACTTTCAGGAGGTGCGCGCCTACCCCCCAACTCCCCTGGGACTATCTAGTGCACGCGGGAATTCATTTTAACCGCGTGGTGATGTGTTTCGTGGAAGTGGCGGGCGTGAGTACAAGACTCACCGCCTTCTTTAGCACATGTGCCTCACAGTGCACAGCCTCTTACTGGCAGGCGTGCCACTACTGCTCCCGTGATTTGGCAGGAGGTGCGCGCCTACTCTTCAACTCCCTTGGGACTATCTAGTGCACCCGGGAATCCGTTTTGGCCGCGTGGTGATGTGTTTCGTGGAAGTAGCAGGCGTGAGTACAAGGCTCACCCCTTCCTCTTGCACAGCCTCCCACTCTCACGCATGCCACTCCGTCGCCCGTGATTTCCCAGAGTTGCGCGTCTATTGCCGAGGCTCCCCTGGGTCTAGTGCACCTGGGATTTCATTTTGGAGGCGTTGTCATGCGTTTCGTGGAAGTGGCAGGCGTGAGTACAAGGCTCACCGCCCTCTTTAGGACAGGTGCCTCACAGTGCACAGCCTCTCACTGGCAGGCGTGCCACTACGGCTCCCGTGATTTGGCAGGAGGTGCGCGCCCACTCTCCAACTCCCCTGGGACTATCTACTGCACCCGGGAATCCGTTTTGGCCGCGTGGTCATGTGTTTCGTGGAAGTAGCAGGCGTGAGTACAAGACTCACCCCTTCCTCTTGCACAGCCTCCAACTCTCACGCATGCCACTCCGTCGCCCGTGATTTCCCGGAGTTGCGCGTCTATTGCGGAGGTTCCCCTGGGTCTAGTGCACCTGGGATTTCATTTTGGAGGCGTTGTCATGCGTTTCGTGGAAGTGGCAGGCGTGAGTACAGGGCTCACCGCCTTCTTTAGCACATGTGCCTCATAGTGCACAGACTCTCACTCGGAGGCGTGCCACCACGCCTCCCGTTACTTGCAGGAGGTGCGCGCGTATCCCCAAACTCCCCTGGGACTGTCGAGAGCACGCGGGAATCCATTTTAGCCGCGTGGCGATGTGTTTCGTGGAAGTGGCAGGCGTCAGTACAAGACTCACCGCCTTCTTTAGCACATGTGCCTCACAGTGCACAGCCTCTCACTGGCAGGCGTGCCACTACGGCTCCCGTGATCTGGCAGGAGGTGCGCGCCTACTCTCCAACTCCCCTGGGACTATCTAGTGCACCCGGGAATCCGTTTTGGCCGCGTGGTGATGTGTTTTGTGGAAGTAGCAGGCGTGAGTACAAGGCTCACCCCTTCCTCTTGCACAGCCTCCCACTCTCACGCATGCCACTCCGTCGCCCGTGATTTCCCGGAGCTGCGCGTCTATTGCCGAGGTTCCCCTGGGTCTATTGCACCTGGGATTTTATTTTGGAGGCGTTGTCATGCGTTTCGTGGAAGTGGCAGGCGTGAGTACAAGGCTCACCGCCTTCTTTAGGACATTTGACTGACAGTTCACAGCCTCTCACTGGCAGCTCACTGGCAGGCGTGCCACTACGGCTCCCGTGATTTGACAGGAGGTGCGCGCCTACTCTCCAACTCCCCTGGGACTATCTTGTGCACCCGGAAATCCGTTTTGGCCGCGTGGTGATGTGTTTCGTGGAAGTAGCAGGCGTGAGTACAAGCCTCACCCCTTCCTCTTGCACAGCCTCCCACTCTCACGCATGCCACTCCGTCGCCCGTGATTTCCCGGAGTTGTGCGTCCCTTGCCGAGGTACCCCTGGGTCTAGTGCACCTGGGATTTTATTTTGGAGGCGTTGTCATGCGTTTCGTAAAAGTGGCAGGCGTGAGTACAAGGCTCACCGCCTTCTTTAGCACATGTGCCTCATAGTGCACAGCCTCTCACTCGGAGGCGTGCCACCACGACTCCCGTGACTTGCAGGAGGTGCGCGCCTATCCCCCAACTCCCCTGGGACTATCTAGTGCACGCGGGAATCCATTTTAACCGCGTGGTGATGTGTTTCGTGCAAGTGGCGGGCGTGAGTACCAGACTGACCGCCTTCTTTAGCACATGTGCCTCAAGTTGCACAGCCTCTCACTGGCAGGCGTGCCACTACGGCTCCCGTGATCTGGCAGGAGGTGCGCGCCTACTCTCCAACTCCCCTGGGACTATCTAGTGCACCCGGGAATCCGTTTTGGCCGCGTGGTGATGTGTTTCGTGGAAGTAGTAGGCGTGAGTACAAGGCTCACCCCTTCCTCTTGCACAGCCTCCCACTCTCACGCATGCCACTCCGTCGCCCGTGATTTCCCGGAGTTGCGCGTCTATTGCCGAGGCTCCCCTGGGTCTATTGCACCTGTGATTTCATTTTGGAGGCGTTGTCATGCGTTTCGTGGAAGTGGCAGGCGTGAGTAGAAGGCGCACCGCCTTCTTTAGGACATGTGCCTGACAGTGCACAGCCTCTCACTGGCAGCTCACTGGCAGGCGTGCCACTACGGCTCCCGTGATTTGGCAGGAGGTGCGCGCCTACTCTCCAACTCCCCTGGGACTATCTTGTGCACCCGGAAATCCCTTTTGGCCGCGTGGTGATGTGTTTCGTGGAAGTAGCAGGCGTGAGTACAAGCCTCACCCCTTCCTCTTCCACAGCCTCCCACTCTCACGCATGCCACTCCGTCGCCCGTGATTTCCCGGAGTTGTACGTCCCTTGCCGAGGTTGCGCTGGGTCTAGTGCACCTGGGATTTTATTTTGGAGGCGTTGTCATGCGTTTCGTAAAAGTGGCAGGCGTGAGTACAAGGCTCACCGCCTTCTTTAGCACATGTGCCTCATAGTGCACAGCCTCTCACTCGGAGGCGTGCCACCACGACTCCCGTGACTTTCAGGAGGTGCGCGCCTACCCCCCAACTCCCCTGGGACTATCTAGTGCACGCGGGAATTCATTTTAACCGCGTGGTGATGTGTTTCGTGGAAGTGGCGGGCGTGAGTACAAGACTCACCGCCTTCTTTAGCACATGTGCCTCACAGTGCACAGCCTCTTACTGGCAGGCGTGCCACTACTGCTCCCGTGATTTGGCAGGAGGTGCGCGCCTACTCTTCAACTCCCTTGGGACTATCTAGTGCACCCGGGAATCCGTTTTGGCCGCGTGGTGATGTGTTTCGTGGAAGTAGCAGGCGTGAGTACAAGGCTCACCCCTTCCTCTTGCACAGCCTCCCACTCTCACGCATGCCACTCCGTCGCCCGTGATTTCCCAGAGTTGCGCGTCTATTGCCGAGGCTCCCCTGGGTCTAGTGCACCTGGGATTTCATTTTGGAGGCGTTGTCATGCGTTTCGTGGAAGTGGCAGGCGTGAGTACAAGGCTCACCGCCCTCTTTAGGACAGGTGCCTCACAGTGCACAGCCTCTCACTGGCAGGCGTGCCACTACGGCTCCCGTGATTTGGCAGGAGGTGCGCGCCCACTCTCCAACTCCCCTGGGACTATCTACTGCACCCGGGAATCCGTTTTGGCCGCGTGGTCATGTGTTTCGTGGAAGTAGCAGGCGTGATTACAAGACTCACCCCTTCCTCTTGCACAGCCTCCAACTCTCACGCATGCCACTCCGTCGCCCGTGATTTCCCGGAGTTGCGCGTCTATTGCGGAGGTTCCCCTGGGTCTAGTGCACCTGGGATTTCATTTTGGAGGCGTTGTCATGCGTTTCGTGGAAGTGGCAGGCGTGAGTACAAGGCTCACCGCCTTCTTTAGCACATGTGCCTCATAGTGCACAGACTCTCACTCGGAGGCGTGCCACCACGCCTCCCGTTACTTGCAGGAGGTGCGCGCCTATCCCCAAACTCCCCTGGGACTGTCGAGAGCACGCGGGAATCCATTTTAGCCGCGTGGCGATGTGTTTCGTGGAAGTGGCAGGCGTCAGTACAAGACTCACCGCCTTCTTTAGCACATGTGCCTCACAGTGCACAGCCTCTCACTGGCAGGCGTGCCACTACGGCTTCCGTGATCTGGCAGGAGGTGCGCGCCTACTCTCCAACTCCCCTGGGACTATCTAGTGCACTCGGGAATCCGTTTTGGCCGCGTGGTGATGTGTTTTGTGGAAGTAGCAGGCGTGAGTACAAGGCTCACCCCTTCCTCTTGCACAGCCTCCCACTCTCACGCATGCCACTCCGTCGCCCGTGATTTCCCGGAGTTGCGCGTCTATTGCCGAGGTTCCCCTGGGTGCAGCGCTCACCCTTAGTTTCGCACATGTGTCTCATAGTGCACAGCTTCGCAGTCAGTTTGGCTATTATTAAATTTTTGCACAGCCTTGAATTAGGTGTTGCAGTTTTAAACTCTTAAAAATAAAAAAAAAAAGGAGAAAGTTGTCTTTTCGATTGTATGGAGACTAAGGATTGCTATATGGAGCCTGATATTGGAATGCAGCTAAGTTATGGCAAAATTAACCAGTTCTACATAATTCTTTGGAAACTTAGAAACTCTTTACAGGTCTTTTTTTTTTACCTGTACAATCTTTTATTTTCCCTCTATTCTTTTCTCATGTATATATGTCTATTTGTCTTTAATGTCATTTTATTTCCAATCGAATTATATTAAGTGAAGTAAAGTTTGACCCAACAGCAAGCAGGCAGGCAGGCAGGCAGGCAGGCAGGCAGGCGTTACACCCACCACTTGCTCCCTGGTTGATATCTAGCTTTCTTTCTTCCCTGTACATCCTTCCAAAGTTTCGTATCTCAAAGGAATATCTTGTAGATATATAGGAAAATAAAATAGAAGTATTGATCTTTTTTTTTTTAAGGCTGGCTGGCTGCCTTATTATCGACATAACTGCCTTGCAGTTATGTCAATTTGCAGGGCAATTTCTTCAATTACTGAACAACGAACATTTCATTCTTATCATTTCACACTTTCAACACCCTCCCTTTCCCCTTATTAGCAATTATTGTAAATGAACCCACTATTTCCTTCAAAGGTTGCCGGATAAATCTATAGCATTTTTTAAAAACAAGTCAATTTTACTTTCTTGTTCTTTCTTAGCACTATTTCACACAGTCAACAATTCTAGGCAGAACAGGAAGCAACCTTTTGGTGAGCAAATTTTTTCATTCATCAAATGAGGATATTCCAGTGAGTCAGGATATTCCACTGAGTCAGGGATGGGCATGGGTGTACCAGATAATTGTTTAAGGAATCTCACGTGAGGCAAGAGGATCTGTTATTCAATCACACAAAACTCTCCTGAAACCTTTCTTTGGTCGTTCTTTGGTGCATGTGCTACATTGAACCAACCTCTGCAAGTCCCTCCCTAATTTAAAAAGCACTTAACAATATCATCGACCAAACCACTATGGATGGGTCGCTTCGGAACTCCCTTTCAGCATTAATCCTCAAGCAATTCCAACTTCTTTTTTCATTCGAGTTCCAACACCATTGTACTTATTCCAACTTGACTAGGAATTTTTCTTTTTCAATTGATGGCACCTGCATGCATCCACAAGAGCAATGGATTTATTGCAGCTGTTGCCATCAATTTTTCAATTCATGCAAATTCATGGCCGGGAGCCTCTCTCATGCCATATGGAAATAACTCATTACCAATACACTCTCAGGACAGATTTCAAACCAATTTGTTCATGTAACAGCATCTAAGATAGATGATTACGAAATTATTACCAAATTATTACCATTAACTACCAAAGCATGAAGGCATGGCATTGTTTACCTTGTATCAATTTGAATCTTAGCTCATTATCTGAAACTGAGAAGTCAATTATACATACTCAAAGAAATGTAATAAGCTTGCCTTGGCATGGAATGCATCACTATGTTTGACGGGTTATCGATCGAGTACTGAAAGTTGTTGGCTGGCTCTTGAGCAAGCAAATAAACATTTACAAAAAATAATACGTTCGTTTGAGTAACGTACTTACATTCTAGGTAGCGTACTTACATCCTAGTTTGAAAAGAAAAGTATATCCGCGATTTAGATCGGCGATCAAACGATCGAACGGCTCGCGAACTACAACATAAACATGCTGATTCCACGCATGCGCAGGCGTTTGTTGGTATCGCTTATAAAATTTCATGTTACAGTGGTAGGGCGCTGGACTAGTAATCTCAAGATCGGAGTTCGAACTCCATTGGTTGCATCCTTCGAACTTTTAACTCTCCTTCTTAGATTTTATTGCTGTTACCTTATTTGCTTTCTCTTTAGACACTTCTGTACTTCATGTAAGATGTTTTGGACGAGAGTCGAGATTTCGTATGTATTATGTATCAATCGATCGATCGATCATCTACTTTGTTGCTTTGAAAAATATCTGCTCTCTTTTGCCTTCAAGTCGTCTACTTTTCTGCTTTGTGGAAATACATTCACTAGGTAGTTACCTCTTTTATACTTTGCTCTCTTAGAGTACCGATATCAGTCCTACTGATCTTAGCGAGGTCATTTTTATATTTGCATATTGGAAATTCCATTCGCGAGCACCCGTACCACTTACCACTTCCAGGATATATCAAACCACAAACTAAGTCTAAAAGCAACTCGCTTCTTCAACACCACACCTAAAACCCCCACTCTACAAGCTCAAAAACTCCACGCGCCATGCTTATTTATTTGCGCAAAAGACATACAGAGTTGCTTTTACACTTTCCACCTGGCCCTCGTCTTCTATCACTCCATTCTTTGAATGATACACAAGGCTTACGGACTTCCAGGCTTCATGATGCCCTTCCGTCACCAGGCGGCCCTAAATCAACCAAAACAACATAACTCCACCCTTTATTGCTTTCAACCCGCCCGCCATTACTAACACTTCACTTCACTTCGCTTCACTTCACTTCACTACACTTTGCCGCTCAAATGCAACGTCACCATGCCTTCACGCGTCATCACCTACATACGGGTCGCTACGCACATTTATTCACAGCAACCATCCGCACGCTACTCTATATTGCCATCTAAATGGTTATCCACAGGCCCGGACCGCTATTCTTGCGCAAAGAAGTAGCTGCAATTCATCTCCAATCGCAGGATTTCTGTAAGTTAATTGCTCACTTACAACAATTTTGCTTAGGCTTCAACTTTACTCCATATGCATGGCCATAAACCAACGCCATTTGGATAATGCGCGCTGTTCATTCGGGTACAACCTATTTATAACATTTATAGTTTTTCAAAAATGTCTAATCTTCTACAGCACCTAGGAATCTTTAAACTTGCAAGCCATTTTTTTTCCAAAGAACTACAATTTTCTAGAAAATATTATGCTTCTCCATTCTTCAACTCAAGTCAAAGTCCTTCTCATGTTCAAGTGAATATTTCATATCATACCATAAAGCAGCCAACAAATCTTTCAAAACTTTTTGCAAACTTCAACGAGTATAAAGTTTCCAAATTTTAAGCGTGCTAAAGCATAGTTAGTAGAAGGGACTAACTATGGCTACAGTTAGTACTTTTGGGTTACAATATTCAGCTTTCTACGTTTTTGTTCAAGCGCGAAATGTTTATGTTTCTTTACGTACCTGTTACCTTTCATCAAGTTTTATTTTCCGCCTAATCCCATTGTAGTCTTTTCTAAAGCCTTCCCACACCTTCTCATTAAAGTCAGTGCTTGACGGTACCGTTTCCTATGACTGTCAATGAACAAGAGCGACATTTTGGTCACAAAAAGTTCTTTATTTCATCCTTGAACAAACAACGACAAATTAAGCCCTTCACTACGCTTTCTTATAAAGAGAATTGTAGCAACCAAATATGTTGATGAAAATAAAGATTCTCCTGCCTAAATAATTTTAACAATTTCACCATTTTGAGCGTTCAAGGTTTCAGCTGACTGCTCTTCCAATTGCAACCTAGTTTTACCTTTGTCAACAGTCGTGAATTTCCATGCTTCCCTTGCGTAAAATTGGATAAAAGAGCAACTTCACCACACCGTTCATTCATTTCGGCGGGTTCATTTCACGCCTCTAAATATTTCTCGTTTCAAAGTTTCTCGCTACTTGAGAGTCCCGCTTTTAAAGATTCCCCATTCCCTGTTTTCAAGATAGCTACTTGACTTCACTTGCAATACGTTTTCCAAATTCCATACGAAAATATTGAAGTCCAACTTCTTTTTTTTACAGCGCGGCGAAAAACTAAAATGAAATTTCATTTTCATTTTCCTACACAATTGAAAATTGGTTGGCACTAAGCTACACGCACTACAATACTCAAACTTATTCGGTAGAAGTTATCTTGGTCTAAAACTCAATTCTCCCAAATTTTTTTACCAGGAAATGTGTAGCAATTGGAGGTCACAATTAATTATCATCAATTCTTGGGAGTTCAAGGGCTAAAAGACCCCCAAATGGATGTTTTACTTTATCCTCATGGTTGGTCTACTGCACATTTTATAGGCACTTTAATTTATTCCATTAGTAGAGGGGATAAACATTCATGTAACAAACATCAGAAAAAATCAATCTTCACTCTCTCCAGAGGTTACAATATTTAAGTCAAGTATTTTTTAAAGTCTCTTAATGCTTGAAAACCCACCTGAAAATTTTACTCAGTTTTGCCTCACTTTTACCATTGATGATCATACTGAGGTATAACGCCTGCTTTCAGTGGTTTCATTTCAAAAAGCAAAACTTACAAAACCTGCATGAGGAGTCAAGCAGCTACATTTTATAAGAATCTTACTTCCACTTGAACTACCTCTGACTTTTTTCTTTCCTAAAATGGCTGGTTATTTTGAAAATAGCAAAGTGTAGGCTCTCTTTTCTAATGGCCCTTACCAAAACCACATATCTTTTACGTATATCTCCTACATATGTCTGACATATGTCACATACATGTAACATATATGTCACATACATATGTAGCAGATATATGTAAAATATATGTCACATACATGTAAAATAATTTATCTGACATATGTGTCACATACATGACACACATGTCTCCAATGTAGCAATTTGGAACCTATGTGCAGTTATGAGGCATATATGTCAACATATCAGTTTTACAAAAAGTATTAATGGGAGCTAGCTATTAATTGTGAGATAGGTTGTGCTTGCTCCCGCACAGAGCGACCTGCTAATTTTTTTTTCAGTTTTAAGTTTTTCAATTTCTAATTATAACAGTTCTCAATGGAAAAAATTTGCTAAAACGACTATAGTACAACAATGACAGAATCATTAAAAATTCATGTCAATTGAGGTTAATCAAAGAGACTGTGATTACAATCATGTATTTCAAGAATGATCTAAATACAGTAGAAATTTAGTTAAACCAGGTTTAACTGAATAAAAATCAGAAGCAGAGAACTGAAAAACTAAATTTTCCACAAGATTCAGGCAATTGCTAAACTGTTTTTTCAATGTGCCACATTTGAAGTCAACCAAATATTGATTTGAGCAGCTTCTATGGAGCTGTTGTGTTAAACCATGTTTAACAAAACAGCTTTAAAGCATATTTAGGCTTTGGTGTGAATGGGGTATTACTGTCTGCCATAGAGTTCTTATGATGTCAGTTTGGAGAATTTTCTACTGGATCAACCTAAAATCCCCTGACTTATGTTTTTCTAGTTATTCTCGCTACTTCTCTGATACTTGTTGAATATTAGATATCGTAAGGAGAAATTCTGTCTTGGTCACAATAAAGGATGATAAAGGATGAAGATCTGTATGATTAAAGTTGAGTAAATGAGTACATCAATCAATCAATCGATCAATAAGAACTCTACTAGAGGGTGATAGAACTGTAATATGGGCAGGTTCTCTCCTGGCGCAGTGATGATATGCCATGTCTATAAACAGATTGAAGTCACTGGAGATAGTTTGAAAATATCTGGTACTGTGCTAGTCTTGGTGGACACCATAGAAATAAATGCCTTGAAGGTTTTTGAGAGATTCTCAGAAGCAGTCCTCATCAATTCATTTGGAATATGCAGTTGAGTTCTGCTCTCATCTAATTTAGAGAAGAGATTACAAACCTGTCCTTGAGTCATCTCAGTTAGAGCAAAACTCCAGGAAGGAGGAGATTTTCTGTTTTTAAGGGGGTTGCAAGCATAATTCCCTAGGGAGCTGGCAAGTGTAGGACTCATCAATATATATTTATTTTTTTCTTCTTTTGATTGAGGTAGTGTATTTTTACAAGGAATCATCCTATTCTGTATGAAGTGACCTAATTATTGAGATGTTGCGATTTTTTGTTCTTTGCATTTATCTTAATTGTTCGTTTATCTACAACTTCGCTAGCGAGATCTCCTTAAATTGAATCTCCTTTACTGTCTGCCATGGAGTTCTTATGACGTCGGTTTGGAGAATTTTGTATTGCATCAACCTAACATCCCCTGATTACTCTTTTTAGCTATTGTCAGTACTTCTCTGCTAGATATTGAAGATAGATATTGTAAGGATAAATTCTGTCTTGGTCACTTACGGGAGTTAAAGGACAAAACTCCAGGGTGGAGAAGATTTTCTGTATTTAAGGGGGTTGCAAACATAATTCCCTAGCGAGCTGGGAAGTGTAGGGCTTATAAATGTATATGGTGTATGTGAAAAAATTTACTGCATTATAAATGTATATTTATGTTTTCTTTTTTTGATTGGGCCAGTGTATTTTTACAAGGAATCATCCTATTCTGTATGAATTAACTGACCTAATTATTGAGATGTTGCGATTTTTCGTTCTTTGCCTTTATCTTAATTGTTCATTTATCTACAACTTCACTAGCGAGATCTCCTTAAACTGATTCTCCTTACAGTCTCCCATAGAGTTCTTATGAAGTTGGTTTGGAGAGTTTTGTATTGGATCAACCTAAAATCCTCTAATTGATGTTTTTAGCTATTGTCAGTACTTCTCTGCTAGATATTGAATACACATTGTAAGGAGAAATTCTGTATTGGTCACTTATGGGAGTTAATTAAAGGACAAAACTCCTGGGAGGAGAAGATTTTCTGTATTTAAGGGGGTTGCCAACATGATTCCCTAGGGAGCTGGCAAGTGTAGGGCTTACACAATCAAAATATTGATGAAGCTAGCGGCAATATCAGAATTTGTTGTATAGAATTTATTGTTGGCGATGATTCTTGTCGGGCCGGATTGCTCCTTAGTGTTACGATGAAGGAGTGTTAATTCCGATTGATTTCTACATCGATTGATTTTATGTTGACTTTTTTTCTGTATTTTGTTTTTCTTTTTTACACAGAACACAGTGGAGTATTTTTTGATGAAATGAGGTGGTTGCAAAGCTTGAAAGATAGTGCGGAGCCAAGAAAAGTATTTTGTAAGGAAGCAAGAGGAACTAAAGACAGTGATATAAATATATATATATATATTGCGCATGCTCGCTGGTTTACTCTAGTTTGAGCACTCTGGCATGGCTTAGACGATACCACAAAGGTTGGGTCGTTTGGGGTGACCGTCTCGGTTCTCCCCCATCCTAGCATTAGCACTGCACTGATGAGGCCCAGAAGGCCGAAACAGTACTGTCTGCAGTTAG